>NC_041382.1:724262289-724346365 GCF_002162155.2 Triticum dicoccoides | reverse complement strand
TCTCCAACGTATCTATAATTTTTTATTGTTCCATGCTATTATATTATCAACCTTGGATGTTTTATATACATTTATATGCTATTTTAAATTATTTTTGGGACTAACCTATTAACCTAGAGCCTAGTGCCAGTTTCTGTTTTTTCCTTGTTCTAGAATATCACAGAAAAGGAAAATCAAACAGAGTCCAATTGACCTGAAACTTCATGGAACTTATTTTTGGACCAGAAGAAGCCCACGTAGTATCGGAGTTAAACCAGGAGAGTCCCGGGCTGCCCACGAGGGAGGTCCACTGACGTACTTCTTCCTCCCATATATACCCATATACCCTAAAAACTTCGGGGAACACAATAGATCGGGAGTTCCACCGCCAGAAGCGTCCGTAGCCACCGAAAACCAATCTAGACCTGTTCTGGCACCCTGCCGGAGGGGGAATCCTTCTCCGGTGGCCATCTTCATCATCCCGGCGCTCTCCATGACGAGGAGGGGGTAGTCCACCCTCGGGGCTGAGAGTATGTACTAGTAGCTATGTGTTTGATCTCTCTCTCTCATGTTCTTGAGGTGATACGATCTTGATGTATCGCAAGCTTTGCTATTATAGTTGGATCTTATGATGTTTCTCCCCCCTCTACTCTCTTGTAATGGATTGAGTTTTCTCTTTGAAGTTATCTTATCAGATTGAGTCTTTAAGGATTTGAGAACACTTGATGTATGTATTGGATGGGATAACTGTGGTGACAATAGGTTATTCTACTGATCCACTTGATGTATGTTTTGGTGATCAACTTGCGGGTTCCGGGACCTTGGGAATCTATGCATAGGGGTTGGCACACGTTTTCGTCTTGACTCTTCGGTAGAAACTTTGGGGCACTCTTTAATGTTCTATGTGTTGGTTGAATAGATGAATCTGAGATTTTGTGATGCATATCGTATAATCATACCCACGGATACTTGAGGTGACATTGGAGTATCTAGGTGACATTAGGGTTTTGGTTGATTTGTGTCTTAAGTTGTTATTCTAGTACGAACTCTAGGGCTGTTTGTGACACTTATAGGAATAGCCCAACGGATTGATTAGAAAGAATAACTTTGAGGTGGTTTCGTACCCTTCCATAATTTCTTCGTTTGTTCTCCGCTATTAGTGACTTTGGAGTGACTCTTTGTTGCATGTTGAGGGATAGTTATGTGATCCAATTATGTTATTATTGTTGGGAGAACTTGCACTAGTGAAAGTATGAACCCTAGGCCTTGTTTCCTATCATTGCAATACCAGTTATGCTCACTTTTATCATTTGTTACCTTGCTGTTTTTATATTTTCAGATTACAAATACCTTTATCTACTATCCATATACCACTTGTATCACCATCTCTTCGCCGAACTAGTGCACCTATACAATTTACCATTGTATTGGGTGTGTTGGAGATACAAGAGACTCTTTGTTATTTGGTTGCAGGGTTGTTTGAGAGAGACCATCTTCATCATATGCCTCCTACGGATTGATAAACCTTAGGTCATCCACTTGAGGGAAATTTGCTACTGTCCTACAAACCTCTGCACTTGGAGGCCCAACAACGTCTACAAGAAGAAGGTTGTGTAGTAGACATCAAGCTCTTTTCTGGCGCCGTTGCCGGGGAGGCTAGGTAAGCGGCACTAACACCCCGTCAACTAAGCTCTTTTCTGGCGCCGTTGCCAGGGAGGTTAGCGGTTGAAGGTATATCTTTAGGTCTTGCAATCGAATCTTTTTGTTTCTTGTTTTATCACTAGTTTAGTCTATAAAAGACAACTAAAAAATGGAATTAAGGGTACCTCATATGCTTCATCTTTTTAATATCTATCCTGAAAATAAGGATTCCGATAATTGTGCTCAAGTGCTAGAAGAAGAATGCATTAGAATGTTTGGCACTAAATATTTGAATGATGAGCATGACTGCAATGTTGTTAGTATGAATTCCTTGAATATCCATGATGCTAATGATATGCAAAGCCACAAGCTTGGGGAAGCTATGTTTGATGAAGATGATAATTTTGGTCCCCCAAGTTTTGATGAGCAAATTTATTATGATGAAAGCATGCCTCCTATCTATGATGATTATTGTGATGACACGTATGCTTTAAATAATAATGATAAAAATGAAACTTGTCATCTTGATTTCAATTTTCAATCCCACGATAGTTACTTTGTTGAGTTTGCTCCCACTACTATTCATGAGAAGAAATTTGCTTATGTGGAGAGTAATAAAAATTCTATGCTTGTAGATCATGAAAAGTATGCTTTGTGTGATAGTTATATTGTTGAATTAATTCATGATGCTACTGAAAATTATTATGAGGAAGGAACATATGCTTGTAGGAATTGCAATAATGTCAAGTTTCCTCTCTATGTGCTTAAAATCTTGAAGTTTTGCTTGTTTTGCCTTCCTATGCTAGTTGATTGTTGTTCCCATAAGTTGTTTTCTCACAAAATCCCTATGCATAGGAAGTGGGTTGGACTTAAATATGCTAGTCATATTCTTTATGATTCTCTCTTTATGTTTAAATTCTTATCTTTTATGTGAGCATCATTGAAATCATCATGCCTAGCTAGGGGCGTTAAGCGTTAGCGCTTGTTGGGAGGCAACCCAATTTTCTTTTAGTTTCTTGCTTTTTGGTTATTTTTAGTAATAAGTAATCCATCTAGATTTTGTTTAGATGTGGTTTTATGTTTTAATTAGTGTTTTTGCCAAGTAGAACCTTTGGGAAGACTTGGGGAAAGTCTTTGTGATCTTGCTGTAAAGACAGAAACTTTAGCGCTCACGAGATTAGCTACAACTTTTTACTGGAGAGTGCTATTTAGTTGATTCCTTTTGCAGATGATTAATAGATAAATTACTCTATTTTAGAATTGTTGGGGTTCCAGAAGTTTGCGTTAGTTACAGATTACTACAGACTATTCTGTTTTTGACAGATTCTGTTTTTCATGTGTTATTTACTTATTTTGATGAATCTATGGCTAGTAAAAGAGTTTATAAACCATAGAGAAGTTGGAATAAAGTAGATTTAACACCAATATAAATAAAGAATGAGTTCATTAATGTATCTTGACATAATGATTTTTTTTCTTTCGCTAACGGAGCTTATGAGTTTTCTGTTAAGTTTTGTGTTGTGAAGTTTTCAAGTTTTGGGTAAAGATACGATGGACTATGGAATAAGGAGTGGCAAGAGCCTACGCTTGGGGATTCCAAAGGCACCCCAAGGTAATATTCAAGGACAACCAAGAGCCTAAGCTTGGGGATGGCCCGGAAGGCATCCCCTCTTTCGTCTTCGTTCATCGGTAACTTTACATGGAGCTATATTTTTATTCGCCACATGAAATGTGTTTTGCTTGGAGCGTCATTTTATTTATTTTTGCTTGGTGTTTGAATAAAATACCAAGATCTGAAATAATTAAATGTTAGAGAGTCTTCACATAGTTGCATAATTATTCGACTACTCATTGATCTTCACTTATATCATTTGGAGTAGTTTGTCATTTGCTCTAGTGCTTCACTTATATCTTTTAGAGCACGATGGTGGTTTTATTCTATAGAAATAATTGATCTCTCATGATTCACTTATATTATTTTGAGAGTCCTACACAGCATGGTAATTTGCTTTGGTTATGAATTAAGTCCTAATATGATGGGCATCCAAGAGGGATATAATAAAAACTTTCATATAAACTGCATTGAATACTATGAGAAGTTTGATACTTGATGATTGTTTTGAGATATGAGGATGGTAATATTAGAGTCATGCTAGTTGAGTAGTTATGAATTTGAGAAATAATTGTGTTGAAGTTTGTGATTCCCGTAGCATGCACGTATGGTGAACCGTTATGTGATGAAGTCGGAGCATGATTTATTTATTGATTGTCTTCCTTACGAGTGGCGGTCGGGGACGAGAGATGGTCTTTTCCTACCAATCTATCACCCTAGGAGCATGCGCGTAGTACTTTGTTTCGATAACTAATAGATTTTTGCAATAAGTATGTGAGTTCTTTATGACTAATGTTGAGTTCATGGATTATACACACTCTCACCCTTCCACCATTGCTAGCCTCTCTAGTACCGCGCAACTTTCGCCGATACCATAAACCCACCATATACCTTCCTCAAAACAACCACCATACCTACCTATTATGGCATTTCCATAGCCATTCCGAGATATATTGCCATGCAACTTTCCACCGTTCCGTTTATTATGACACGCTTGATCATTCTCATTTTTCTATGCATGATCATGCAGTTAACATTGTATTTGTGGCAAAGCCACCACTCATAATTCTTTCATACATGTCACTCATGAGTCATTGCACATCCAGGTACACTGCCGGAGGCATTCATATAGACTCATATCTTGTTCTAAGTATCGAGTTGTAATTTTTGAGTTGTAAGTAAATAAAAGTGTGATGATCATCATTATTAGAGCATTGTCCCAGTGAGGAAAGGATGATGGAGACTATGATTCCCCCATAAGTCGAAATGAGACTCCGGACGAAAATAAATAAATAAAAGAGGCCAAAGAAGCCCAAATAAAAATAAAATAAAAAGAGGCCATAAAAAAGAGAAAAGGCCCAAATAAAAAATGAGAGAAAAAGAGAGAAGGGGCAATGCTACTATCCTTTTACCACACTTGTGCTTCAAAGTAGCACCATGATCTTCATGATAGAGAGTCTCCTATGTTTTCACTTTCATATACTAGTGGGAATCTTTCATTATAGAACTTGGCTTGTATATTCCAATGATGGGCTTCCTCAAAATGCCCTAGGTCTTCATGAGCAAGCGAGTTGGATGCACACTCACTAGTTTCTTTTGTTGATCTTTCATACACTTATAGCTCTAGTGCATCCGTTGCATGGCAATCCCTACTCACTCACATTGATATCTATTGATGGGCATCTCCATAGCCCGTCGATACGCCTAGTTGATGTGAGACTATCTTCTCCTTTTTGTCTTCTCCACAACCAACATTCTATTCCACCTATAGTGCTATGTCCATGGCTCATGCTCATGTATTGCGTGAAGATTGAAAAAGTTTTGAGAATGTCAAAAGTATGAAACAATTGCTTGGCTTGTCATCGGGGTTGTGCATGATTTAAATACTTTGTGTGGTGAAGATAGAGCATAGCCAGACTATATGATTTTGTAGGGATAGCTTTCTTTGGCCATGTTATTTTGAGAAGACATAATTGCTTGGTTAGTATGCTTGAAATATTATTATTTTATGTCAATATTAAACTTTTGTCTTGAATCTTATGGATCTGAATATTCTTGCCACAACAAAGAGAACTACATGGATAAATATATTAGGTAGCATTCCACATCAAAAATTCTGTTTCATCATTTACCTACTCGAGGACGAGCAGGAATTAAGCTTGGGGGTGCTGATACGTCTCCAACGTATCTATAATTTTTGATTGCTCCATGTTATTATATTTTCAACCTTGGATGTTTTATATGCATTTATATGCTACTTTATATGATTTTTGGGACTAACATATTAACCTAGAGCCCAGTGCCAGTTTCTGTTTTTTCCTTGTTTTAGAATATCGCAGAAAAGGAAAATCAAACAGAGTCCAATTGACCTGAAACTTCACGGAACTTATTTTTGGACCAGAAGAAGCCCACGGAGTATCGGAGTTGAACCAGGAGAGTCCCCGGCTGCCCACGAGGGTGGGGGGTGCGCCCACCCCCCTAGGCGTGCCCCCTGCCTCGTGGATAGCCCAGAGGTCCACCGACGTACTTCTTCCTCCCATATATACCCATACACCCTAAAAACTTCGGGGAACACAATAGATCGGGAGTTCCACCGCCAGAAGCCTCCGTAGCCACCGAAAACCAATCTAGACCCGTTCTGGCACCCTGCCGGAGGGGGAATCCTTCTCCGGTGGCCATCTTCATCATCCCGGCGCTCTCCATGACGAGGAGGGAGTAGTCCACCCTCGGGGCTGAGGGTATGTACTAGTAGCTATGTGTTTGATCTCTCTCTCTCTCTCTCGTGTTCTTGAGGTGATACGATCTTGATGTATCGCGAGCTGTGCTATTATAGTTGGATCTTATGATGTTTCTCCCCCTCTACTCTCTTGTAATGGATTGAGTTTTCCCTTTGAAGCTATCTTATCGGATTGAGTCTTTAAGGATTTGAGAACACTTGATGTATGTCTTGCGTGGGATAACCGTGGTGACAATGGGTTATTCTATTGATCCACTTGATGTATGTTTTGGTGATCAACTTGCGGGTTCCGTGACCTTGGGAATCTATGCATAGGGGTTGGCACACGTTTTCGTCTTGACTCTCCGGTACAAACTTTGGGGCACTCTTTGATGTTCTATGTGTTGGTTGAATAGATGAATCTGAGATTGTGTGATGCATATCGTATAATCATACCCACGGATACTTGAGGTGACATTGGAGTATCTAGGTGACATTAGGGTTTTGGTTGATTTGTTTCTTAAGGTGTTATTCTAGTATGAACTCTAGGGCTGTTTGTGACACTTATAGGAATAGCCCAACGGATTGATTGGAAAGAATAACTTTGAGGTGGTTCCGTACCCTACCATAATCTCTTCGTTTGTTCTCCGCTATTAGTGACTTTGGAGTGACTCTTTGTTGCATGTTGAGGGATAGTTATGTGATCCAATTATGTTATTATTGTTGGGAGAACTTGCACTAGTGAAAGTATGAACCCTAGGCCTTGTTTCCTATCATTGCAATACCGTTTATGCTCACTTTTATCATTTGTTAACTTGCTGTTTTTATATTTTCAGATTACAAATACCTTTATCTACTATCCATATACCACTTGTATCACCATCTCTTCGCCAAACTAGTGCACCTATACAATTTACCATTGTATTGGGTGTGTTGGGGACACAAGAGACTCTTTGTTATTTGGTTGCTGGGTTGTTTGAGAGAGACCATCTTCATCCTACGCCTCCTACGGATTGATAAACCTTAGGTCATCCACTTGAGGGAAATTTTCTACTATTCTACAAACCTCTGCACTTGGAGGCCCAACAACGTCTACAAGAAGAAGGTTGTGTAGTAGACATCACCGGGGCGGCGGCGGACCGGTGGTGGGGAGTGTTTTCGGGGCGGGTGGGGCGGCGCACCGCCGGCCGCGGGCGATGGGTGGCGGGTGTTTGGCTGGTGGTGGCTGGCGGCTCAGGGGGTGGAGGTTGAAGATGAACCACTGGCCCTTGATTTCGTATCCAACGGCTGCAAAATCGACTGACCAAAGATGAAAAAGTCAGTCGACTGACTTGTAGCCTTACCTCTAGTGCATTCAGTTTCGGCAGTAAATTTCAGTTTCGACAACAAAATTCAGTTTCGACAGTTAAGTTTAGAGATGCGCGGCTGATGTATACATCTAGCACTTTGTGGTTATGTATACATCGACAGTTAAATTCCACTCAGGTTAACATTGTCTCTCTTGTCCTGCTTCAGCCTCGGTGTCGTACAACTCACCGGACCTACTCCAACAACGAAACCCTCCAACACAGCGGAGCAGTACCTCGGGCTCCATCTTCAGACGCCTAAGATCTTCTTCCCCTCCTCTGGCAGCCAAGTCAGCCGGAGTATCCTCACCGGCCAACCAATCACGCTGAGATCGACATGGCTTCGCCAAAGAGGTTGTACACTTCTTGTGGTTTGACTAAATCTCAACATGCTTCTTTGCATCCTGTGATCTTCCCATTCTTGTGAACCAAACACCCAGATTGGAAGAAATCCTGTCATTTTAAATTCTCTATTTTGCACGTGCATTCCTATCCTATTCCTGTCTATTTCCTATCCCTGCATTGTTAGAATCCTCAAATTCAAACAAGCCCTTACACAATTACTTTTGTTACAGATATGTGTCAAAGAAAACCGTGTGTGGTTTGTCCTGCTCCTGCGGTGTTGTGTTCCACCCCAGCTCAGCTGCTCCAACGACGGAAGGGTTCACCACAGCAGGGATCCGCTCTCCAGACTGTCTCTCTCCACCTCAGATCTTCTTCCCCGCCGCTGGCAGCCACGACAACTGCATTACCATCACCAACTGAGTAGATGACCTTGAGGACTACACGGGTCCGCAAGAGAGGTCGCACTCTTCCGTTTATGCTTACGTTATGCATCACTTAATATGATGACATGCTACTTTATCATCGTGTTCACCTATTAGACTCCGACTCAGGTTCAAACTTATGCTGAAACTTGAATTTTTAAATGGTTGTGGGGTACATATTGGGGCAGCAATCAGTACTATCTGTCTACTATCTGGTTAATCTCGTGTGTCTACTATGAGTTTCATGTTGGGTGCAAACAAAAATTAGAGGAGCCATTATCTGTATTTTTTAACTAAAGCTATTATCTGTCTGGTATCATTTGTTTTGGGTCTATCCACAGTTTGCTACCATCACTCTGGATTTGTGCATGCACTCCTTACATAATCTCACTATGTTTTATTCCTATGCATGTCAGTTATTGTACACAATGGAACTAAACATGTAGAGCAAAAGAGACAAGCCTTGCGTGGCAATAAAATTTCATGCAGACGTCGCTCCATGGTGGGCACAAAGGCAGCCCCCCTCCACCCATTTCGGATCGTAATCAAGAGGAAGATAACTGTTCTGAGGGGGATTCCGGAACAGAAGACCACTCCTATTTACCCCATGAGAGGTCTTCGCTCTAACTTGGCATGCTGATGTTGGTAATATCATGCATATGGTGCCTTGCATTGCTTACTGTATACATCAAAGATGTCATCTGCTTAGTTTAGACTTGCTTTGTGTCAATGCCATCTGTTTAGTTTCTTTATCGTATATGTGAATCATGCAATGCCATCTTGTTTAGCCAGGCATCATATATGTGAATTTTGCAATGCCACCCTGGTTAGCCAGTCATCTTATATGTGAATTATATCATGACATCATTTTTTTATTACATGTTAAATTTGTCAACACTTTTAGTACATTCAGTTACTCTTCGTGTGCATCAGCCATTCGGCACGGTCATGGAAAAATATGGAGTGGAAACAAGGTCTTTAGAGCATACAATGCTATCTGACGAAGCACATGTCTTGCTGGTTACAAATAGCTCCTTAGAGGAGGATTCAGAGACAGATGACCAGTCCTATCCCCCCCCCCCCGAGGTGCATGCTCTAACTTGGCGGGGTTATGATGCTCATATCATGCGTATGGTATCTTGCATTGCTATGTCATTTGCTTAGTTTAGACATGCTTTGCGTGAATGCCACCTGTTTAGTGTCTAATTGCCATATATGTGAATTATGCAATGCCATCTTGTTCCAAGACATTATATATGTGAATTATGCAATGCTATCTTGTTGCAAGGCATTATATATGTGAATTATGCAATGCCATGCTGCTTAGACAAGCGTCATATATGTGAATTATATCATGTCGTCCTTTTTTGTATTTCTCATTGCTTTTGTCGACAATGTTTGTATATTCAACTGCTCTTCCTATGCATCAGCCATTTGAATTGGTGATGGGGAAATCTGGACTGAAAACAAGGTCTTCAGAGAAGACAATGCTACCTGGTGAAGCAAATATCTTGTTGGTTACAGATAGCTCTTCAGAGGAGGATTCAGAGGCAGATGACCAGTCCTATTATCCCCCTAAGGTGTATGCTCAAACTTGGCAGGGTTATATTACTCATATCATGCATATGTTGTATTGCAATGCTTAGTTTTTACATCATATACACGATATTGAATGCCACCTCCTTAGTTGACACATCATATATGTGATTGCCCTCTGCTCACTTCCTTAGTATATAAATAATATATTTGAATTATATCATGATATGATGTTTACATAGACAGCATGTATCTGAATTATGGCATGCCAACCCATTTTCTAAAGACATAATATAGTTATATCATCTCATCCTGTTCACATAGTCATCATATTTTGAATAATGTCATTCTATCCGTGAATTATATCATGCCATCATGTTTCCATCGACGACATGTTTGTGATTTATGGCATGCCAACCACTTTAATAGACACATCGTATAGTTATATCATGTCATGTTGTTTACATAGTCATCATATTTTGAAGTATGTCATTCTATCATGTTTAGTTAGCCATCATACATGTGAAATTGTGTCATGCTATCCTGTTTAATTAGCCATCATATATGTGAAATTATGTCTTGCTATTCTGTTTGGTTAGACAACATAAATGTGAATTATTTCATGCCCTGTTTTCTTCCCTGCTATCCATTGCACCTGTCTATCTTACAATGTTTGTACATTCAATTACTTTTCTTGTTTATCAGCCATTTTAATTAGAGGGGGTGATGGAAGTATCTGTGGGAGTAAAAACACGGTCTTCAGAAAAGATCGTGCTACCTGTCGATGGAGATAGAACCACGGTTGTACTTGCCCAAGAACCAGCCCCACCACACATAACCCTGAATCACGCAGATTGTAACCCTACCCAGCTGGACAGAGAACCAGCTACACCCCTTCTAACCCCAACCCCAGAAGATAGTAACCCATTTCCCGTTGACACAGCACCGTCTCCACCACAGAGCACCCAAACACACGAGCAGATAGTAAGGCAACTGCAGTGCCCAAAGCACGAGGACCACCACTCTGAACCCCAAGTTAAAGCTTAAAGCAGAAGAAGAATTGTTCTCAGGCCAGGTTCCGTAGCTATGGTTCATACTCTTTACTCTTGCATCACTGTATTTACTCATACCAACTAATTTCAAATTTGAAGGATGCAATTGAAACTCCAATGGTGCAACAGGTATGTTTTAAACCCGTTTCTTTAACGTGTTTGTTGTTGTAACTTGCTCTATGTTGATTTCAGTTTTAATTGAATAAACAATTATATTCTCATGTCATGCACCTTACAATTGTTGTTATTGCTGTGTAGTTTCCCACACTTATATTCTGTCTAAGCTGCTTTGTCTTAAATAGATATGATTCGAACCATATCTATCTTGATTTGGCAACATAAACTAGAATGATATAGATCATACAGTGACCATACTACATAGATATATGTTTGTTTCATGTTGTTATCATGTCCACCTTACTACTGAACTGGTTTACCAAAACGAGTTTCATATACTACATTGTAAACCTGTGATGTGTTTGTTTGTTTCTCTTTTAGAATGTGGATAAAATATTGGAGAAGAGTACCCCGTTATGCAATGGTACGGGAAGTAATGCAGATAAGGTTCAAGATAGTGAGACATCCCTGTTGGTCTCCAAGAAAGCTAATAAAAACTATATTGAAGACACTGAGACAACCCCAAAGTCCTGTCTTGATGTAGTGTTCGAGTTACTGGCCACTACTGCTGGCACCAGCTCTTTGAACTCGCTGCCTGAATCAGTTCAGCTTCTTGAGTCTCAACTTCAAGTTGAAAGACATCGATCAGATGTTATGCGACAGGAAGCCGAAGGACTGAGGAAGTCCCTGCAGAATTCAGATGCATACTTTCTGGTGCAACAGCAAGTGCTGGAGGATTTAAGCACCAAACAAGAGAAAGTTAATAAGCTTGCTAAGCATCTTGCCAACATTATGGGTACCCAGGATATTGTTTCTTGAGCTCTTCTAAAGTGGTTTCAGTTTTGGACTTGTTTTGCTATGGCGTTTATATGCTACTTTGTTCCCTATATTTGCACTGGTGGCGAACTTTGATGCGCAGTGGATGTAATATGTGTAATAGCCGTGATAGCCTAGCGTAAGTTGCTTGCCTATTTATTTCCTTATTGTATTGTTTATTTGTTTTCTTGTAGTCAGTGCAGTTCTTTTTCCACGGTTTGCTAGTGGCCGCAATAGCCTATTTTTTAAAACTAGGCCACATTAACCATGGGCTACATATTTACTGTAGTTAACATGGGCCTCCCATGGGCCGTATAAACAATGGGCCTTCTAAGGGTCGTAGAAACAATGGGCCTTCTACGGGGCGTAGAAACAATGGGCCTTATACGAGCCGTAGACACAATGGGCCTTCTACGGGCCGTATCATCAATGGGCCTTCTACGGGCCGTATGATTGGTTGGCCAAACATGGGCCAATAACAGACCACATTATGGTTGTAAATGGGCTAGAGTTGAAATCGTCCATTCATGGGCCGACCATAACGGGCCGTTGTTAATCGGCTGTATTTGATGACGCTATGAAAACGGCCCAACGTATTAACGGGCCACAAACGGGCCGACTGTAACCACAGGCTAAATTTGGCCCACAAGCAGAAAATGACAGTAACGGGTCGAAAGTAAACGAATGCTGGAAATGAGCCCAGGAATAAATGGGCCCTGAGAAGGCTGAAAGATAACATAGGCTGGAAATGGCCCAACGGTATAATGGGCCATTAATGGGTATAAAGTGATACATTGTTCATTACGGGCCAGTTTTACCACGGGCCATTAATGGGCCGAGGGTTACTAAGGGCCTCATATGGGCCGAAAGACGTCATGGGCCATACATGGGCCGGAAGTTAAAACAGGCTGGAATTATATTGGACGACCCAGATGACACTATTAGGCCTAATTCGGATAGGCCGTAAACGGGCCCTGGGTTAGCGGGCTATAAATGGGCTATATGCGAACAGGACGTGGGCCGGCCCGCCACCTTTTGACCAAATCAAACAGGCCAGCCTTTTCACAGGAATGGGCCTCTGTTGGGCCATGCCATGTGTCGACGTATCTGATAACTCACAAGTATCGGGGATCAATTGTAGCCTCTTTAGATAAGTAAGAGTGTCGAACCCAATGAGGAGCCAAAGGTAGAACAAATATTCCCTCAAGTTCTATCGACCACCGATACAACTCTACGCACGCTTGACGTTCGCTTTACCTAGAACAAGTATGAAACTAGAAGTACTTTGTAGGTGTTGTTGGATAGGTTTGCAAGATAATAAATATTATGTAAATAAAAAGTAGGGGCTGTTTAGGTAAATACACAACTAAGTTAGTTTTAGTAAAGAGCTTTTTGTTACGAGAAAGTTATTTGTCCCTAGGCAATCGATAACTAGACCGGTAATCATTATTGCAATTTTATATGAGGGAGAGGCATAAGCTAACATACTTTCTCTACTTGGATCATATGCACTTACGATTGGAACTCTAGCAAGCATCCGCAACAACTAAAGATCATTAAGGTAAAACCCAACCATGGCATTAAAGTATCAAGTCCTCTTTATCCCATACGCAAACAACCTACTTACTCGGGTATGTGTTTCTATCACTCACGCCACCCACCATAAGCAAATCATGAACATATTGCAAACCCTACAGCGGGAATCCTTCACGCTTGCGCGACACGGAGAGCACCATAGGATAGCACCAATAATAAAACATGCAACTCAAACCAATCACGATCATCAAATAACCCATAGGACAAAACGGATCTACTCAAACATCATAGGATAGCCATACATCATTGGGAAATAATATATAGCATTGAGCACCATGTTTAAGTAGAGATTACAGCAGGTAAGAGAGGGGTTACACCGCTTCATAGAGGGGGAAAGAGTTGGTGATGATGGCGGTGAAGTTGTTGGTGAAGATTGAAGTGATGATGATGGCCCCGGCGGTGTTCCGGCGCCACCGGAAGAGATGGGGAGAGGGCCCCCCTTCTTCTTCTTCCTTGACCTCCTCCCTAGATGGGAGAAGGGTTTCCCCTCTAGTCCTTGGTCTCCATGGCACGGGAGGGGCGAGAGCCCCTCCGAGATTGGATATGTCTCTCTGTCTCTCTCTGTTTCTGCGTTCTCAGATTCTGCCCTTTCACCGTTTCTTATATTCCCGTATATCCGTAACTCCGATTGGGCTGAAATTTTAACACGATCTCTATCCGGATATTAGATTTCTTGCAGCACGCCCCCTGCCTCGTGGCCCCCTCGGGCATCGTCTCGCACTGATTTTTCTTCCCAAAAATCACATATATTTGGAAAAAAAACTCCGGCAGTTTTTATCCCGTTTGGACTCCATTTGATATGGATTTACTGTGAAACAAAAAACATGCAACTAACAGGAACTGGCACTGGGCACTAGATCAATATGTTAGTCCCAAAAATAGTATAAAAAGTTGCCAAAAGTATATGAAAGTTGTAGAATATTGGCACGGAACAATCAAAAATTATAGATACGACAGAGACGTATCAACATCCCCAAGCTTAATTCCTGCTTGTCCTCGAGTAGGTAAATGAAAAAAATTGATGTGGAATGCTACCTAGCATAATCTTGATCATGTAATCTAATCATGGCATGAATATTAAGACACGAGTGATTCAAAGCAATAGTCTATCATTTGACAGTAAGATAATAATACTTCAAGCATACTAATAAAGCAATCATGCATTTTCAAAATAACATGGCCAAAGAAAGTTATCCCTACAAAATCATATGGTCTGGCTATGCTCCATCTTCACCACACAAAATATTCAAATCATGCACAACCGCGATGACAAGCCAAGCAATTGTTTCATACTTTTGACGTTCTCAAACCTTTTCAACTTTCACGCAATACATGAGCGTGAGCCATGGACATAGCACTATAGGTGGAGTAGAATGGTGGTTGTGGAGAAGACAAAAAGGAGAAGATAGTCTCACATCAACTAGGCGTATCAACGGGCTATGGAGATGCCCATCAATAGATATCAATGTGAGTGAGTAGGGATTGCCATGCAACGGATGCACTAAGAGCTATAAGTGTATGAAAGCTCAACAAAATAAACTAGTGGGTGTGCATCCAACTTGCTTGCTCATGAAGACCTCGGGCGTTTGAGGAAGCCCATCATCAGAATATAAAAGCCAAGTTCTATAATGAAAATTCCCACTAGTATATGAAAGTGATAACTCAAGAGACTCTCTATATGAAGAACATGGTGCTACTTTGAAGCACAAGTGTGGTAAAAGGATAGTAACATTGCCCCTTCTCTCTTTTTCTCTCATTTTTTGGGCCTTCTCTTTTTTTGGCCTTTCTCTTTTTCTTTTTTTCCTTTCCCTTTTTTTATTTTTTCGTCCGGAGTCTCATCCCAACTTGTGGGGGAATCATAGTCTCCATCATCCTTTCATCACTGGAACAATGCTCTAATAATGATGATCGTCACACTTTTATTTACTTACAACTCAATATTACAACTCGATACTAGAACAAAGATATGACTCTATATGAATGCCTCCGGCAGTGTACCGGGATGTGCAATGATCTAGAATAGCAATGACATCAAAAAACAGACAAGCCATGAAAATATCATGCTAGCTATCTTACGATCATGCAAAGCAATATGACAATGAATGCTCAAGTCATGTATATGATGATGATGGAAGTTGCATGGCAATATATGTCAGAATGGCTATGGAAATGCCATGATAGGTAGGTATGGTGGCTGTTTTGGGGAAGGTATATGGTGGGTTTAAGGTACCGGCGAAAGTTGCGCGATACTAGAGAGGCTATCAATGGTGGAAGGGTGAGAGTGCGTATAATCCATGGACTCAACATTAGTCATAAAGAACTCACATACTTATTGCAAAAATCTATTAGTCATCGAAATAAAGTAATACGCACATTCTCCCTAGGGGGATAGATTGGTAGGAAAAGACCATCATTCGTCCCCGACCGCCACTCATAAGGAACACAATCAATAAATAAATCATGCTCCGACTTCATCACATAACGGTTCACCATACGTGCATGCTACGGGAATCACAAGCTCCAACACAAGTATTTCTACAATCCACAACTACCCACTAGCATGACTCTAATGTCAACATCTTTATATCGCAAAACTATTGCAAGGAATCGAACATATCATATTCAGTGATCTACAAGTTTTATGTAGGATTTTATGACTAACCATGTGAATGACCAATTCTTGTCATCTCTCTAAATAGATATAAGTGAAGCAAGAGAGTTTAATTCTTTCTACAAAATATATGCCCATGATCTAACAAATATAAGTGAAGCAAAAGAGCATTCTATAAATGGCGGTTTTCTATGTAAAGAGAAACAGGCAATCCAAACTTCAAATGATATAAATGAAGCACATGAAGCATTCTATAAAGCCACACTCAAAAGATATAAGTGAAGTGCATAGAACATTCTATAAATCAACCAAGGAATATCTCATACCAGCATAGTGCATGAAAGAAAAATGAAAACTAAATGCAAAAGATGCTCCAAGATCTGCACATATCGCATGAACGAAACGAATCCGAAAACATACCGATACTTGTTGAAGAAAGAGGGGATGCCTTCCGGGGCATCCCCAAGCTTAGATTCTTGAGTCTCCTTGAATATTTACTTGGGTGCCTTGGAATACCCAAGCTTGAGCTCTTACCACTCCTTCTTCTCCTCACATCGAGACCTTCTCGATCATCGAACACTTCAGCCACACAAAACTTCAACAGAAAACTTGGTAAGATCCGTCAGTATAATAAAGCAAATCACTACTGTCGGTGTCAAAACAGGCAGATCTCGGGTAGGGGGTCCCGAACTGTGCGTCTAAGGCGGATGGTAACAGGAGGCAGGGAACACGATGTTTTACCCAGGATCGGGCCCTCTTGATGGAGGTAAAACCCTACGTCCTGCTTGATTAATATTAATGATATGGCTAGTACAAGAGTAGATCTACCACGAGATCAGAGAGGCTAAACCCTAGAAGCTAGCCAATGGTATGATTGTATGTTATTATGTCCTACGGACTAAAACCCTCCGGTTTATATAGACACCGGAGAGGGTTAGGGTTACACAAGGTCGGTTACAAAGAAGGAGATACACATATCCGTATTTCCTAGCTTGCCTTCCACGCCAAGTAGAGTCCCATCCGGACACGAGACAAAGTCTTCAATCTTGTATCTTCATAGTCCAACAGTCCGGCCAAAGGATATAATCCGGCTGTCCGGAGACCCCCTAATCCAGGACTCCCTCATTGGCCCCTGCACCAGGCTTCAATGACGATGAGTCCAGCGCGCAGTATTGTCTTCGGCATTGCAAGGCGGGTTCCTCCTCCGGATACACCACGGAAGAATTTGAATACAAGGATAGTGTCCGACCCTGCAAAATAAGTTCCACATACCACCGTAGAGAGAATAATATTTCCACAAATCCAATTTGCTGACTTGTTTTGGTAACACAACATTATTCCATGGCCTGGTGATTATTCGAACCATTTCTTTTAACTAGCTCCGCACATAACACGAGGCAGTTTTTTGACACGTCTTGTCAAAGCAGAGATCGTGTCCCCTTATCATGAGATTCTCATCAATACGGATGTGGGTAACCCAACCGCGCCATTGATTACGGCGCTTGGGGGATAAGCGAGTTTTACCAGGCTAGTGGGGGCGCATAGTTTCAGCCGCCCATATAAACGGATAAGGATTCACCTTTTCATCCACGCCTTCTTCCTCCTTTGCTCATCCATTTTTGCACACTCGAGCTCCAGCGCCCAAGTCCGCACTTCCCACCTCAACCTTCTCCAACCATGTCCGGAGCGGGAGGCAGGTGGATGGTCTCCTCTGTTACCGAGGGACACATCAAGAAGCTGAGGAGAGTCGGATACTTGCCCGACGATATCCCGCACCGGCTCCCAGATGAGGGGCACCTCATCCCCAACCCCAGGCCCCATGAGAGGGTAGTGTTCCTTACCCATTTCCTCTGCGGACTGGGATTCCCTCTCCACCCATTTGTCCGGGGGCTCATGTTCTACTACGGCCTGGATTTCCATGATCTGGCCCCGAACTTCATCCTCAACATCTCGGCGTTTATCGTCGTGTGGGAGGCCTTCCTCCGCATCAAGCCCCACTTCGGCTTATGGCTGAAGACCTTCAATGTCAAGCCGAAGGTAGTGAGCGGCCACCAGGCGGAGTGCGGAGGCGCCATGGTGGGCAAGATGCCCAACGTCACATGGCTCGAGGGCTCCTTCATGGAGACCATAAAGGGGTGGCAATCGGGGTGGTTCTACATCACCGAGCCGCGTGACCCTAAATGGGCAGCGGCCCCCGAGTTCTGATCTGGCATCCCCACGCGGCTCACCTCCTGGCAAGAGAAGGGCCTGTCCTGGGGTAGTTCGGGAGAGCTGACCGGACTCCAAACATGTATTCAAAACATGGTGAACAAGAAGCTCAAACTCGTCAACATAGTCCAGGTCATGCTCATCCGCCGGATCCTCCCGTGCCAACAACGGGCTTTCAACTTGTGGGAGTTCGGCCTAGCCCAGCACCGAACTCTGAACAGGCTCTTCGACACAACTCACGAGGATGCCTGGAAGGTGCTATTCAAGAGTGCCGAGGTTCCCCCTCCCATTACCGAGGATCGCCGATTCTGCGCGAAGCGCCAATCCAGCGCGGTAAGATGTTTTACCTCTCACGGGATATTTGTTTTTCATAGTTTGACTCTATGCGGGATCTAAGCTCCCGTACCTTTGACAGGACTGGCAGGAGATGGTCGGACAGATCGACTGTCCGGCTCCTTTGCCCGAAGGCCCAGCAGACACTCTCCTGGCGAAGATGCTGACTCCGGCTCCTTGCAAGGTGCCGGAGAAGGCCAGGAAGGCCAAGGGAACCCGAAAGAGTTCCCGACGCCAGGCATCATCGGACTCATCTTCCGATAACTCTGTGACACACTCCTCCCCCAAAGATGAGGAGGAAGAATAAGATGCTCCCCCTTCAGTTGGGGGACACAAGAAAAGGAAGGCCGCCCCAACTGGGGAGGCCGAAGGGTCCAAGAAGGGAAGGACTCTCCTTCTGGACTGTTCCACCGCCGCCGCCGAAGGCGAAGACGAGTGGCTGCTCAGGGCCAAGCCCCTGGCGAAGTCGTAAGTATTCGGATACCAGAGTGACTCATAGCATCCCTTTGTCACACTTCTTCTCCTAACTCCGAACATGATTATGCAGGCCGCCATGAGCCCATATTGATGTATCGTCGGACGGCTCCCTGGGCTCGTCGGATATGGATAGCGATCCACTTCTGACCGCCACCTCCGCTTGCCTTGCGGACGACGCCGAGGTATTGTCTCAAGAGGCACCGGGTCGAGGGGAGACACTCCTGGAGGCGCCTCAAGGCGACCTTCCGGACTCCGGGAGTAGAGGGAATAAGGCCCCTGAGGGCTCCGAGTTCGGCCCTCACCCAAACACCGCACCAGAACCTCTAGTGGTTCCGAACTTGGGCAGGCGGGCTCCTTCCAAGAGGGGCAAGACGCCTGTGCCGGTGACCTCTGTCCATCCAGAGGCGCCGGACAATCTGCTGGGAGCGCTTCGCAGCGCTTCCATTGACGAGGAGCACCGTACTATTATGAGTGCGGTGGTCCAGAAGGTTCAGTCCGCCAAGAGCGGATTGACTGAAGCCTGTGCCAGCCTTCTAACAGGCTTTGTGGTAAGTGTTTAAAATATATGAAAAATATTACCGCATAGACAGTAGCCCCTAATGCTTTGTTCGGTGTTCACAAAGAAAAGCCGAACAGAGGATCAAACAATATCGCAGGAGTCTAATATAAGTATGTCAATATGCATATGCAGGCTTCGCTGCTGGCATCTGCCGCACTGACTGCGGAGGTCGCTGCACTGAAGTAGGACCTTAAAGGGTCCATGGACGAGCTCGGCCTTTCTAAGAGGTAGCTCGAGGAGAACAAAGGTAAGTAGTACCTAGTCTATGGATATGTATAAAAAGAATGTGATTGCAAAATGACAGGATCATCATGAATTTGCCAGGGACCATGACCGAAGTGGCGACCCTAAAGCAAGCGCTATCCGAGGCCGAAGATAAAGCGGCCAAGGAGCGCACCGAGCGGGAAAGGCAAGAGGCTCGGGTGGGTGAGGTGCAGCAAGAGCTCCAGGCTCTCATGACGAAGCACGAGGCTTTGGAGCTTGACTCGAAGACGTGAGAGTTTGAGCTTGCCGCGGCCCTCTAGAGCGCAAAGAGTGCCAAGGCCGAAGCCCAAAAGGCCCTCCAGGAGATTGACGCGATGAAGAAAATAGCAGCTGGTAAGGCATTCTATATGCAAAGCAAGCATGTGAAAGTAATTTACCTATTACTTACCCGAATCCGGAGCTCTCCAGGAGCATTCGCAGATTTGTCCCGCAGCATGTCGGATGCCGCACAGTTTTACCAGGCCGAGGAGGGAAGCTCAATGGAGAAGCTGTTCTGGTCTCAGTATACTGGGACCGAACACCCGGTGCCTATGAGCGACCAGCTGAAGCAGCTGGTCGAGCTACACAAGGCGGCCGAACAGGCCATGAAGGGCTTTATAGTCCGGCTATGGCCTGGTGACACCCTTCCGAACAGCTACTTCGGCCTGGTGAGGCGGCTTGTGGATGCCTGCCCACGGCTAGAAGTCGTCAAGCGGTCCGTCTGCATCGAAGGTGCATGCCGGGCTTTCGCCCGTGTGAAGGTGCAACGGGCCAAGCTAGACGCCGTGGCTGATCAAGGAAGGACCGCCGCAGGGCAAGAAGCATCGCACCCCCGAAATTTATTATGAGGGTGTCCTGAAGGGTGCCCGTCTTGTAGCGGATGAATGTCCAAAGGATGTAATATTTGAGTAAACTTGCTCGTGTGATCCTGTATGATGAAAACTTGTTTCATATGCGCTATGCAACACTTGTTTGAATTTAAAATATTACCTTCTGTTTGGCTGTTTATCCAATCTGAGAGATGGCTAGTCCTCGGCTTCTGCCCCCATGCCGCGAGTTCTGGGGTGTTCGGGGTAAACCTGAGCACTCTTGTTCCCATTTTTGGGTCCTTCGAGGGAGGTGCTCAGCGCAGCAAACAAGGCAACCGGACTAATAATGCTTTATCACTCTCACTTAGCCATAGAATTCTATAATTTTAAATCTCAGCGAAGCCCCTGGTATTCGGAAGGCCGAATTCGGGGCGCGATACACGCCTTTAAGCCGGACAGGACCAGCTCCTCGCTCTAAGCGGCATAACTCTTTAGGGACTCGAAACCTCGCCGAACAACGACCATTCTCTCGCCTTATCATGACAGTCAGTTTTAACATTCTCTACTGAGGTGCTTAGCCCAGCAGAACCGGGGCACAATCGCAGTAGTTCTCCTAGTGCTACCTTAGCTGATAGAGCGGAACGTAAGGTACCAAAACATAGGAGCCGGGAAAACCCAACATTTGACCAAAGACATGATTCCGAGCTGCATATAATGCTATAAGTTCGGGGTGCCGCACTTGTGAAAGTGTTCGGACTTCTCACACCATATTGTGGGGTACTTAAGCCCCTGGTGTATTGGCCATACCAAAGTGTACGGTTGCAAGGCGTCATTAATGAAACACACATATATATATATAAAGAAGAATGCAATAATAGTCTTAATGATATGCATTGTTTATTCAAAAAGGTGCGTTAAAGCAGAATGATACAGATAGTGAGATAAGCAAAAAGTAGGACTATGTCCCTTCCAAGGGCAGGCTGAGGAATAGTATTAAAGCAAATATTTCACTCGTTATCGTAATCCACCTGGGAGTTCCGTGGTGTGACGTAGCTTTCTGCCTCCTTGATTGCTGCATCATGTGTTTGGCAATCATGCTGCTGGACAGGGTTTCCAGAGATTAAAGTCCTGAAAGAGAGAAATAATGAAGCGGGAAGCCCCTAATGCGGTTTAAGCCGTGTATTGGGGCGTGCCGTAGTTGTGCCCCCTCCCCGCCTGTGCCCATGGTATTTTTAATGCGTAATTATGTACGCATGGCACGAATTTCACCGTTTGGCTTGGACCGGGGTGGGGGCCACATTGCTACGTGAGCTCAGATCGCGCCAGGCGGTCTAGTTGCCGATTACTCCAAGCGCGCTTGAAGGTGTCCGGGTCTTGAAATGCCGAACTGGTGGATTGCCTTGAGAGGCTGCTTTGCGCTTCTGCTGCGAGGGCCGCAGTGTGCTCCTCCGTGCGGAGAGAATGCTCTGTGTTTCCATTAACTGTGATGACCCCCCGAGGTCCTGGCATCTTGAGCTTGAGGTTTGCATAATGCGGTACCGCATTGAATCTCGCAAATGCGGTGCGCCCGAGCAGTGCATGATAGCGACTGCGGAACGGGACTATATCGAAGATTAATTCTTCGCTTCGGAAGTTATCCGGGGATCCGAAGACCACTTCCAGTGTAATTGAGCTTGTGCAATGGGCCTCTACACCTGGAATGACGCCTTTAAAGGTCGTTTTTGTGGGTTTGATCCTTGAGGGATCTATACCCATTTTGCGCATTGTGTCCTGGTAAAGCAGGTTCAGGCTGCTGCCGCCATCCATAAGGACTCGAGTGAGGTGAAATCCGTCGATGATTGGGTCTAAGACTAGTGCGGCGAATCCGCCATGACGGATACGAGTGTGGTGGTCCCTGTTGTAACACCCTCGATGCGACTATAGCTCCCACATGTCGAGGCACGACTTAGAGACATAATCGCATTGAAGGCATATGTCGCAAGTTAGGAAATCTTCACAACATCCCATGTAATATGAATAATAAAGGGAAGAACATAGTTGGCTTACACTCGCCACGTCACATCAAAGTACATAAATAACATTACATCATCCAAAACAATCATGGCCCGACTACGGCGCCAAAATAGAAGAAAAACCCAACAAGCGACAACGGTCCCAATCACCCCCAACTGGGCACCACTACTGATCATCAGGAAAAGACACGTAGTATCATTGAGAGACTTTGTCGAACTCCCACTTGAGCTCATACTCGTCACCTGGAGCGGAATCACCTGGACCTGCATCTGGAGTTATAGTATCTGTGAGCCACAGGGACTTATCAATCTCGCACCCTCGCGATCAGGACTATTTAAGCTTATAGGAAGGATAGGCAAATATATATGTGGAGCTGCAGCAAGCGACTAGCATGTGTGGTGGCTATCTTATACGCAAAAGAGAGCGAGAAGAGGAGGCAAAGCGCGAGCGAGAATCTAGAAGAACAACCTGCGCAAGCATTACTCCAACACCGTGTCCGCTTCCCGGACTCCGCCGAGAAGAGGCCATCACGGTAACACACTCAGTTGATTCATTTTAGTTAATTAAGGTTCAAGTTATCTACAACCGGACATTAACAAATTCCCATCTGCCCATAACCGCGGGCACGGCTTTCGAAAGTTCAATCCCTGCAGGGGAGTCCCAACTTAGCCCATGACAAGCTCTCACGGTCAACGAAGGAATAGACCTCCACCCAAGACATTCCAATCTGGCTCGGCATCCCGGTACAACAAGACAACTCCGACAATGGTAAAACAAGTCCAGCAACACCACCCGCTGTGCGGACAAATCCCGATAGGAGCTGCACATATCTCGTTCTCAGGGCACACCGGATAAGCTAAGCGCACGGGAGCCAACGTAACCCAAGTTGCCGAGGGACGGCCCCGCACGGTGCTCTAGGTTGGACCAACACTCAGAGGAGCACTGGCCCGGGGGGGTAAAATAAGATGACCCTTGAGTCTGCGAAACCCAAGGGAAAAAGGGGCTAGGTGGCAAATGGTAAAACCAAGGTTGGGCATTGCTGGAGGAGTTTTATTCAAGGCGGACAGTCAAGGGGTTCCCATTATAACCCAACCGCGTAAGGAACGCAAAAACCGGGAACATAACACCGATATGACGGAAACTGGGGCGGCAAGAGTGGAACAAAACACTAGGCGAGAGGCCGAGCCTTCCACCCTTTACCAAGTATATAGGTGCATTAAGATAACATGGCAATATAATGATATCCCAACAAGTAAATGAAAGATGTTCCAACAAGGTACGGCCTCCAATCTTCACCTGCAACTAGCAACGCTATAAGAGGGGCTGAGCAAAGCGGTAACATAGCTAATCAACGGTTTGCTAGGACATGGTGGGTTAGAGGTTTGACATGGCAATTTGGGAGGCTGACAAGCAAAAGGTAGGCATCGTAGCATTAGCATAGCAAAAGAGCGAGCAAACTAGCATAGCAAAGATAGTAGTGATTTCGAGGGTATGATCATCTTGCCTGCAAAGCTGTCAGAGTTGACTGGATCCTCAAAAGCACACTCAACGGGCTCCTTGTTAGCGAACTCGTCTCCCGGCTCTACCCAAACAAGACAAACAAGCAACAAGGATACAATCAACCACGTGCAAACTCAAACAATAAGATGCAATGATGGTATGCTATGCGGGATGCGATGCGGGATGCAAAATGCGAGATATGATAGGAAATGCATGAACCTGGCCTCAACTTGGAATTCCAAGGGTGCCACTAGAAATATGAGATGAAATCGCTTGAAAACGATATAAAGAACGCCGGAATCGGAGTTACGGTTTGGAAATGGCAAGCGATTCAAAATTGACACCGGTCTGCGATTTACAGCAAGTAGGCATCTAAATGCAACGAAATGAACATGCTACAGCACCCAAACATGACAACAAAATAAATGGAAGGGATGTACACAACATGCTTAACAAAAGTCTAGCACTGAGCTACGGCCAATTCATCCATTATGAGGTTCAAACAAGCATGGCAAAAACGCAAATGCAAAACAGATCCCAGACTTAGTGAAATTAACACTAGTCTGAAATTTCAGATCACGAAGCCCTCATCGGAGCAGCAAAACAACATGAAACATGACCTGATTAAGACAAGTAAGAACATGTCATGGAGCTACTCAACAAGCTTAACAAAAGTCCCTAAGTGACCTGGGGCCAAAAGGGATCACAAAATATACTAACGGGCAGACGAACATAGCTAAAACACAATCAGTTTTCAGACTTAGTGAAAACTGAGACATGCTGAAATATAACTCACGAAGGCATGTAAACGAGCTCGATGCACTCACCACGGTGCAAGTCATGGCAAGGCAAGCATACATCCATTAAGAAGGCACAAAATACAAGCTAGACATAGCAGGAACAATGGCATAGCATGCACGGATCAACTACAACAACATCGGCAAAATCGCAAACAAGTTGACGATCTGCCCAGATTCGCAACGAAGCAAAAGTAGAGCTCGATTGACTCAATCTAGGGTGCTCCAAAATTGCAAGTAAAGACATGGATGGATAGAGAATAACATGATTAACAAAACTCCTTTACTGATCATCCTCAAAAGAGGCACGGATCACTGGGAAACAAGCTGAACATATGGCATCATGAACTAAATAATCCCAGACTTAGTGAAAAATACTAAGTCCTTGAAAACAGATTTACCGGGTGCCTCACTTTGCAAGCTTGCACAAGTCACCAAACACATCCTAAAAATGCATGGGTTGCACCTCTGGAATTAACTCACAAGTCACCAAGAAGATCTGACAATTAACTCACAAAGCCTCCTTCTAACAGCATTTCGGGCATCAAGATGAGGTCAAATGAAAATGATGCAATGGAATGAAATGATGTACTCGTCGAGGCGAACATTCTGATATACTATATGCCCAAAACGGAGCTACGGATGCAAAGTTACAGCAGGTCAAAGTTTGCATAAAAAATTAGGGTTTCCGGAGGAGAAAGTCAACCGAGATGCTCAGATCTAGATCCAGATCGGGGGTGCACTATTGATCGGGCGCGTTCTTCGAGGTTGGCCGGCGCCGGAGTCGAGGGAGGAGGCCGGAGCAGCGGGGAGAGGCCGGATCCGGGCGGGGCACGCCGGCCGGAGTAGAGGAGGACGCCG
The DNA here is from genome assembly GCF_002162155.2 of Triticum dicoccoides. Classification (NCBI taxonomy): domain Eukaryota; kingdom Viridiplantae; phylum Streptophyta; class Magnoliopsida; order Poales; family Poaceae; genus Triticum; species Triticum dicoccoides. The sequence goes on along the minus strand of NC_041382.1, from coordinate 724,320,776 downwards.
GGGTGGCGTAGACGGCGGCGGTAGGCGGCGGCTCCCGCGGTGCGGCTCACGCGGCGAGGTCCGGCCGGCTCCGGGCGGCCGGCGATGGTGGGGCGGCGGCGCCGGCCACCGGGCGCGAGGACGAGGGGCGGCGGAGGCGCGGGTGCCGGGCGGCGGTGGCTCGGGCTCGCGGGGGCCCGGTTTGGGCCTCCCGGGCCACGGCGGCGGTGGTAGGCGGCGCTGCCACGTGGCGGCGGCGGATAGGCGAGGGGGCGCTGCGGACGTTGTCCGGCTCGGCGCGGACACGTCCCGCGGCGGCGGGATCTATTTTTTTTTATCTAGGGTTTCAAAGAGGGAGAGAGATCTGAAAACGGGGGGGGGGCTATTTATAGGCATAAGAGGAGCTAGGAGAGTCCAAATGAGGTGCGGTTTTCGGCCACGCGATCGTGATCGAACAATCTAGGACATAGAGCAGAGTTTGGTGGGTTTTTGGGCCAAAAAGGAGGGGTGTTGGGCTGCAACACACACGAGGCCTTTTCGGTCCCTCGGTTAACCGTTGGAGTATCAAACGAAGTCCAAATGATACGAAACTTGACAGGCGGTCTACCGGTAGTAAACCAAGGCCGCTTGGCAAGTCTCAGTCCAATCCGGAAATGTTTAATCCCCACACACGAAAGAAAGGTAGAATTGACCACCGGAGGAGAACGAAGCGCCGGAATGCAAAACGGACAACGGGGAAAATGCTCGAATGCATGAGACGAACACGTATGCAAATGCAATGCAGATGATGACATGATATGAGATGCATGAAAACGAAAACAACACACGGAGACAAAGACCCGAACCCGAGAAAAATAAATATAACTTAACGCCGGAAACGGCAAGAGTTGGAGTACAAATTGGGAAAGTTATATCCGGGGCGTTACAACACTCCACCACTACGAAAGGATCTCGTCCCGAGATCTAGGACTGAAAGAACGCCGGGTACTCAGAACGGAGGTGATCCTCGCGTTCCCAGGTAGCTTCACGGTCAGAATGGTGTGACCATTTGACTTTGAGAAATTTGATTGACTTGTTGCGAGTCTTGCGTTCAGTCTCTTCAAGAATAGCAACTGGGTGCTCACGATAGGAGAGATCTTCTTGGAGCTCAATGTCCTCGAAGTTGATGGTGCGGTCAGGAGTCTTGAAGCACTTTCGAAGCTGAGAGGCATGGAACACATCATGAACATTTGCAAAGTTTGAAGGAAGCTCGAGTTCATAGGCGAGGTCCCACGTATCTAGGGGCAAGCTTCCCTTTGATACCGAAGCGACGAGTACCTTTCATAGGAGAGACACAGAGGTAAACATGATCTCCGATCTCGAAAGCCAAATCATGGTGCTTACTATCATAGTAGCTCTTCTGGCGGGATTGGGCTGCTTTGAGGTTATCACGAATGACTTTGCACATTTCTTCTGCTTCTATGATTAAGTCATTACCCAAAATCTGACGTTCACCGGTTTCAGACCAGTTGAGAGGGGTACGGCACTTCCTGCCATACAGAATTTCAAATGGGGCCTTGCCCGAACTTGCTTGAAAACTGTTGTTGTATGAGAATTAAGCATAAGGAAGACAATCCTCCCACTTCATGCCGAAGGAGATCACACAAGCCCGGAGCATATCTTCAAGAATCTGGTTGACACGCTCGACTTGACCGCTTGTTTGAGGATGGAAAGCAGTGCTGAAGCGGATGTTGGTGCCCATGGCCTTCTGAAAAGAATCCCAAAACTTGGAGGTAAAGATGCTGGCACGGTCTGAAGATATCACTTGAGGAATACCGTGCAGAGAGACAATGCGAGAGGTGTAGAGTTCCGCCAATTGAGCTGCAGTGATCGACTCTTTGATAGGCAGAAAGTGAGCCACTTTGGTGAGTTTGTCGATGACAACAAATATAGCATCATTGCCACGCTTGGACTTTGGAAACCCAGTCACGAAGTCCATTTCAATGTGGTCAAACTTCCATTCTGGAATGGCAAGAGGTTGGAGGAGACCTGCTGGCCTTTGGTGTTCTGCCTTCACTCTTCTGCAGACATCACATTCATTCACGAATTGAGCGATCTCGCGCTTCATTCGAGTCCACCAATAAGCTTGCTTGAGGTCCTGATACATCTTCATGCTCCCAGGGTGGATGGAGAGGAGAGAATTGTGAGCCTCGTTGATGATCACTTTACAAAGGTCACCTTTGGGCACAACAATACGATCCTCGAAGAAAAGAGTGTCCTTGTCATCAAGGCGGTAGCACTTGTACTTGGACTGACTCTTGGCAATCCCGATCTTCACCTTTTTCACCATAGCATCAAGAAGCTGGGCTTGGCGAATCTGGTCTTCTAAGGTAGGAGAGACTTGAAGGTTGGCGAGGAAACCTTGGGGAACAACTTGCGGATTAAGTTTGCGGAAAGCTTCACAAAGCTCGGGTTGATAAGGCTTGATAATCAGACTGTTGCAGTAAGCCTTCCTGCTCAATGCGTCAGCAATCACATTAGCCTTGCCCGGAGTATACTCGATACTCGGATTATACTCTTGAATCATTTCGACCCATCGAGTTTGCCTGAGGTTGAGATTAGGCTGAGTGAAGATGTACTTGAGACTCTTGCGATCAGTGAAAATGTCCACTTTTCTTCCCAATAGTAGATGTCTCCAAGTCAAAAGAGCATGCACAACTGCCGCCAACTCGAGATCATGAGTGGTGTAGTTCTTCTCATTAGGCTTCAACTGGCGAGATGTATAAGAAACTACTTTCTTCTCTTGCATCAATACTGCGCCAAGACCTTGGAGAGAGGCATCACAAAAGACCTCGTACGGCTTGGATTCATCAGGCGGAGTCAGAACTGGAGCAGTGATCAATTTCTCTTTCAAAGTGTTGAAAGCAATATCACACTCCGGAGACCAAACGTACTTGACGTGCTTCTGAAGAAGATTAGAGAGAGGCTTCGCGATCTTAGAAAAGTTTTCAATGAATCTTCGGCAATAGCTTGCGAGACCGAGAAAACTGCGGAGTTGCTTCACATTCTGAGGAGGTTCCCAATTCACAATTGCAGACACCTTCTCAGGATTCACGGCAATGCCCTTGGCAGAGATGATATGACCAAGATAAAGAACCTCATCAAGCCAAAATTCACACTTGGAGAACTTGGCGTAGAACTGATGTTCTCTGAGCTTATCAAGAACCAAACGCAAGTGCTTGGCATGATCTTCCTTGTTCTTCGAGAAAACCAGAATGTCGTCGAGATAGACCAAAACGAAGTCATTGGTGTAGGCGTTGAAGATGAAATTCATCATGCGAGAGAATGTCGGAGGAGCGTTGGCGAGGCCAAAAGACATGACAGTGTATTCATATGAACCAAAGCTTGTTCTGAATGCTGTCTTGGGAATATCTTCTTCACGAATGTGAATCTGGTGATAACCCATACGGAGATCAAGCTTGGAGAATACTTGGGCACCTTTGAGTTGTTCGAACAGCTCATTGATGTTGGGAAGAGGGTATTTGTTCTTGATGGTCTTCTTGTTCATTGGACAGTAATCAACACAAAGTCGGTCCGTTCCATCCTTCTTCTTCACAAAAAGAACACCACAACCCCACGGAGAAGAACTAGGCCAGATGAGACCCATTCTTTCTTGCTCATCGAGTTGCTTCTTCAGCTCCTTCAACTCTTCAGGTCCGAGCTTGTAAGGACGTTTGCACACAGGTTCCGTACCGGGCTCAAGATCAATAACAAATTCAACTGGCCGGTGCGGAGGCATTCCTGGGAGCTCTTCTGGAAAGACGTCTTGATATTCGAAAACGACTGGAATTTGCGAGATGGCGTCCAATTCACCCTTCTCATTGAGAGAAAACAGACGAATGGTATCATCACGAGCGGCAAAGACAATTACATCCTCAGACGAATGAGTCAATTGAATCTGCCTGGCTGCACAATCAAGCTGAGCCTTGTGCTTAGAAAGCCAATCCATCCCAAGAATAAGATCAATATCCGAGTTACCAAGAACCATTGGAGAAGCCAGAAACTTGAAATCACCCATCATGATAGAAACATCCGGAACTATTGAAGTAGCCCTCATAGACTTAGCCGGAGAAACCACTCCCATAGGTTTACCCAACATTTGTGAAACGAAGTCATGCTTGGAAACAAATGATCTTGACATGAAACAATGCGATGCACCAGTGTCAAAAAGAACTTTTGCTGGAAAAGAGTTAACTGGAAAGTTACCCATGATCACATCTGACGAGTCCTCTGCCTGAGCTGCATTCATCAAATTGACCTTGGCATGCTTGGGATTATGCTTGACCACAGTTGTACTTGCCGATCTGACAGGAGGAGGAGGAGGAAGACGCCTCTGGTTGAAACACTTGTTGGCATAGTGACCCTTCTGTTGGCACTTGTTGCACGTGACCTCTGAAAGCGAACGGTGATATGAAGCACTCGATCTTGGAGCTTGAGACGAAGTCTTTTTCTGAAAGCCAGGGTTGGGTGGGTGGGAAGAACCACTGCCACCTTTACTCTTCTGCTGATACGGCTGATGGAACGGAGGAGGAGGAAGCCAAAACTTCTGCTGCTTAGCCACTTGAGTAGAGGAAGAAGGAGTAACATCTCTGACTCGCTTCCTGGAAGCATCACACCTCAACTGAGCAGCCTCTTGCTTCAGTGCCATGTTGTAGAACTCATCGTATCTCAAGGGTTCAAAGAGGACAAGAGCGAGCTGAATTTCTTCTCTGAGACCACCCCTAGACTGGTATATCATGCTCTTCTCATCAGGCACGTCCTGCTTGGCAAAGCGGGCAAGCTTCTGGAACAACTTGTTGTAGTCATAGACAGACAAAGAGCCTTGCTTCAGATTGCGGAATTCCTCACGCTTGCTTTCAACCACGCTCTGCGGAATATGATGAGCTCGGAAATCTCGATGGAAATCATCCCAAGTGATAACACGTCCACCTCTGGAATCCTTGTACTGCTGGAACCATTCTGCATCTTGATCTTTGAGTTGGAAGGAAGCGAACTTCACAAAGTCCTCAGGCCTGACGTTGCTGCACTCGAAATGCTTACACAGATCCACAAGCCAATCGTCAGCATCGGTTGCCTCAACACAATTTCTGAAAGTCTTTGGCCCGTTAGCAAGGAACTGGTTGAGTGTAGCAAAGTGACTCTGATTGCTGCCTTGATTCCCTTGACTGCCTTGATTGCGCTCTTGAAGAATTTGCATGATCAGCTGTGTGTTTGCATTGGTTGCGGCCATCACAGCTTGCCATGCCTCCGGAGGAGGTGGAGGTGGTGGCGGATCAGGATTCGGAGTCGTGCGCGTTGGAGGATCCATCCTGAAGAGGTTGACCACCATTAGCACATTGATAGACAAATAATGAAGCTGAATCCAACGGAATAAAAAATTGCAACATATAGTCTTCACATCCGAACAAAATGAACGAATGCATTCCTCTTGAAATGGTCACATATCCATAAATTGAGAAGCGACGTAGAATTAAGGTAGAGAAATAAATCAACAAGGTACGGATCAAGAACAAATAATCGGTAAGAAATCCCAATCTCAAACCAATATCCGTGGAAGAAGAACTAGAGTTACTAGAATTCCCACCTATGAAACTCCTGAACCTTTCCGGTTATGCAATCAGGTGTTGGGGATACAGGGGAAGCATGATATCTCACCCAAACTAGCAAATCCTACATCCAGTTGTATCCATCCTTCAACACATAACCAAGAAAACTTCGGAAACCATCGACCTCAACCTTCGAAAAGCATCCGTTATACAAGTTATGGCGATACTCCCGAACTCCCGCCCCAGTACTGGGTGGCGTCGAGGTTATCTCACCAACGAACTGCATAAAAGAGATTTTCGATGTCGGCGAACATATCTTAAGTATTCCAGAATTGCAACGATAAAATTATGATGACAACACCTAGAGCTCAACTCCCCGGGACACTTCCACTAAACCCCTGACAGGAGGCACCAAGACAATGTTCTCATCATAAGCCATCGGAATGATTCCAAGATACTCGCGTGATCCTAAAAAAAATTTAGTGAAATTTGGGAAGAGAAGAGTCAAAACACTATGTCAGGATGCCTTACCAGAGCGATGAGGAGACTGGGAAGTAAAAAGAATTCCTAAACTCTCCGATATATAATTCCTAAAGACTCAAAACATTTTTCTAGACACAACTCGGCCGCTAAAAACGATCAAGCAATGGGGCTCCTAAGGTCGGGGAAGGCTCTGATTACCAACTTGTAACACCCTGGATGCGACTATAGCTCCCACGTGTCGAGGCACGACTTAGAGACATAATCGCATTGAAGGCATATGTCGCAAGTTAGGCAATCTTCACAACATCCCATGTAATATGAATAATAAAGGGAAGAACATAGTTGGCTTACACTCGCCACGCCACATCAAAGTACATAAATAACATTACATCATCCAAAACACTCATGGCCCGACTACGGCGCCAAAATAGAAGAAAAACCCAACAAGCGACAACGGTCCCAATCACCCCCAACTGGGCACCACTACTGATCATCAGGAAAAGACACGTAGTATCGTTGAGAGTCTTCGTTGAACTCCCACTTGAGCTCGTACTCGTCACCTGGAGCGGAATCACCTGGACCTGCATCTGGAGTTATAGTATCTGTGAGCCACAGGGACTCGGCAATCTCGCACCCTCGCGATCAGGACTATTTAAGCTTATAGGAAGGATAGGCAAATATATATGTGGAGCTGCAGCAAGCGACTAGCATGTGTGGTGGCTATCTTATACGCAAAAGAGAGCGAGAAGAGGAGGCAAAGCGCGAGCGAGAATCTAGAAGAACAACCTGCGCAAGCATTACTCCAACACCGTGTCCGCTTCCCGGACTCCGCCGAGAAGAGGCCATCACGGTAACACACTCAGTTGATTCATTTTAATTAATTAAGGTTCAAGTTATCTACAACCGGACATTAACAAATTCCCATCTGCCCATAACCGCGGGCACGGCTTTCGAAAGTTCAATCCCTGCAGGGGAGTCCCAACTTAGCCCATGACAAGCTCTCACGGTCAACGAAGGAATAGACCTCCACCCAAGACATTCCGATCAGGCTCGGCATCCCGGTACAACAAGACAACTCCGACAATGGTAAAACAAGTCCAGCAACACCACCCGCTGTGCGGACAAATCCCGATAGGAGCTGCACATATCTCGTTCTCAGGGCACACCGGATAAGCTAAGCGTACAGGAGCCAACGTAACCCAAGTTGCCGAGGGACGGCCCCGCACGGTGCTCTAGGTTGGACCAACACTCAAAGGAGCACTGGCCCGGGGGGTAAAATAAGATGACCCTTGAGTCCGCGAAACCCAAGGGAAAAGGGGGCTAGGTGGCAAATGGTAAAACCAAGGTTGGGCATTGCTGGAGGAGTTTTATTCAAGGCAGACAGTCAAGGGGTTCCCATTATAACCCAACCGCGTAAGGAACGCAAAAACCGGGAACATAACACCGATATGACGGAAACTAGGGCGGCAAGAGTGGAACAAAAGACTAGGCGAGAGGCCGAGTCTTCCACCCTTTACCAAGTAACATGGCAATATAATGATATCCCAACAAGTAAATGAAAGATGTTCCAACAAGGGACGGCCTCCAATCTTCACCTGCAACTAGCAACGCTATAAGAGGGGCTGAGCAAAGCGGTAACATAGCCAATCAACGGTTTACTAGGACATGGTGGGTTAGAGGTTTGACATGGCAATTTGGGAGGCTAACAAGCAAAGGGTAGGCATCGTAGCATTGGCATAGCAAAAGAGCGAGCAAACTAGCATAGCAAAGATAGTAGTGATTTCGAGGGTATGATCATCTTGCCTGCAAAGCTGTCAGAGTTGACTGGATCCTCAAAAGCACACTCAAAGGGCTCCTCGTTAGCGAACTCGTCTCCCGGCTCTACCCAAACAAGACAAACAAGCAACAAGGATACAATCAACCACGTGCCAACTCAAACAATAAGATGCAATGATGGTATGCTATGCGGGATGCGATGCGGGATGCAAAATGCGAGATATGACAGGAAATTCATGAACCTGGCCTCAACTTGGAATTCCAAGGGTGCCACTGGAAAGATGAGATGAAATCGCTTGAAAACGATATAAAGAACGCCGGAATCGGAGTTACGGTTTGGAAATGGCAAGCGATTCAAAATTGACACCGGTCTGCGATTTACAGCAAGTAGGCATCTAAATGCAACGAAATGAACATGCTACAGCACCCAAACATGACAACAAAATACATGGCAGGGATGTACACAAGATTCTTAACAAAAGTCTAGCACTGAGCTACGGCCAATTCATCCATTATGAGGTTCAAACAAGCATGGCAAAAACACAAATGCAAAACAGATCCCAGACTAGTGAAATTAACACTAGTCTGAAATTTCAGATCACGAAGCCCTCTTCGGAGCAGCAAAACAACATGAAACATGACCTGATTAAGACAAGTAAGAACATGGCATGGAGCTACTCAACAAGCTTAACAAAAGTCCCTAAGTGACCTGGGGCCAAAAGGGATCACAAAATATACTAACGGGCAGACGAACATAGCTAAAACACAATCAGTTTTCAGACTTAGTGAAAACTGAGACATGCTGAAATATAACTCACGAAGGCATGTAAACGAGCTCGATGCACTCACCACGGTGCAAGTCATGGCAAGGCAAGCATACATCCATTAAGAAGGCACAAAATACAAGCTAGACATAGCAGGAACAATGGCATAGCATGCACGGATCAACTACAACAACATCGGCAAAATCGCAAACAAGTTGACGATCTGCCCAGATTCACAACGAAGCAAAAGTAGAGCTCGATTGACTCAATCTAGGGTGCTCCAAAATTGCAAGTAAAGACATGGATTGATAGAGAATAACATGATTAACAAAACTCCTTTACTGATCATCCTCCAAAGAGGCATGGATCACTAGGAAACAAGCTGAACATATGGCATCATGAACTAAATAATCCCAGACTTAGTAAAAACTACTAAGTCCCTGAAAACAGATTTACCGGGTGCCTCACTTTGCAAGCTTGCACAAGTCACCAAACACATCCTAAAAATGCATGGGTTGCACCTCTGGAAAGAAGACAAAATCCTTAACAAAACATATGAAGGACTCACAGGCATATCATGCACACAATAATCATGGCAAAAATGACAAAAGTCTAAGATGAACTTGCAGATCTGACAATTAACTCAAGAAGCCTCCTTCTAACAGCATTTCGGGCATCAAGATGAGCTCAAATGAAAATGATGCAATGGAATGAAATGATGTACTCATCGAGGCGAACATTTTGATATACTATATGCCCAAAACGGAGCTACGGATGCAAAGTTACAGCAGGTCAAAGATCGCATAAAAAATTAGGGTTTCGGGAGGAGAAAGTCAACCGAGATGCTCAGATCTAGATCCAGATCGGGGTGCACTGTTCATCGGGTGCGTTCTTCGAGGTTGGCCGGCGCCGGAGTCGAGGGAGGAGGCCGGAGCAGCGGGGAGAGGCCGGATCCGGGCGGGGCACGCCGCCGGAGTAGAGGAGGACGCCGGGGTGGCGTAGACGGCGGCGGTAGGCGGCGGCCCCCGTGGTGCGGCTCACGGCGGCGAGGTCCGGCCGGCTCCGGGCGGCCGAAGATGGCGGGGCGGCGGCGCCGGCCACCGGGCGCGAGGACGAGGGGCGGCGGAGGCGCGGGTGCCGGGCGGCGGTGGCTCGGGCTCGCGGGGGCCCGGTTTGGGCCTCCCGGGCCGCGGCGCCGGTGGTAGGCGGCGCTGCCACGTGGCGGCGGTGGATAGGCGAGGGGGCGCGGCGGACGTTGTCTGGCTCGGCGCGGACACGTCCGGCGGCGGCGGGATCTGTTTTTTTATCTAGGGTTTCAAAGAGGGAGAGAGATCCGAAAACGGGGGGGTGGGGCTATTTATAGGCATAAGAGGAGCTAGGAGAGTCCAAATGAGGTGCGGTTTTCGGCCACGCGATCGTGATCGAATGCTCTAGGACATGGAGCAGAGTTTGGTGGGTTTTTGGGCCAAAAAGGAGGGGTGTTGGGCTGCAACACACACGAGGCCTTTTCGGTCCCTCGGTTAACCGTTGGAGTATCAAACGAAGTCCAAATGATACAAAACTTGACAGGCGGTCTACCGGTAGTAAACCAAGGCCGCTTGGCAAGTCTCGGTCCAATCCAGAAATGTTTAATCCCCACACACGAAAGAAAGGTAGAATTGACCACCGGAGGAGAACGAAGCGCCGGAATGCAAAACGGACAACGGGGAAAATGCTCGAATGCATGAAACGAACACGTATGCAAATGCAATGCACATGATGACATGATATGAGATGCATGACAATGAAAACAACACACGGAGACAAAGACCCGAACCCGAGAAAAATAAATATAACTTAACGCCGGAAACGGCAAGAGTGGAGTACAAATTGGGAAAGTTATATCCGGGGCGTTACACCTGTGATCGAAGGAGATTGGACAGGAGGACCATGGGTTAAACTTTCAGGCGACTGGCTCCAACGCATATACGTCCCTGAGCGCACGCTTCCGCTCCCTCTTGGGGATGTGGGTTGCGTATATCATGTTCACCGTCCGCACTTGTGGGGGGAACCTCTTCTGTCCTCCGGTGTTTGGCTGCCGGGGATCTTCCTCGTCATCGCTATGTCGCCCCTTATCTTTGTTTTCGGCAATTAACTTGCCGGCCTGCTTGAATACCCAACAATCCCTATTGGTGTGGTTGGCTGGCTTGTCGGGGGTGCCGTGTATTTGGCACGAGCGATCGAGTATGCGGTCCAAACTGGACGGGACTGGAGTGCTTCTTTTAAATGGCTTTTTCCGCTGACCGGGTTTAGAGCCTTTGAATCCGGCATTGACTGTCGTATCCTCGGTATTGTTGCTGTTAATGTGGCACTTATGTTTATTTCTATGTGACCAACCATTGTCATCCTTGGTATCTGAAGTACCATGGTTTTTTGATATGTTATTACTGCGAGCCAGCCAGCTGTCTTCTCCCGCACAAAAGCGGGTCATGAGTGTCATGAGGGCTGCCAAAGATTTCGGCTTTTCCTGACCAAGGTGTCGGGCTAGCCACTCGTCGCGGATGTTGTGTTTGAAAGCTGCTAGGGCCTCTGCATCCGGACAGTCGACGATTTGATTTTTCTTTGTTAGGAACCGAGTCCAGAATTGCCTGGCCGATTCTTCTGGCTGCTGAATTATGTGGCTCAAGTCATCGGCATATGGTGGTCGCACATAAGTGCCCTGAAAGTTGTCGAGGAATGCGGCCTCCAGATCTTCCCAACAGCTAATGGACTCTGCTGGCAAGCTATTAAGCCAATGTCGCGCTGGTCCTTTGAGATTTAGTGGGAGGTATGTGATGGCATGTAAGTCATCACCGCGGGCCATGTGGATGTGGAGGAGGAAATCCTCGATCCATACCGCAGGATCTGTTGTGCCGTCATATGATTCGATATTTACAGGTTTAAAACCCTCTGGGATTTGATGATCCATTACTTCGTATGTGAAGCATAGGGGGTGTGCGGAGCCTCTGTATTGGGCTATATCGCGACGCAGCTCAAATGGGTCTTGCCCGCTGTGTTCAGCCTGATCGGATTTACTTTTACTGTGTCCGGCGTGACGTTTATCGTCTCGCATAGTGGCGCGCCCTCGTGATCCGTAGATCGATCTTGCATGCTTTGCTTTGTCCTCCAATACGTCTCGCAGGTCTGGCGTATTTCCCCATGCCTTTTTATTTGAATGGCGTCGGGGTGCAGGCTGAGTTTTTGGCTGGAATGCCTCTCGATCGCAGCCACGAGGTGGCCGATCAGCCGTGGCATACGCTTCTTCCTCCAGTCGGGGTAGCAACCTGCATTTTGGGTAACTCTTGGAGGGGTGCTCGAGTTTATATTCCTCGGCCGCGAGGACTTCAGTCCATCTGTCAGCTAGCAGATCTTGATCAGCTTGAAGCTGCTAGTGCTTTTTCTTAAGGCTATTTGCCGTGGCCATAAGCCGGCGCTTGAAGCGCTCTTGTTCGACGGGATCCTTTGGCATGGCGAATTCGTCATCGCCGAGGCTTGCCTCGTCTTCGGAGGGGGCATGTAATTATCATCCTCCGCCTCTCCATCTACCGCTCTCTCTGGAGGGCTGGCTCCTCCATCCTCCTGCTCTAAATCTTGCTAGAGGGGATTGTTGCCATCTTTGGCACTATCCAGAGTGTTATTATCTCATGTGTCGGTATCAACACTTTTGCTTTGGCAGGACTTAGAGCGGCGCCGCTGACGTCGGCACTTGGGTTGCTTCTTGGAGGGGTCATCCTCCGCTGTCTCGTCGCCATTACCTTCTTTGGGTGTGTCCACCATGTATATATCGTATGATGAGGTGGCTGTCCAGTGCCCTGTGGGCAGTGGTTCCTCTTCGTCTCCCGCATCGTTGTCCATACCGTCGATGTCTTCGGAGTCGAAGTCGAGCATGTCGGTTAAGTCATCGACAGTGGCTACTAAGTGGGTGGTGGGTGGGCCACGAATTTCTTCGTCGTCCACATCCGAATCCTGCCGGACATAGTTCGGCCAGGATCCTCCTGACAAGGAGAGAGACCTTAATGAGTTCAGTATGTCGCCAAAGGGCGAGTGCTGAAAAATATCCGCGGAGGTAAACTCCATGATCGGCGCCCAATTGGATTCGCTAGGAACAAGCGCAGGCGGTTCGGAGTCCGTGGCCGGAGAAGGATCCGGTAGTTTGACAACACGGCTCTCGTGTCGGGTAAGGTCGATGTTCGACTCGATCGCCGCTGAGGGTAAGGCCTCCATGGTGGGGTCCATCCACCCGTCCATGGACGGTGCAACTGGCTCTGAATTGAGGGTCGGAGCGACTGCCGATGCGATCTCTTGAACACTGTCTGATGGTAGAGCTAAATCGTACTCAACGTGACCGCGTGACGCACAAGGCAGAGGCTCGAATCTGTTGAAGATCAAGTCTCCACGGATATCGGCCGTGTAGTTTAAGCTTCCAAACCTGACCTGGTGGCCAGGGGCGTAACTTTCGATCTGCTCCAGATGGCCAAGCGAGTTGGCCCGTAGTGCAAAGCCGCCGAACACAAAGATCTGTCCAAGGGAGAAAAGTCTTACCTTGGACTGCATCGCTATCGATGATTGTAGGAGCCATCAAGCCTAACGGCGACGACACAGAGGAACTCTCAATGAAAGCACCAATGTCGGTGCCAAAACCGGCGGATCTCGGGTAGTGGGTCCCGAACTGTGCGTCTAAGGAGGATGGTAAAGGAGGCAAGGAACACAATGTTTTACCCAGGTTCAGACCCTCTTGATGGAGGTAAAACCCTACGTCCTGCTTGATTCATATTGATGATATGGATAGTACAAGAGTAGATCTACCACGAGATCAGAGAGGCTAAACCCTAGAAGCTAGCCTATGGTATGATTGTATGTTATTATGTCCTACGGACTAAAACCCTCCGGTTTATATAGACACCGGAGAGGGTTAGGGTTACACAAGGTCGGTTACAAAGAAGGAGATACACATATCCGTATTGCCTAGATTGCCTTCCACGCCAAGTAGAGTCCCATCCGGACACGAGACGAAGTCTTCAATCTTGTATCTTCATAGTCAAATAGTCCGGCCAAAGGATATAATCCGGCTGTCCGGAGACCCCCTAATCCAGGACTCCCTCAACTACTCTAAGTACTGTTGTAAACCAAATAATATTTTGTTTTTGAATTGTGTCTACTGTAGTATAACTTTTCCATGGCTTAATCCACTGATATAAATTGATATTTTCATCAAAACAAGCAAACTATGCATCAAAAACAGAATGTGTCAAAAACAGAATAGTCTGTAGCAATCTGAACATTAACCATACTTATGATACTTGAAAACTTCTACCAAAATTAGGAAAAATAAAAAATTTGTATGGGAAGACATTGCAAAAAGAATCAGAACCATTTGATGTTCCAGTAAAAAATGTAAACTCGCGCACTATAGCCAAAGTTTCTGTCCTGCATCGTACAAACGAACAAGCATTGTAAACATCCTAAAGGCAAACCTTGGCACATTATTTTTATAATATAATTGAATTGTACAAGGGGATAATTATTTTTGTTGAAAAGTTTTTGTAATTAAGATTCACAAAGTTTCCATGGGCATGAACAAAGTTTAAGGACGTCCCCCACTTTCACAATGCTTGTCTATCTCACTTTCACTTTTCTTTTTGAAAAGTTTTGAGTTCCCGTCTTTATTTTTTTGTTTTTAAACTATATAAAAGCACACATCAGAAATAAATGACTCTCTAAAACTTCCTGGCAGCGCTTTCTTTAAAGCCAATAAGCTAGGCATATAGTGCTCAAGTAATGAATCCACCCGGATCCCAAGGTATATCAAAGACAATTTTAATTAACAATGAATTGTAATTTAGTATTGAGCACAAAGTAACATATATCATGCAACAATGAAGTCTAACTCTCTTCCTATGCATCGGCATGTCATAAAAGAACAATTCATGCACACATAGTAAAGGCCAATGCATAGTATAAACAATTTCTTGCAATTTATCGTGTTGGAAACATAGAGAGGTGGAGATATAGTTCCTATCTCATAATAATTGCAAGTAGGAGCAGCAAGCACATGCATATTATATTCATCGAAATCATCATGTGTAATAGTAAAACGCAACCCATCAATATAATCCTTAATAAAGGTAAACTTCTCTGATATAGTGTAGTCAGGAGAATTCAAAAAGATAATAGGACTATCATGCGTGGGTGCAATAGCAACAATTTCATGTTTAACATAAGGAACTATGGCAAGTTCATCTCCATGAGCACAATTTATATTGGTATCTTCGCCACAAGCATAGCAAGCATCATCAAAAAGGGATATTTCAAGAGAATCAATGGGATCATAACAATCATCATAGCATTCATCCTTCGGTAAGCACGAAGGGAAATTAAACAATGTATGAGTTGAAGAGTTACTCTCATTAGAAGGTGGGCACGGGTAGCTAATCCGCTCTTCCTCCTTTTGTTCTTCGCTCTCCTCATCATCTTTTTCATCCAATGAGCTCACAGTTTCATCAATTTCTTCTTCCATAGACTCCTGCAAAATATTAGTCTCTTCTTGGACAGCGGAGGAGACCTCGATATATGGTTTAACATAGGCATTAGAAGCATAATTCTCATAACAATATTCAAGTATGGCAACATTTTCAGACTTGTAAAGAGTAGCATCATACTTTTCAATAAAAGAAGCAATTTCATAAGCACCCTTAAAAGCAACAAATTCTTCAATTCGTTGAACATCATAGTAATTATAAACACCCTTAGCATAAGAAGATATGATTCCATTATCACTAAACAAACATTGGTACGGAAGGTGTTTCTTAGGGTCTTCAGAACAACAAGTATAATAATATATTTCGCATAAATTCCAAGCATAGCATTGCAACCGATGAATTTGATCCAGTAAATGTTTCCATTTTTCAGATATGCAGTGTCGCACATAACAAGCATGCTCATCTAAAGATTTGCCCTCAACTAAGCTAGTTGGGGTTTCAGCACGAACACATAGGGATCGAAGATGATCCAAGTAATAAGCTTCAGGAGTGTGATAGATTTTGAGTGGTTCTTCAACCATTGGTTCAGTAGGTACAACTATTTTTTGGTATTTTGCGTTTCCTACCCATAACTAAAGATAGTAAACAACTAAGGACAGCAAATAAAAATTACTTAGTGATAAAGCAAACAAGCACACACGAGAATATTCACCCCACGCTATAACTCCCCGGCAACGACGCCATAAAAAGGTCTTGATAGTATAGGGGATCAATTGTAGCCTCTTTCGATAAGTAAGAGTGTCGAACCCAAGGAGGAGCTAAATGTAGAACAAATATTCCCTCAAGTTCTATCGACCACCGATACAACTCTATGCACGCTTGACGTTCGCTTTACCTAGAACAAGTATGAAACTAGAAGTACTTTGTAGGTGTTGTTGGATAGGTTTGCAAGATAATAAAGATTACGTAAATAAAAGTAGGGGCTGTTTAGGTAAAGACACAACTATGTTAGTTTTAGTAAAGAGCTTTTTGTTACGAAAAAGTTATTTGCCCCTGGGCAATCGATAACTAGACCGGTAATCATTATTGCAATTTTATATGAGGGAGAGGCATAAGCTAACATACTTTCTCTACTTGGATCATATGCACTTATGATTGGAACTCTAGCAAGCATCCGCAACTACTAAAGATCAAGGTAAAACCCAACCATAGCATTAAAGTATCAAGTCCTCTTTATCCCATACGCAAACAACCTACTTACTCGGGTATGTGTTTCTATCACTCACGCCACTCACCATAAGCAAATCATGAACATATTGCAAACCCTACAGCGGGAATCCCTCACGCTTTCGCAACACGGAGAGCACCATAGGACAGCACCAATAATAAAACATGCAAATCAAACCAATCACGATCATCAAATAACCTATAGGACAAAACGGATCTACTCAAACATCATAGGATAGCCATACATCATTGGGAAATAATATATAGCATTGAGCACCATGTTTAAGTAGATATTACAGCGGGTAAGAGAGGGGTTACACCGCTGTATAGAGGGGGAAAGAGTTGGTGATGATGGCGGTGAAGTTGTTGGTGAAGATTGCGGTGATGATGATGGCCCCGGCGGTGTTCCGGCGCCACCGGAAGAGAGGGGGAGAGGGCCCCCTTTCTTCTTATTCTTCTTCCTTGACCTCCTCCCTAGATGGGAGAAGGGTTTCCCCTCTGGTCCTTGGTCTCCATGGCATGGAAGGGGCGAGAGCCCCTCCGAGATTGGATCTGTCTCTCTGTCTCTCTGTGTTTCTGCGTTCTCAGATTCTGCCCTTTCACCGTT
This sequence comes from Triticum dicoccoides, assembly GCF_002162155.2. Taxonomy (NCBI): domain Eukaryota; kingdom Viridiplantae; phylum Streptophyta; class Magnoliopsida; order Poales; family Poaceae; genus Triticum; species Triticum dicoccoides. Next base: position 724,303,858 of record NC_041382.1, on the reverse strand, counting down.
TCTTATATTCCCAGAGATCCGTAACTCCGATTGGGCTGAAATTTTAACACGATCTCTATCCGGATATTAGCTTTCTTGCAGCGAAATAAGGGCATCAACCGCCTTACAGGGTGGCCACGAGGGCCCAGGGCGCGCCCCCTACCTCGTGGCCCCCTTGGGCATCGTCTTGCGTCGATTTTTCTTCCCAAAAATCACATATATTCCAAAAAAATCTCCGGCAGTTTTTATCCCGTTTGGACTCCGTTTGATATGGATTTACTGCGAAACAAAAAACATGCAACAAACAGGAACTGGCACTAGGCATTGGATCAATATGTTAGTCCCAAAAATAGTATAAAAAGTTGCCAAAAGTATATGAAAGTTGTAGAATATTGGCATGGAACAATCAAAAATTATAGATACGACAGAGACGTATCAATATCATAGGCGCTTTGGGTCCAATGAGTGGATGACATCTGTCCCAGCGGCAAGCCAACACGTGTTCCCTCCAGCCAATGATGATTTTACACGTGGAAAATCCCCATTGGTCGGGGCTATTAACGGGTTATCAGATCCAAAACCGGACCCAATAGCTTAATGACGTTCCGTTACGGTGGATGCCACGTGTCGGTAACCCTTGACGAAAGCACTTCTGTGACGCGCGATTTATCATCATGGAAGTGGACACTTCCATGATGATAATTTTGGTAATGTCATGGAACACTTCTACGACAGCACATGTATGACTATCTTGATTCGGTCATAAATTTTTCATGGATATACATGCATGACAGAAAACGTGACCTACTGTGGCAAACACATATCATCACATAAGTGTATTTTTTGTAGTGCAAGGTCACAGAACCCGCCAGTTGATCACCAAAACATACATCAAGTAGATCATGTGAATATCCCATTGTCACCATACATAAGCACATGTAAGACATACATCAAGTGTTCTCAAATCCTTAAAGACTCAATCTGATAATATAACTTCAAAGGGAAAACTCAATCCATCACAAGAAGGTAGAGGGGAAGAAACATCATAATATCGAACTATAATAGCAAAGCTCGTGATACATCAAGATCGTGCCAAATCAAGAACACGGGAGAGAGAGAGAGAGAGAGAGATCAAACACATAGCTACTGGTACATACCCTCATCCCTGACGGTGAACTACTCCCTCCTCATCATGGAGACCGCCGGGATGATGAAGACAGCCACCGATGATGGTTTCCCCCTCCGGTAGGATGCCAGAATGGGCTCCCAATTGGTTTTTCATGGATATAGAGGCTTGCAGCGGAACTCTCGATCTAGGTTAGTTTTTGGGGGTTTCTGTACTTTTAGGAATTTTTGGCGTCGGTTTCACGTCAGGGGGTCCACGAGTCAACGACAACACCGGAGCACCCTCCCTAGGGGGTAGGGCGCGCCATCCACCCTCGTGGTTGACTCGAGACTCTTCTAGCCCAACTTTTTTGCTTCAGGGGCTTCTTCTGGTCGATGAAAAATCACCATAAATTTTAGCTCATTTAGACTCCGTTTGATATTCCTTTTCTACGAAACTCAAAAACAGGAACTGGCACTGGGCCCTAGGTTAATAGGTTAGTCTTAAAAATCATATAAAATACCATATAAATGCATATAAAATATCCAAGATAGATAATATAATGGCATGGAACAATCAAAAATTATAGATACGTTGGAGACGTATCACATGTCTAGAAGCATTGATAGGATTTCTCACGATGTAGAAAATCTCAAGTTGAAAATTTTTGTACCCAACATTGAGGAATCAATTAAAGCTTTATATGTTTATATGGATGAAAGTAATAAAAGAACTGCTATGCTTAGAGGTAAAAGATAATATTTAGAAAAAGCGTTTTCTAGTGTTTGCTTTCATAAAAGTGATGAAGATATTAAAGTGATTGGTGTTTCTTCTATTGATTCCTTGTTTAGTAAGATTAAAATTGATTATAAAGGGACTGAAGAAAATTCAACTTTAGCTAGAAGGCATCCCGATATTTCGGAGGGTGAAAATCTTGATGAGAAAATTGATAAAAGTGGGTTTGGAGAGGTCAAGATGAAGAAGGATGTCATTGGCCACATTGGGTTATATGATCTTTAGAAGTGCACGAATGCTATAAGGATACTTGCATATGGCGTAGCCATAGACCACTGTGATGAGTACCTCCTGAAGTCTAAGAGTGCATGACTGGAGCCATGATTAAATTTGGTATTCAAGTGTCCAAGGTAATTGGACCAGAGTACTTGAGAGAACCAAATGTTGAAGACACATCATGAAACTTGGAGAATCAAGAGGGTTCCCATGTATCCTCTTATACCTAGATTGCATGCATTGGCAATGGAAGAAACGTCTATATGCTCAATGAGGGCAATATCGGGCCATCATAAAAAGTCCACCATAGTTTTTGAAGTAGTTGGACCACATGACCTCTGAATTTGACACTCTTTCACATGTCAGGATCTGACAAAGACATCAATGTGGTACAACGGTCTTCATTTTTTTCAAGGTTGTGTGCGGATGAAGCTCCTGGATGCAGCTATACTACCAGTGAACATGAGAACAACACGAGATACCATATTTGTGATGGTATCTATCACCTGTGGGCGAACTTTGTCAAGATCAGCTCTCATCCAATAGGTAACAAAAAAATCACCTTATTCAAGGCAAGAAGGTGCAAGAAAAGATGGGGAGAAGACATTTGGAGTGCTTCAAACTCAGTTACTGTTGTTTTGAGACTTGTAAGATCCAGAGATATTATGGGAGGTGATGACAACTTATGTGATGATGCATAACATGATTGTGGAGGATGAGAGTGATGAAGTTTACCAGGGTCTTAATTCTCAATGGATGGGTTATCATGTCCATCTTTCACAATAGAATCCAGGGGCATTTAAGCAATTTTTTTAAATACACCATGAGATTCGACTGCTCCAAAGACTGCCTAGTGATACGTCTCCAACGTATCTATAATTTTTTATTGCTCCATGCTATTATATTATCTATTTTGGATGTTAATGGGCTTAATTTTACACTTTTATATCATTTTTGGGACTAACCTATTAACCGGAGGCCCAGCCCAAATTGTTGTTTTTTGCCTATTTCAGTGTTCGCAGAAAAGGAATATCAAACGGAGTCCAAATGGAATGAAACCGAGTCCAAATGGAATGAAACCTTCGGGAACATGATTTTCTCAACAAACGTGATCCAGGAGACTTGGAGTGGGTGTCAAGAAACAATCAAGGAGGCCATGGGGCAGGGGGCGCGTCTACCCCCCTGGGCACGCCCTCCACCCTCGTGGGCCCCTCGTTGCTCCACCGACGTACTTCTTCCTCCTATATATATCCACGTACCCCCAAACAAATAGGAACACCACGAAAACCTAATTCCACTGCCGCAACCATATGTACCCGAGAGATCCAATCTTGGGGCCTTTTCCGGAGCTCCGCCAGAGGGGGCATTGATAACGGAGGGCCTCTACATCAACTCCATGGCCTCTCCGGTGATGTGTGAGTAGTTTACTTCAGACCTTCGGGTCCATAGTTATTAGCTAGATGGCTTCTTCTCTCTATTTGGATCTCAATACAAAGTTCTCCTCGATTCTCTTAGAGATCTATTCGATGTAATCTTCTTTTGCGGTGTGTTTGTCGAGATCAGATGAATTATGGGTTTATGATCCAGATTATCTATGAACAATATTTGATTCTTCTCTGAATTCTTTTATGTATGATTGGTTTATCTTTGCAAGTCTCTTCGAATTATCAGTTTGGTTTCGCCTACTAGATTGATCTTTCTTGCAATGGGAAAAGTGCTTAGCTTTCGGTTCAATCTTGCGGTGTCCTTTCCTAGTGACAACAGGGGCGGCAAGGCACGTATTGTATTGTTACCATCGAGGATATAAAGATGGGGTTTACATCATATTTCATGAGTTTATCCCTCTACATCATGTCATCTTACTTAAAGCATTACTCTGTTCTTATGAACTTAATACTCTAGATGCATGCTGGATAGCGGTCGATGTGTGGAGTAATAGTAGTAGATGCAGAATCGTTTTGGTCTAATTGTCACAGGCGTGATGCATATATACATGATCATACCTAGATATTCTCATAACTATGCTCAACTCTATCAATTGCTCGACAGTAATTCGTTTACCCACCGTAATACTTATGCTCTTGAGAGAAGCCACTAGTGAAACCTATGGCCCCGGGGTCTATCTTCCATCATATTAATCTTCCAACACTTAGCTATTTCTATTGCCGTTTATTTTACTTTGCATCTTTATTTCTCTTTATCATAAAAATACCAAAAATATTATCTTATCATATCTATCAGATCTCACTCTCGTAAGTGACCGTGAAGGGATTGACAACCCCTTTATCGCATTGGTTGCGAGGTTCTTATTTGTTTGTGTAGGTGCGTGGGACTCGAGCATGATCTCCTACTGGATTGATACCTTGGTTCTCAAAAACTGAGGGAAATACTTACGCTACTTTGCTGCATCACCCTTTCCTCTTCAAGGGAAAACCAATGCAGTGCTCAAGAGGTAGAAAGAATTATTTATGGCGCTGTTGCTGGGGAGATTCACGCCAAGTCAAGTCAGGATTTGACTCCTAACAATGAGCCATTTCTGGCACCATTGCCGGAGTCTACGCACAAGTCAAGACATACCAAGTACCCATCACAAACTCTTATCCCTCGCATTACATTATTTGCCATTTGCCTCTCATTTTCCTCTCCCCCACTTCACCCTTGCCGTTTTATTCGCCCTTCTTCTGTTCGTCTTTCCATTTGCTTTGATGTCTTACTTGGCTCTTTTGTTCATTTGCTTGGAATAGTTGTTTATTTATTGCTAAACAGAGAACCTAAGATCTATGGGTCCTCATCCGCTTGCTAATATTTTTAAGAGATCCAATTATGATAAACCAATTGCTAGTGAGTTTTGTGCACTAGATTATCTTTATGAAGTTTTGCTTGAAGTTCGTGAATCTGAAAATTGTAATGAAGTACTTTATGGAGTGATTCACGATGGATCTTTGAATAGAAAGGATGATTGCATTGATGATAGTATAAATTCTATTAATGTAAATTGTGCTTATAATATGAAAAACCCTAAGCTTGGCGATGCTAGTTTTGCTATGTCTACTACTTGTTGCAATGATCATGATTGGGGTGATTCTTCTTATGATCTTGAAATTTTATTTAAGCCCCATGATCAATATGAGATTGATAATAGTGTTTGAAATATTATTGAAAGTGGGTTTGGAAGAGTGTCAACTTTAGATCCCACATATTTGGAGAATGTTCAATCTTATGATTTTTTATAAAAGTGGGTTTGGAGAGGTCATGACTTTAGTCAATATTAATCCCACTATTTTGGAAGAGTGTCAAATTTGCATGCATGTGGATCATGTTGAAAATATTTTATGTGATAGCTAATTTCTTGAATTTTATTATGATCCTACATGTAATTATTATGAGAGAGGAAAATATGGTGGTAGAAATTTTCATGTTACTAAATTACCTCTTGTTATGTTGACATTGTTATTGTTTCTTTCTGCTTCCTTGCATATGCTAGTTTTTGCTTGCCTTCATAATTTGTTTGCCTTTAATATGCCTATGCATAGGAAGCATGTTAGACTTAAGTGTGTTTGTCACATGTTTTATGATGCTCTCTTTGTGCTTCAATTCTTATCTTTCATGTGAGCATCTTAAAATTATCAATGCCTAGCTAAAAGGCTTTAAAGAAAAGTGCTTGTTGGGAGACAACCCAATATTTTTCCTTGCTGTTATTCAATAAATAATTTATCTAGCCTCTGTTTTGGTTGTGTTTTTTGTGTTTAATTAGTGTTTGTGCCAAGTAGAACCGTTGGGAAGACTTGGGGAAAGTCTTTTTGACCTTGCTGTAACAAACAGAAACTTTAGCGCTCACGAGAATTGCTGCCATTTTTATTTGGAAGGTGATATTTAGTTAATTATTTTTGCAGATGATTAATAGATAAATTCCACACGTCCAGAAATTTATTTTAGAATTTTTGGGGTTCCATAAGTTGTGTTAGCTACAGATTACTACAGGCTGTTCTGTTTTTGACAGATTCTGTTTTTCTTGTGTTGTTTGCTTATTTTGATGAATCTATGGCTAGTAAAAGAGTTTATAAACCATAGAGAAGTTGGAATACAGTAGGTTCAACACCAATATAAATAAAGAATTAGTTCATTACAGTACCTTGAAGTGGTGTTTTGTTTTCTTTCGCTAACGGAGCTCATGAGATTTTCTATTTTGAGTTTTGTGTTGTGAAGTTTTCAAGTTTTGGGTAAAGATTTGATGGATTATGGAACAAGGAGTGGAAAGAGCCTAATCTTGGGGATTCCCATGGCACTCCAAGGTAAAATTCAAGGACACCAAAAAGCCTAAGCTTGGGGATGCCCCGGAAGGCATCCCCTCTTTCGACTTCGTCTATCGGTAACTTTACTTGGAGCTATATTTTTATTCACCACATGATATGTGTTTTGCTTGGAGCGTCTTGTATGATTTGAGTCTTTGCTTTTTAGTTTACCACAATCATCCTTGTTGTACACACCTTTTTAGTGAGACTCACATGATTTGAAATTTATTAGAATACTCTATGTGCTTCACTTATATCTTTTGAGCTATATAGTGTTTGCTCTAGTTCTTCACTTATATCTTTTAGAGCACGGTGGTGGATTTGTTTTATAGAAACTTTTGATCTCTCATGCTTCACTTATATTATTTTGAGAGTCCTTTAGAACAACATGGAAATTTTCTATAATATAAAAACTTTCATAGAAGTGCATTGAATACTATGAGAAGTTTGATACTTGATAATTGTTTTGAGATATGGAGATGCTGATATTAGAGTCATGCTAGTTGAGCAGTTGTGAATTTGAGAAATACTTGTTTTTAAGTTTGTGATTCCCGTAGCATGCACATATGGTGAACCGTTATGTGATGAAGTCGGAGCATGATTTATTTATTTATTGTCTTCCTTATGAGTGGCGGTCGGGACGAGCGATGGTCTTTTCCTACCAATATATCCCCCAAGGAGCATTCGCGTAATACATTGTTTTGATAACTAATAGATTTTTGCAATAAGTATGTGAGTTCTTTATGACTAATGCTGAGTCCATGGATTATACGCACTCTCATCCTTCCACCATTGCTAGCCTCTCTATAATAGCGCAACTTCCGCTAGTACCTTAAACCCACCATATACCTTCCTCAAAACAGCCACCATACCAACCTATTATGGCATTTCCATAGCCATTCCGATATATATTGCCATGCAACTTTCCACCATTCCGTTATTATGACACGCTTCATCATTGTCATATTGCTTGCATGATCATGTAGTTGACATCGTATTTGTGGCAAAGCCACTGTTCATAATTCTTCATACATGTCACTCATGCATCATTGCACATCCCGGTACACCGCCGGAGGCATTCACATAGAGTCATATTTTGTTCTAAGTATCGAGTTGTAATTCCTGAGTTGTAAAGTGTGATGATCATCATTATTAGAGCATTGTCCCAGTGAGGAAAGGATGATGGATACTATGATTCCCCCACAAGTCGGGATGAGACTCTAGACAAAAAAAGAGAAAGGCCATAAAAAGAAGAATGCCCAAAAAATGAGAGAAAAAGAGAGAAGGGACAATGCTACTATCCTTTTTCCACACTTGTGCTTCAAAGTAGCACCATGATCTTCATGATAGGGAGTCTCCTATGATCTCACTTTCATATACTAGTGGGAATTTTTCAGTATAGAACTTGGCTTGTATATTCCAATGATGGGCTTCCTCAAAATGCCCTAGGTCTTCATGAGCAAGCGAGTTGGATGCACCCACTTAGTTTCTTTTGTTGAGCTTCCATATACTTATAGCTCTAGTGCATCTGTTGCATGGCAATCCCTACTCACTCACATTGATATCTATTGATGGGCATCTCCATAGCCCGTTGATACGCCTAGTTGATGTGAGACTATCTTCTCCTTTTTGTCTTCTCCACAACCACCACTCTATTCCACATAGAGTGCTATATCCATGGCTCACGCTCATATATTGCGTGAAGATTGAAAAAGTTTGAGAACATCAAAAGTATGAAACAATTGCTTGGCTTGTCATCGGGGTTGTGCATGATTTAAATATTTCTTGTGGTGAATATAGAGCATAGCCAGACTATATGATTTTGTAGGGATAACTTTCTTTGGCCATGTTCTTTTGAGAAGATATAATTGCTTAGTTAGTATGCTTGAAGTATTGTTTTTTATGTCAATATTAAACTTTTATCTTGAATCTTTCGGATCTGAACATTCATGCCACAATAAAGAAAAATTACATTGAGAAATATGTTAGAAAGCATTCCACATCAAAAATTCTTCTTTTATATCATTTTCGGACTAACCTACTAACCAGAGGCCCAGCCCAAATTGATGTTTTTGCCTATTTTAGGGTTTCGAAGAAAAGGAATATCAAACGGAGTCCAAATGGAATGAAACCTTCGGGAACGTGATTTTCTCAACAAACGTGATCCAGGAGACTTGGAGTGGGTGTCAAGAAACGATCGAGGAGGGCACGAGGCAGGGGGCGTGCCTACCACCCCTGGGCGCGCCCTCCACCCTCGTGGGCCCCTCGATGCTCCACCGATGTACTTCTTCCTCCTATATATATCCACGTACCCCCAAACATCCAGGAGCACCATGAAAACCTAATTCCACCGCCGCAACCTTCTGTACCTGAGAGATCCATCTCGGGGCCTTTTCCGGAGCTCCGCCGGAGGGGGCATTGATAACGGAGGGCCTCTACATCAACTCCATGGCCTCTCCGGTGATGTGTGAGTAGTTTACTTCAGACCTTCGGGTCCATAGTTATTAGCTAGATGGCTTCTTCTCTCTATTTGGATCTCAATACAAAGTTCTCCTCGATTCTCTTGGAGATCTATTCGATGTAATCTTCTTTTGCGGTGTGTTTGTCGAGATCCAATGAATTATTGGTTTATGATCCAGATTATCTATAAACAATATTTGATTCTTCTCTGAATTCTTTTATGTATGATTGGTTTATCTTTGCAAGTCTCTTTGAATTATCAGTTTGGTTTAGCCTACTAGATTGATCTTTCTTGCAATGGGAGAAGTGCTTAGCTTTGGGTTCAATCTTGCGGTGTCCTTTCCCAGTGACAGTAGGGGCGGCAAGGCATGTATTGTATTGTTGCCATCGAGGATATAAAGATGGGGTTTACATCATATGGCATGAGTTTATCCCTCTACATCATGTCATCTTACTTAAAGCATTACTCTGTTCTTATGAACTTAATACTCTAGATGCATGTTGGATAGCGGTCGATGTGTGGAGTAATAGTAGTAGATGCAAAATCGTTTCAGTCTACTTGTCACGGACATGATGCATATATACATGATCATACCTAGATATTCTCATAACTATGCTCAATTCTATCAATTGCTCGACAGTAATTCGTTTACCCACCGTAATACTTATGCTCTTGAGAGAAGCCACTAGTGAAACCTATGGACCCGGGGTCTATTGTCCATCATATTAATCTTCCAACACTTAGCTATTTCTATTGTCATTTATTTTACTTTGCATCTTTATTTATCTTTATCATAAAAATACCAAAAATATTATCTTATCATATATATTAGATCTCACTCTCGTAAGTGAGCGTGAAGGGATTGACAACCCCTTTATCGTGTTGGTTGCAAGGTTTTACTTGTTTGTGTAGGTGCCTGGGGCTCGAGCGTGATCTCCTACTGGATTGATACATTGGTTCTCAAAAACCAAGGGAAATACTTATGATACTTTGCTGCATCACCCTTTCCTCTTCAAGGGAAAACCAACGCAGTGCTCAAGAGGTAGCACCTAGCAACAGATTCCTTGATAGACGTGAAGATTTGTTTTTTTAGTTTCATGTGAGATAGTAAACAGAAACAAAAGGGCCACCTATGAACCAGTTGCTTAAAAAAGAAAAGTCAAAATCGATCGCTATCTGTCTCTTCCTCCCCATGATCGTCCTTCCCGAAGCGACTCAACCGCCTGCTAGCTTCCCCCTCATCCACGGCTCATGGGCGCTGTCGTGCAACTCCTCGTCGCCCTGCCTTGCCCGAGCTGCCTCCCTCAATGTGATGTCGCCGCCGTAGACCTCCCTCCAAATCCCTACACTCAAAAGCTGACATGCCCGAGCACGTCTGTGGGTACTAAGGACACAGAGGAATATCACCAAGTTAACTTTCAGCACGATTCATCAACTTACGTTCATTGCCTTAATAAGTGTTACTTGGATGGACCGGAGCTAAGGTACTATACTAACTTGAAAAAATACCTACTTATGATTATACTCTCCATGCAAGCATCCTCAACTACAAGAGAAGTAATTAAGATAAATATAACCATAGCATTAAACAGTTGGATCCAAAACAGTCCCTTGCGAAATAATTCATAAACTAGGGTTTAAGTTTCTATCACTCCAGCAACCCATCATCTATAAACTAATTCCACAATGCCTTCACCTAGGCCCAAAGATGGTGAAGTGTCATGTAGTCAACATTCACATAACACCACTAGAGGAAAACAACACAACATAATATCAAAACATTGATTGGCATCTGATACGTCTCCAACATATCTATAATTTTTTATTGTTCCATGCTATTATATTATCTGTTTTTAATGTTTTATATGCATTAATATGCTATTATGTAATTTTTTGGGGACTAACCTATTAACCTAGAGCCCAGTGCCAGTTTCTGTTTTTCCCTCTTTTTGAGTTTTGTAGAAAAGGAATACCAAACAGAATAAAACCTTCACGGTGATTTTTCTTCGACCAGAAGACAACCAGGGGACTTGGAGATGAAGTCGGAGGAGCCACAAGGCGGCCACAAGCACGGAGGGCGCGCCTAGGGGGTAGGGCGCGCCCCCACCCTTGTGGGGCCCTCGTGCACCCCCTGACCTAATTTTTGCACCTATATATTCCCATATATCCCCAAACCAACAGAGGCATCGATGAAAACACTTTTCCACTGCCACAACCTTCTATACCCGTGAGATCTCATCTAGGGACCTTTTCCAGCACCCTGCCGGAGGGGGATTCGATCATGGAGGGCTTCTACATCAACTCTATTGCCCTTTCGATGAAGCGTGAGTAGTTTACCACAGACCTACAGGTCCATAGCTAGATGGCTTCTTCTCTCTCTTTGATTCTCAATACCATGTTCTCCTCGATGTTCTTGGAGATCTATACAATGTAATACTCTTTTGCGTTGTGTTTGCGGAGATCCGACGAATTGTGGATTTATGATCAGCTTATCTATGAATATTATTTGAATCTCCTCTGAATTCTTTTATGCGTGATTTGATATCTTTGTAATTCTCTTCGAACTATCGGTTTGGTTTGGCCAACTAGATTGTTTTTTCTTGCAATGGGAGAAATTCTTAGCTTTGGGTTCAATCTTGCGGTGTCCTTTCCCAGTGACAGTAGGGGCAGCAAGGCACATATTGTATTGTTGCCATCGAGGATAAAAAGATGGGGTTTTCATCATATTGCTTGAGTTAATTCCTCTACATCATGTCATCTTGCTTAATGCGTTACTCCATTCTTTATGAACTTAATACTCTAGATGCATGCTGGATAGCGGTCGATGTGTGGAGTAATAGTAGTAGATGCAGAATCATTTCGGTCTACTTGACACGGACATGATGCCTATATTCATGATCATTTCCTTAGATATCGTCATAACTTTGCACTTTCTATGAATTGCTCGGCAGTAATTTGTTCACCCACCGTATTATTTTCTATCTTGAGAGAAGCCTCTAGTGAAACCTATGGCCCCGGTTCTACTTTCCATCATATAAGTTTCCGATCTACTATTTTTCAATCTTTTACTTTCTGATCTATAAACCAAAAATATTTACTTTACTATTTATCTATCTCTATCATATCTCACTTTTGCAAGTAACCGTGAAGGGATTGACAATCCCTTTATCTTATTGGGTGCAAGTTATTTGATTGTTTGTGCAGGTATTCGGTGACTTGTGCGTTGTCTCCCGCTACCTCTTGAGCACTGCGTTGGTTTTCCCCGAAGAGGAAGGGATGATGCAGCACAGTAGCGTAAGTATTTCCCTCAGTTTTTGAGAACCAACGTATCAATCCAGTAGGAGGCTACGCGCGTGTCCCTCGTACCTGCACAAAACAAATAAATCCTCGCAACCAACGCAAATAGGGGTTGTCAATCCCTATAAGGCCACTTACGAGAGTGAGATCTGATAGATATGATAAGATAACATTTTTGGTATTTTTATGATAAAGATGCAAAGTAAAATAAAGGCAAAGTAAATAGCAAAGGAAATAACTAAGTAGTAGGCGATTAATATGATAAAGATAGACCCGGGGGCCATAGGTTTCACTAGTGGCTTCTCTCAAGAGCATAAGTATTCTATGGTGGGTGAACAAATTACTGTTGAGCAATTGACAGAATTGAGCATAGTTATGAGAATATCTAGGTATGATCATGTATATAGGCATCACGTCCGAGACAAGTAGACCGACTCCTGCCTGCATCTACTACTATTACTCCACTCATCGACCGCTATCCAGCATGCATCTAGAGTATTAAGTTAGAAACAGAGTAACGCCTTAAGCAAGATGACATGATGTAGAGGGATAGACTCATGCAATATGAAGAAAACCCCATCTTGTTATCCTCGATGGCAACAATACAATACGTGCCTTGCTGCCCTTACTGTCACCGGGAAAGGACACTGCAAGATTGAACCCAAAGCTAAGCACTTCTCCCATTGCAAGAAAGATCAATCTAGTAGGCCAAACCAAACTGATAATTCGAAGAGACTTGCAAAGATAACCAATTATACATAAAAGAATTCAGAGAAGATTCAAATATTGTTCATAGATAGACTTGATCATAAACCCACAATTCATCCGTCTCAACAAACACACCGCAAAAAGAAGATTACATCGAATAGAACTCCACAAGAGAGGGGGAGAACTTTGTATTGAGATCCAAAAAGAGAGAAGAAGCCATCAAGCTACTAACTATGGACCCGTCGGTCTGAAGTAAACTACTCAAACTTCATCGGAGGGGCTATGGTGTTGCTGTAGAAGCCCTCTGTGATCGATGCCCCCTCTGGCGGAGCTCCGGAATAGGCCCCAAGATGGGATCTCGTGGATACAGAAAGTTGCAGCGGTGGAATTAGGTTTTTTGGCTCCGTATCTGATCGTTTGGGGGTACGTAGGTATATATAGGAGGAAGGAGTACGTCGGTGGAGCAATAGGGGGCCCACGAGGGTGGAGGGCGCGCCTGGTGGGGGTGGGCGCGCCTCCCTACCTCGTGGCCTCCTCTCTTGTGCCTTGACATAGGGTCCAAGTCTCCCGGGTCTTGTTCGTTGAGAAAATCACGTTCCCGAAGGTTTCATGACTCCGTTTGATATTCCTTTTCTTCGAAACCCTAAAACAGGCAAAAAAACAGCAATTCTGGGCTGGGCCTCCGGTTAATAGGTTAGTCCCAAAAATAATATAAAAGTGGATAATAAATCCCAATAATGTCCAAAACAGTAGATAATATAGCATGGAGTAATCAAAAATTATAGATACGTTGGAGACATATCAAGCATCCCCAAGCTTAATTCCTGCTCGTCCTCGAGTAGGTAAATGATAAAAACAGAATTTTTGATGCGGAGTGCTACTTGGCATAATTTTAATGTAATTCTTCTTAATTGTGGTATGAATATTCAGATCCGAAAGATTCAAGACAAAAGTTCATATTGACATAAAAATAATAATACTTCAAGCATACTAACAAAGCAATTATGTCTTCTCAAAATAACATGGTTAAAGAAAGTTATCCCTACAAAATCATATAGTATGGCTATGCTCTATCTTCACCACACAAAATATTTAAATCATGCACAACCCCAATGACAAGCCAAGCAATTGTTTCATACTTTTGACATTCTCAAAACTTTTTCAATCTTCACGCAATACATGAGCGTGAGCCATGGATATAGCACTATAGGTGGAATAGAGTGGTGGTTGTGGAGATGACAAAAAGGGGAAGATAGTCTCACATCAACTAGGCATACCAACAGGCTATGGAGATGCTCATCAATAGATATCAATGTGACTGAGTAGGGATTGCCATGCAACGGATGCACTAGAGTTATAAGTATATGAAAGCTCAAAAAGAAACTAAGTGGGTGTGCATCCAACTTGCTTGCTCATGAAGACCTAGGGAAATTTGAGGAAGCCCATCATTGGAATATACCAGCCAAGTTCTATAATGAAAGATTCCCACTAGTATATGAAAGTGATAACATGAGAGACTCTCTACTATGAAGATCATGGTGCTACTTTGAAGCACAAGTGTGGTAAAAGGATAGTAACACTGTCCCTTCTCTCTTTTTCTCTCATATTTTTTTAATTTGGGCCTTTTCTCTTTTTTATGGCCTCTTTTATTTCTCTTTTTTTATTTGGGCTTCTTTTCTTTTATTTATTGTTCGTTCGGAGTCTCATCCCGACTTGTGGGGGAATCATAGTCTCCATCATCCTTTCCTCACTGGGACAATGCTCTAATAATGATGATCATCACACTTTTATTTTTCTTACAACTCAACATTTACAACTCGATACTTAGAACAAAATATGACTCTATGTGAATACCTCCGGCGGTGTACCGGGATATGCAATGATGCATGAGTAACATGTATGAAAGAATTATGAATGGTGGCTTTGCCACAAATACGATGTCAACTACATGATCATGCTAAGCAATATGACAATGATGGAGTGTGTCATAATAAACAAAACGGTAGAAAGTTGCATGGCAATATATCTCGGAATGGCTATGGAAATGCCATAATAGGTAGGTATGGTGGCTGTTTTGAGGAAGGTATATGGTGGGTGTATGATACCGGCGAAAGGTGCGCGGTATTAGAGAGGCTAGCAATGGTGGAAGGGTGAGAGTGAGTACATTCCATGGACTCAACATTAGTCATAAAGAACTCATATACTTATTGCAAAAATCTACAAGTTATCAAAGCAAAGTATTACGTGCATGCTCCTAGGGGGATAGATTGGTAGGAAAAGACCATCGCTCGTCCCCGACCACCACTCATAAGGAAGACAATCAAAAAATAAATCATGCTCCGACTTCATCACATAATGGTTCACCATACGTGCATGCTACGAGAATCACAAACTTCAACACAAGTATTTCTCAAATTCACAACTACTCAACTAGCATGACTTTAATATCACCATCTCCATATCTCAAAACAATTATCAAGTATCAAACTTATCATAGTATTCAACACACTCATAAGAAAGTTTTATTATTAATTTTGTATACCAAGCATATTGGGATTTTAAGAAAATTACCATGCTATTTAAGACTCTCAAAATAATCTAAGTGAAGCATGAGAGATCAATAGTTTCTATAAAACAAATCCACCACCGTGCTCTAAAAGATATAAGTGAAGTACTAGAGCAAAATTATATAACTCAAAAGATATAAGCGAAGCACATAGAGTATTCTAAGAAATTACAAATCATGTATGGCTCTCTCAAAAGGTGTGTACATCAAGGATGATTGTGGTAAACTAACAATCAAAGACTCAAATCATACAAGACGCTCCAAGCAAAACACATATCATGTGGCGAATAAAAATATAGCTCCAAGTTACTGATAGAAGTAGACGAAAGAGGGGATGCCTTCCGGGGCATCCCCAAGCTTTGGCTTTTAGGTGTCCTTAGATTATCTTGGGGGTGTCATCGGCATCCCCAATCTTAGGCTCTTGCCACTCCTTGTTCCATAATCCATCAAATCTTTACCCAAAACTTGAAAACTTCACAACACAAAACTTAAAGAAGAAAATCTCATGAGCTCCGTTAGCGAAGAAAATAAAAGACCACTTCAAGATACTGTAATGAACTCATTATTTATTTATATTGGTGTTATAACTGCTGTATTACAACTTCTCTATGGTTTATAAACTATTTTACTAGCCATAGATTCATCAAAATAAGCAAACAACACACGAAAAACAGAATCTGTGAAAAAACAGAACAGTCTTTAGTAATTTGTAGCTAGCGCAAGATCTGGAACCCCAAAAATTTTAAAATAAATTGCTGGACGTGAGGAATTTATCTATTAATAATCTGCAAAAATAATTAACTAAATAGCACTTTCCAAATAAAAATGACAGCAGTTCTCGTGAGCGCTAAAGTTTCTATTTTTTACAGCAAGTTCAACAAGACTTTCCCCAAGTCTTCCCAACGGTTCTACTTGGCACAAACACTAATTAAACACAAAAAACACAACCAAAATAGAGGCTAGATAAATTATTTATTACTAAACAGGAGCAAATGGCAAGGAATAAAAATAAAATTGGGTTTCCTCCCAACAAGCGCTATCGTTTAACGCCCCTAGCTAGGCATAACAAGCAA
The DNA here is from genome assembly GCF_002162155.2 of Triticum dicoccoides. Classification (NCBI taxonomy): domain Eukaryota; kingdom Viridiplantae; phylum Streptophyta; class Magnoliopsida; order Poales; family Poaceae; genus Triticum; species Triticum dicoccoides. The sequence continues at coordinate 724,287,366 of NC_041382.1, read as the reverse complement.
GAATAGATCTAGGTATTGCCATCTTTGGTAGGCAATCCATAAGTGGCTCTCATAATAGATTCATAAGGTAATTTAATTTTCTTTCTAGGAAAGTGTTCCATGCCTTTCCTTAATGGAAATTGGAATCTAATATTTCCTTCCTTCATATCATATCAATAATTGCACCAATCGTTCTAAGGAAAGGTCTACCAAGAATAATAGGACATGAAGGATTGCAATCTATGTCAAGAACAATAAAATCTACGGGCACATAATTCCTATTTGCAACAATAATAACATCATTAATTCTTCCCATAGGTTTCTTAATAGTGGAATCCGCAAGGTGCAAATTTAGAGAGCAATCATCAAAATCACGGAAACCTAACAAATCACACAAAGTCTTTAGAATCGTGGAAACACTAGCACCCAAATCACATAAATCATAGCATTCATGATATTTAATTTTAATTTTAATAGTTGGTTCCCACTCATCATAAAGTTTTCTAGGGATAAAACTTCCAATTCAAGTTTTTCTTCATAAGATTACATCAAGGCATCAACGATATGTTTAGTAAACGCTTTATTTTGACTATAAGCGTGAGGAGAATTTAGCACGGATTGCAACAAGGAAATACAATCAATCAAAGAGAAATTTTCATAGTTAAATTCCTTGAAATCCATAATAGTGGGTTTAGCGACATCTAGGGTTTTAATTTCTTCAATCCCACTTTTATCAAATTTAGCATCAAGATCAACAAATTCCGAATTCTTGGAATGCCTTCTAGGTAAAGGTGGATCATATTCAGTCCCATCATTATCAAGACTCATATTGCAAAACAAAGATTTAATAGGGAACACATCAATAACTTTTAGATCTTCATCTTTATTTTCATAGGAACTAGAAGAACACGCTCTTATAAAGGCATCTTTCTTAGCACGCATCCTAGCGGTTCTTTCTTTGCACTCATCAATGGAAATTCTCATGGCTTTGAGAGAATCATTGATATCATGCTTAGGTGGAATAGATCTAAGTTTCAAAGAATCAACATCAAGAGAAATTCTATCAACGTTCCTAGCCAAATCATCAAGCTTAAGCAATTTTTGTTCAATCATAGCATTAAAATTCTTTTGTGAAGTAATGAATTCTTTAATATTATATTCAAAATCAGAGGGCATCTTATTATAATTTCCATAAGAATTGTTGTAGGAATTACCATAATTATTAGAGGGATTACTAGGATAAGGCCTAGGGTTGAAATTTCCTCTATACGCGTTGTTACCAAAATTGTTCCTACCAACAAAATTCACATCCGTAGATTCATTATTATTCTCAATCAAAGTAGACAAGGGCATATCATTAGGATCAGAAGAAACACTCTTATTAGCAAATAATTTCATAAGTCCATCCATCTTTCCACTCAAAACATTAATTTCTTCTATCGCATGCACCTTTTTACTAGTAGATCTTTCAGTGTGCCATTGAGAATAATTAACCATAATATTATCTAGGAGTTTAGTAGCTTCTCCTAAAGTGATTTCCATAAAAGTGCCTCCCGTGGCCGAATCTAAAAGATTTCTAGAAGCAAAATTCAATCCGGCACAAAATTTTTGTATAATCATCCATAAATTTAAACCATGAGTAGGGAAATTACGTATCATTAATTACATTCTCTCCCAAGCTTGTGCAACATGTTCATGATCAGGTTGCTTCAAATTCATAATATCGTTTCTAAGAGAGATGATCTTAGCCGGAGGAAAATACTCAGAGATAAAAGCATCTTTGCACTTATTCCATGAATCAATACTATTTTTAGGCAAAGATGAAAACCAAGCTTTAGCACGATCTCTAAAGCGAAAAAGGAAATAGCTTCAATTTAACAATATCATTATCCACATATTTCTTCTTTTGCATGTCACACAAATCAACGAAGCTATTTAGATGGGTAGCGGCATCTTCACTAGGAAGGCCGGAAAACAGATCTTTCATCACAAGATTCAGCAAAGCAGTATTAATTTCACAAGATTCAGGATCGGTAAGAGGAGCAATCGGAGTGCTAATAAAATCATTGTTGTTGGTATTGGTGAAGTCACACAATTTAGTATTATCTTGAGCCATCGTGACAAGCAAGCAAACTAACACACAAGCAAACAAAAGCAAGCGGGCAAAAAGAGGCAAATAGAGAAAGAGAGGGAGGATAGAGAGAGAGGGCGAATAAAACGGAAAGGGTGAAGTGGGGGAGAGGAAAACGAGAGGCAAATGGCAAATAATGTAATGCGGGAGATAAGGGTATGTGATGGGTTGTTGGTATGTTGACTTTTGCGTAGACCTCCCCGGTAACGGCGCCAGAAATCCTTCTTGCTACCTCTTGAGCACTGCGTTGGTTTTCCCCGAAGAGGAAGGGATGATGCAGCAAAGTAGCATAAGTATTTACCTCAGTTTTTGAGAACCAAGGTATCAATCCAGTAGGAGGCTACGTGCGAGTCCCTCGTACCTGCACAAAACAAATAAATCCTCGCAACCAACGCAAATAGGGGTTGTCAATCCCTATAAGGCCACTTACAAGAGTGAGATCTGATAGATATGATAAGATAATATTTTTGGTATTTTTATGATAAGATGCAAAGTAAAATAAAGGCAAAGTAAATAGCAAAGGAAATAACTAAGTAGTAGGCGATTAGTATGATAAAGATAGACCCGGGGGCCATAGGTTTCACTAGTGGCTTCTCTCAAGAGCATAAGTATTCTACGGTGGGTGAACAAATTACTGTTGAGCAATTGACAGAATTGAGCATAGTTATGAGAATATCTAGGTATGATCATGTATATAGGCATCACGTCTGAGACAAGTAGACCGACTCCTGCCTACATCTACTACTATAACTCCACTCATCGACCGCTATCCAGCATGCATCTAGAGTATTAAGTTAGAAATAGAGTAACGCCTTAAGCAAGATGACATGATGTAGAGGGATAGACTCATGCAATATGAAGAAAACCACATCTTATTATCCTTGATGGCAACAATACAATACGTGCCTTGCTGCCCTGTCACCAGGAAAGGACACCGCAAGATTGAACCCAAAGCTAAGCACTTCTCCCATTGCAAGAAAGATCAATCTAGTAGTCCAAACCAAGCTGATAATTCGAAGAGACTTGCAAAGATAACCAATCATACATAAAAGAATTCATAGAAGATTCAAATATTGTTCATAGATAGACTTGATCATAAACCCACAATTCATCGGTCTCAACAAACACACTGCAAAAAGAAGATTACATCGAATAGATCTCCACAAGAGAGGGGGAGAACTTTGTATTGAGATCCAAAAAGAGAGAACAAGCCATCAAGCTACTAACTATGGACCCGTAGGTCTGAAGTAAACTACTCACACTTCATCGGAGGGGCTATGGTGTTGATGTAGAAGCCCTCCGTGATCGATGCCCCCTCCGGCGGAGCTCTGGAACAGGCCCCAAGATGGGATCTCGTGGATACAGAAAGTTGCGGCGGTGGAATTAGGTTTTTTGGCTCTGTATCTAATCGTTTGGGGGTACGTAGGTATATATAGGAGGAAGGAGTACGTCGATGGAGCAACAGGGGGCCCACGAGGGTGGAGGGCGCGCCTGGTGGGGGTGGGCGCGCCCCCTACCTCGTGGCCTCCTCTCTTGTGCCTTGACGTAGGGTCCAAGTCTCTCGGGTCTTGTTCGTTGAGAAAATCACGTTCCCGAAGGTTTCATTCTGTTTGAACTCCGTTTGATATTCCTTTTCTTCGAAACCCTAAAACAGGCAAAAAAACAGCAATTCTAGGCTGGGCCTCCGGTTAATAGGTTAGTCCCAAAAATAATATAAAAGTGGATAATAAAGACCAATAATGTCCAAAACAGTAGATAATATAGCATGGAGCAATCAAAAATTATAGATACGTCGGAGACGTATCATCTCCTATGGGATTGATACCTTTGTTCTCAAACTGAGGGAAATACTTATCTCTACTTTGCTGCATCACCCTTTCCTATTCAAGGGAAAAATCAACGCAAGCTCAAGAAGTAGCAGCATCAACTTCACATGATTACTAGTAACAAGACTTCTCCCATGTCTTCAAGAACAAATAGAACTACTCATAACTCATCATATTGATCCTGATAAATGGATATAAATATATGTTTAACCATCTGAATATAATAATCTTTCACCAATTAAACCAACAAGCATCAGCTACAAGAAGTAATCAACACTATTTGCACCCTGAGGTACCAATTTAAGGTTTGATACAAATATTGAATACAAGAGATGAAGTAGGATTTGGAGATGAGATGGTACTGATAAAGATGTTGATCCCCATGATGAATGGAGTGTTGGTGATGATGAAGGCTTCGATACCCCGGCAAATCGCTCCATCAAAAATCGAAAGTACTCCACCCAAGTTCCACCTCGCAGGCGGAGGCGAAAAGTCCCGGAACTTTTCTAAGATTTTTTTCTAGGGTAAATAGGATTTTATGGCCAAAGGGCATTGGGAGGCGAGCCACCAAGGGCCCATGATACGTCCATTTTTGCATCATGATTTCCTACTATTATTTACAATGTTTTTATGTATAATAATGTTTTTTTGGAGTATTTCTAATGCCTTTTCTCTCACACTATGCAAGGTTTACACAAAGAGGGAGAATACCGGCAGCTGGAATTCTGGACCTAAAAAAGCACGTCAGAGCTACCTATTCTACACATCTCCAAATAAGCTGAAACTTCGCGGAGAATTTTTATGGATTATTTAAGAATTATTGGAGTCAATAACTACCAGAGGGGGCCCATCAGGTGGGCAACACAACCCACCTGGGCATGCTAGGGCCCCCAGGCGCGCCCTGGTGGGTTGTGCCCTCCTCGGCCCACCTCCGGTGCCCATCTTCTGGTATATAGATCATTTTGACCTAGAAAAAATAGAGAGAGGACTTTCGGGACGAAGCGTCGCCGCCTCGAGGCGGAACTTGGGCAGGAGCACTTTTGCCCTCTGGCGGAGCAATCCTGCCAGGGGAACTTTCCTCCCGGAGGGGGAAATCATCATCATCATCATCATCACCAACAACTCTCCTATCTTTGGGAGGGCAATCTCCATCAACATCTTCAACAACAACATCTCCTCTCAAACCCTAGTTCATCTCTTGTGTTCAATCTTTGTACCGGAACCTTAGATTGGTACTTGTAGGTGACTAATAGTGTTGATTGCATCAAGTAGTTGATCACTATATGGTTTATTTGGTGGAAGATTATATGTTCAGATCCATTATGCTATTTAATACCCCTCTGATCTTGAGCATGATTATCATTTGTGAGTAGTTACTTTTGTTCTTGCGGTCACGGGAAAAGTCATGTTGCAAGTAATCATGTGAACTAGATATGTGTTCGATATTTTGATGATATGTATGTTGTGATTCCCTTAGTGGTGTCATGTGAACGTCGACTAAATGACACTTCACCTTATTAGTCCCTAAGGGAATGCATTGTGGAGTAGTTATTAGATGATGGGTTGCTAGAGTGACAGAAGCTTAAACCCGAGTTTATGCGCTACTTCGTACGGGACCAATTTGGATCCAAAAGTTTAATGCTTTGGTTAGATTTTATCTTAATACTTATCTCGTAGTTGTGGATGCTTGTGAGGAGGTTAATCATAAGTAGGAGGTTTGTTCAAGTAAGAACAACACCTAAGCACCGATCCACCCACGTATCAAATTATCAAAGTAGCGAACACGAATCAAGCCAACATGATGAAAGTGATATGATGAAATTCCCGTGTACTCTCGAGAACGCTTTGCTTATTATAAGAGACCGTTCTGGCCTGTCCTTTGCCACAAAAGGATTGGGCTACCTTGCCGCACGTTATTTACCGTTACCTTTACTTGCTTGTTACAAATTATCTTGCTATCAAACAACTTGTTACCGACAATTTCAATACTTGCAGACATTACCTTGCTGAAAACCACTTGTCATTTCCTTCTGCTCCTTGTTAGGTTCGACACTCTTACTTATCGAAAGGACTACGATTGATCCCCTATACTTCTGGGTCATCAACCCACACGCGTAAGGGGTGTGGCCAGGGCTAGCCTGCGTGATTGCTTGTATCTGCATTGGTATTTCCCCGAAGAGGAGAGGATGGTGCAACACATCAATGGTAAGTATTTCCTCAATTATGAAACCAATGCATTAATCCAGTAGGAGGCTCCACCCAAACTATGTAAGCAGTACCTTCAAACAAATAGCAAAAACTTGCAACCCAACGCGTAAGAGGGGTTGCCAATCCCTCCTCGGTATTGAGACAGATTAAATAGTATGAGATTGAATAAATAAATCTTGCAAAAACACAAAATAAAATAAAGAAAGAAACAGTGCAGAAAAGTATTTTTGGATTTTTGTTTTAATATATCTAAAAATAATATGATAGGAAATAGACCCGGGGGGCATAGATTTCACTAGTGGCTTCTCTCGAGAAAATAGCAAACGATGGGTAAAAAATTTACTGTTGGACAATTGATAGAAGAGCAAATAATTATGGCGATATACAAAGCAATGATCATGTATATATGCATCACGTCCAAGATTAGTACACTGACTCCTGCTTGTATCTACTACTATTACTCCACACATCGACTGCTATCCAGCATCCATCTAGTGTATTAAGTTCATGGAAAACAGAGTAATGCAATAAGAATGATGACATGACGTAGACAAGATCTATTCATGTAGGAATAGACCCCATCTTTTTATCCTTAATGGAAACGATACATGCGTGTCATGTCTCCTTCTGTCACTGAGATTGAGCACCCCAAGATCGAACCCATCACAAAGCACCTCTTCCCATGGCTAGAAAAATCAATCTAGTTGGCCAAACAAAACCAAAGTTTCGGAGAGGAAATACGAGGCTATAATAATCATGCATAGGAGAGTTCAACAAAGACTCAAATAATATTCATAGATAGATCTGATCATAAACTCGCAATTCATCGGATCCCAACAAACACACAACAAAAAAGAGTTACATTAAATAGATCTCCAAAAACATCAAGGAGAACATTGTATTGAAGATCAAAGAGAGAGAAGAGGCCCTCTAGCTACTGCCTACAGACCCGTAGGTCTGTGGTAAACTACTCACGCATCATCAGAGGGGCAAGGGTGTTGATGAAGAACCCCTACGTGATCATTGAGCCCTCCAGCAAGGTGCCGGAAAAGGCCCCTAGATTGGATCTCGTGGTTTTGGAACTTGCGGTGGTGGAAACTCTGATCTCTCGACTCCCTAGGGTTTCTAAAATATTTGAGTATTTATAGAGCTGAGAGGCGGTGGAGGGGGTGCCTATGGGCCCCACTACCCACCAGGGCATGCCTGGGGGCCCTGGCGCGCCCTGGTGCCTTGTGGACCCCACAGGTCCCCTCTTGTGCATTTCTTGGGCCTCCTGGGTGTCTTCTGGGCAGAAAAAAGTCTCCAAAAAGTTTTGTTGCATTTGGACTTCGTTTGACATGGATATTCTGTTGGGGAACGTTGCAGAAAAAAAAATCCTACGTTTCACCAAGATCAATCTATGGAGTTCATCTAGCAACGAGTGATTGGATGCATCTACATACCTTTGTAGATCGCGAGCGGAAGCGTTCAAAGAACGGGGATGAAGGAGTCGTACTCGTTGTGATCCAAATCACCGGAGATCCTAGCGCCGAACGGACGGCACCTCCGCATTCAACACACGTACGGTCAGCGTGATGTCTCCTCCTTCTTGATCCAGCAAGGGGGAAGGAGAGGTTGATGAAGATCCAGCAGCACGACGGCGTGGTGGTGGATGCAGCAGTCACCGCAGCAGGGCTTCGCCGAGCTTCTGCGAGAGGGAGAGGTGTAGCAGGGGAGAGGGAGGCGCCAAGGCTTGAGGTGTGGCTGCCCTCCCTCCCCCCCCCCTTATATAGGCCCCCTAGGGGGGTGCACCGGCCCTAGAAGATGGGATCTCCTAGGGGGGCGGCGGCCAAGGGGGTGGAGTAGCCCCCAAGGCAAGTGGAGGCGCCCCCTCCCCTAGGGTTCCCAACCCTAGGCGCATGGGAGGCCCAAGGGGGGGCGCACCAGCCCACTATGGGCTGGTTCCCCTCCCCACTTCAGCCCATGGGGCCCTCCGGGATGGGTGGCCCCACCCGATGGACCCCCGGGACCCTTTCGGTGGTCCCGGTACAATACCGGTGACCCCGAAACTTTCCGGATGGCCGAAACTACACTTCCTATATATAATTCTTCACCTCCGGACCATTCCGGAGCTCCTCGTAACGTCCAGGATCTCATCCGAGACTCCGAACAACTTTCGGATTACTGCATACTCATATCTATACAACCCTAGCGTCACCGAACCTTAAGTGTGTAGACCCTACGGGTTCGGGAGACAAGTAGACATGACCGAGACGATTCTCTGGTCACTAACCAACAGCGGGATCTGGATACCCATGTCGGCTCCCACATGCTCCTCGATGATCTCATCGGATGAACCATGATGTCGAGGACCTAATCAATCCTATACTCAATTCCCTTTGTCAATCGGTACGTTACTTGCCCGAGACTCGATCGTCGGTATCACAATACCTTGTTCAGTCTCGTTACCGGCAAGTCACTTTACTCGTACCGTAATGCATGATCCCGTGATCAACCACTTGATCACATTGAGCTCATTATGATGATGCATTACCGAGTGGGTCCAGAGATACCTCTCCGTCATACGGAGTGACAAATCCCAGTCTCGATTCGTGCCAACCCAACAGACACTTTCGGAGATACCTGTAATGTACCTTTATATTCACCCAGTTACTTTGTGACGTTTGGCACACCCAAGGCATTCCTACGGTATTCGGGAGTTGCACAATCTCATGGTCTAAGGAAATGATACTTGACATCCAAAAAAGCTACAGCAAACGAACTACACGATCTTTGTGCTATGCTTAGGTTTGGGTCTTGTCCATCACATCATTCTCCTAATGATGTGATCCCGTTATCAATGACATCCCCATGTCCATAGCCAGGAAACCATGACTATCTGTTGATCAACGAGCTAGTCAACTAGAGGCTCACTAGGGACACATTGTGGTCTATGTATTCACACATGTATTACGATTTCCGGATAATACAATTATAGCATGAACAATAGACAATTATCATGAACAAGGAAATATAATAATCATTTTATTATTGCCTCTAGGGCATATTTCCAACAGTCTCCCACTTGCACTAGAGTCAATCATCTAGTTACATTGTGATGAATTGAACACCCATGGAATTCTGGTGTTGATCATGTTTTGCTCTAGGGAGAGGTTTAGTCAACGGATCTGCTACATTCAGGTGCGTATGTACTTTACAAATCTCTATGTATCCATTTTGAACACTTTCACGAATGGAGTTGAAGCGACGCTTGATATGCCTGGTCTTCCTGTGAAACCTGGGCTCCTTGGCAAGGGCAATAGCTCCAGTGTTGTCATAGAAGAGAGTCATCGGGCCCGACGCATTGGGTATGACTCCTAGGTCGGTAATGAACTCCTTCACCCAGACTGCTTCGTGTGCTGCCTCCGAGGCTGCCATGTACTCCGCTTCACATGTAGATCCTGCCACAACGCTTTGCTTGCAACTGCACCAGCTTACTGTCCCACCATTCAAAATATACATGTATCCGATTTGTGACTTAGAGTCATCCAGATCTGTGTCGAAGCTAGCATCGATGTAACCCTTTACGATGAGCTCTTCTTCACCTCCATAAACGAGAAACATTTCCTTGGTCCTTTTCAGGTACTTCAGGATATTCTTGACCGCTGTCCAGTGTTCCATGCCGGGATTACTTTGGTACCTTCCTACAAAACTCACGGCAAGGTTTACATCAGGTCTGGTACACAGCATAGCATACATGATAGACCCTATGGCCGAGGCATAGGGGACGACACTCATCTTTTCTCTATCTTCTGCCGTGGTCCGGCATTGAGCCAAGCTCAATCTCGTACCTTGCAATACAGGCAAGAACCCCTTCTTTGACTGATCCATTTTGAACTTCTTCAATATCTTGTCAAGGTACGTACTCTGTGATAGACCAATGAAACATCTCGATCTATCTCTATAGATCTTGATGCCTAATATATAAGCAGCTTCTCCAAGGTCCTTCATTGAAAAACACTTATTCAAATAGGCCTTTATGCTTTCCAAGAATTCTATATCATTTCCCATCAACAGTATGTCATCCACATACAATATGAGAAATGCTACAGAGCTCCCACTCACTTTCTTGTAAATGCAGGCTTCTCCATAAGTCTACATAAACCCAAACGCTTTGATCATCTCATCAAAGCGAATGTTCCAACTCCGAGATGCTTGCACCAGCCCATAAATCGAGCGTTGGAGCTTGCACACCTTGTCGGCATTCTTAGGATCGACAAAACCTTCCGGCTGCATCATATACAATTCTTCCTTAAGGAAACCATTAAGGAATGCCGTTTTGACGTCCATTTGTCATATCTCATAATCATAGAATGCGACAATTGCTAACAAGATTCAGACGGACTTCAGCTTCGCTACGGGTGAGAAAGTCTCATCGTAGTCAACCCCTTGAACTTGTCGATAACCCTTAGCGACAATCCGAGCTTTATAGATGGTCACATTACCATCCGCGTCTGTCTTCTTCTTAAAGATCCATTTATTTTCTATGGCTCGCTGATCAACGGGCAAGTCAGTCAAAGTCCATACTTCGTTTTCATACATGGATCCTATCTCGGATTTCATGGCTTCCAGCCATTTGTCAGAATCCGGGCCCGCCATCGCTTCTTCATACTTCGAAGGTTCACCGTTGTCTAACAACATGATTTCCAAGACAGAGTTGCCGTACCACTCTGGTGCGGAACGTGTCCTTGTGGACCTACGAAGTTCAGTAGCAACTTGATGTGAAGTTTCATGATCATCATCATTAACTTCCTCTCTAGTCGGTGCAGGCACCTCAGGAACATTTTCCTGAGTTGCGCCACTTTCCGGTTCAAGAGGTAATACTTCATCAAGTTCTACTTTCCTCCCACTTACTTCTTTCGAGAGAAACTCTTTCTCTAGAAAGGATCCATTCTTGGCAACAAAGATCTTGCCTTCGGATCTGAGGTAGAAGGTATACCCAATAGTTTCTTTAGGGTATCCTATGAAGACGCATTTTCTGACTTGGGTTCGAGCTTTTCAGGTTGAAGTTTCTTGACATAAGCATCGCATCCCCAAACTTTTAGAAACGACAGCTTAGGTTTCTTTCCAAACCATAATTCATATGGTGTCATCTCAACGGATTTCGACGGAGCCCTATATAAAGTGAATGCGGCAGTCTCTAAAGCATAGCCCCAAAATGATAGCGGTAAATCGGTAAGAGACATCATAGATCGCACCATATCTAATAGAGTGCGATTACGATGTTCGGACACACCATTACGCTGAGGTGTTCCAGGCGGCGTGAGTTGTGAAACTATTCCACATTTTCTTAAGTGTGTGCCAAATTCGTGACTCAAGTATTCTCCCCCACGATCTGATCGCAAGAACTTGATTTTCCTGTCACGTTGATTCTCAACCTCACTCTGAAATTCCTTGAACTTTTCAAAGGTCTCAGACTTGTGTTTCATTAAATAGACATACCCATATCTACTCAAGTCATCAGTGAGGGTGAGAACATAACGATAGCCACCGCGAGCCTCAACACTCATTGGACCGCACACATCAGTATGTATGATTTCCAATAAGTTGGTTGCTCGCTCCATTGTTCCTGAGAACAGAGTCTTGGTCATTTTACCCATGAGGCATGGTTCGCATGTGTCAAATGATTCGTAATCAAGAGACTCTAAAAGTCCATCTGCATGGAGCTTCTTCATGCGTTTGACACCTACGTGACCAAGGCGGCAGTGCCACAAGTATGTGGGACTATCATTATCAACCTTACCTCTTTTGGTATTCACACTATGAATATGTGTAGCATTACGCTCGAGATTCATTAAGAATAAACCATTCACCATCGGAGCATGACCATAAAACATATCTCTCATATAAATAGAACAACCATTATTCTCGGATTTAAATGAGTAGCCATCTCGTATTAAACGAGATCCTGATACAATGTTCATGCTCAAAGCTAGCACTAAATAACAATTATTGAGGTTTAAAACTAATCCCGTAGGTAAATGTAGAGGTAGCGTGCCGACGGCGATCACATCGACCTTGGAACCATTCCCGACGCGCATCGTCACCTCGTCCTTCGCCAGTCTCCACTTATTCCGTAGCTCCTGCTTTGAGTTACAAATGTGAGCAACGGCACCGGTATCAAATACCCAGGAGCTACTATGAGTACTGGTAAGGTACACATCAATTACATGTATATCACATATACCTTTCGTGATGCCGTCCTTCTTGTCCGCTAAGTATTTGGGGTAGTTCCACTTCCAGTGACCACTTCCCTTGCAATAAAAGGACACAGTCTCGGGCTTGGGTCCATTCTTTGGCTTCTTCTCGGCAGCTTGCTTACCGGGCGCGGCAACTCCCTTGCCGTCCTTCTTGAAGTTCTTCTTACCCTTGCCTTTCTTGAACTTAGTGGTTTTATTCACCATCAACACTTGATGTTCCTTTTTGACTTCTACCTCTGCTGATTTCAGCATTGCAAATACTTCAGGAATGGTCTTTTCCATCCCCTGCATATTGAACTTCATCACAAAGCTCTTGTAGCTTGGTGGAAGCGACTGAAGGATTCTGTCAATGACCGAGTCATCCTGGAGATTAACTCCCAGCTGAGTCAAGCGGTTATGCAACCTAGACATTTTGAGTATGTGCTCACTGACAGAACTATTTTCCTCCATCTTACAGCTGAAGAACTTGTCGGAGACTTCATATCTCTCGACCCGGGCATGAGCTTGAAAAACCATTTTCAGCTCTTCGAACATCTCATATGCTCCGTGCCTCTCAAAACGCTTTTGGAGCCCCGGTTTTAAGTTGTAAAGCATGCCGCACTGAACGAGGGATTAATCATCAGTACGTGTCTACCAAGCGTTCATAACGTCTTGTTGTGCAGGGACAGCAGGTGCTTCACCTAGCGGTGCTTGTAGGACATAATCTTTCTTGGCAGCTATGAGGATGATCCTCAGGTTCTGGACCCAGTCCGTATAGTTGCTGCCATCGTCTTTCAGCTTGGTTTTCTCTAGGAACGCGTTGAAGTTGAGGACAACGTTGGCCATTTGATCTACAATACATGTTGTAAAGATTTTAGACTAAGTTCATGATAATTAAGTTCATCTAATCAAATTATTCAATGAACTCCCACTCAGATGGACATCCCTCCAGTCATCTAAGTATAACATGATCCGAGTTAACTAGGCCGTGTCCGATCATCACGTGAGATGGACTAGTCAACATCGGTGAACATCTTCATGTTGATCGTATCTTCTATACGACTTATGCTCGACCTTTCGGTCTTCTGTGTTCCGAGGCCATGTCTGTACATGCTAGGCTCGTCAAGTCAACCTAAGTGTTTGCATGTGTAAATCTGTCTTACACCCGTTGTATGTGAACGTTGGAATCTATCACACCCGATCATCACGTGGTGCTTCGAAACAACGAACTGTCGCAACGGTGCACAGTTAGGGGGAACACTTTCTTGAAATTATTATGAGGGATCATCCTATTTACTACCGTCATTCTAAGTAAACAAGATGCAAAAACATGATAAATATCACATGCAATCAAATAATAGTGACATGATATGGTCAGTATCATATAGCTTCCTTTGATCTCCATCTTGGGGCTCCATGATCATCTTGTCACCGGCATGACACCATGATCTCCATCATCATGATCTCTATCATCGTGTCTCCATGAAGTTGCTCGCCAACTATTACTTCTACTACTATGGCTAACACGTTTAGCAATAAAGTAAAGTAATTTACATGGCGTTTCTCAATGACACGCAGGTCATACAAAAAATAAAGACAACTCCTACGGCTCCTGCCGGTTGTCATACTCATCGACATGCAAGTCGTGATTCCTATTACAAGAACATGATCTCATACATCACATATATATCATTCATCATTCATCACAACTTTGGCCATATCACATCACAAAACACTTGCTGCAAAAACAAGTTAGACGTCCTCTAATTGTTGTTGCAAGTTTTTACGTGGCTGCAAGAGGGTTCTAGCAAGAACGTTCTCTTACCTACGTTAAAGCCACAACGTGATTTTTCAATTTCTATTTACCCTTCATAAGGACCCTTTTCGTCGAATCCGCTCCAACTAAAGTGGGAGAGACAGACACCCGCCAGCCACCTTATGCAACTAGTGCATGTCAGTCGGTGGAACCGGTCTCACGTAAGCGTACGTGTAAGGTTGGTCTGGGCCGCTTCATCCCACAATACCGCTAAAGCAAAATAAGACTAGTAGCGGCAAGAAAGTTGACAACGTCTACGCCCACAACAAATTGTGTTCTACTCGTGCAAAGAGAACTACGCATAGACCTAGCTCATGATGCCACTATTGGGGAATGTTGCAGAAAACAAAAAAAATCCTACGTTTCACCAAGATCAATCTATGGAGTTCATCTAGCAACGAGTGATCGGATGCATCTACATACCTTTGTAGATCGCGAGCGAAAGCGTTCAAAGAACGGGGATGAAGGAGTCGTACTCGTCGTGATCCAAATCACCGGAGATCCTAGCGCCGAACGGACGGCACCTTCGCGTTCAACACACGTACGGTCAGCGTGATGTCTCCTCCTTCTTGATCCAGCAAGGGGGAAGGAGAGGTTGATGAAGATCCAGCAGCACGACGGCGTGGTGGTGGATGCAGCAGTCACCGCAGCAGGGCTTCGCCGAGCTTCTGCGGGAGGGAGAGGTGTAGCAGGGGAGAGGGAGGCACCAAGGCTTGAGGTGCGGCTGCCCTCCCCCCCCCCCTTTATATAGGCCCCCTAGGGGGGTGCATCGGCCCTAGGAGATGGGATCTCCTAGGGGGGCGGCGGCCAAGGGGTTGGAGTAGCCCCCAAGGCAAGTGGAGGCGCCCCCTCCCCTAGGGTTCCCAACCCTAGGCGCATGGGGGGCCCAAGGGGGGGCGCACCAGCCCACTATGGGCTGGTTCCCCTCCCCACTTCAGCCCATGAGGTCCTCCGGGATGGGTGGCTCCACCCGGTGGACCCCCAGGACCCTTCCGGTGGTCCCGGTACAATACCGGTGACCCCGAAACTTTCCCGATGGCCGAAACTACACTTCCTATATATAATTCTTCACCTCCGGACCATTCCGGAACTCCTCGTAACGTCCAGGATCTCATCCGAGACTCCGAACAACTTTCGGATTACTGCATACTCATATCTATACAACCCTAGCGTCACCGAACCTTAAGTGTGTAGACCCTACGGGTTCGGGAGACAAGTAGACATGACCGAGACGATTCTCTGGTTAATAACCAACAGCGGGATCTGGATACCCATGTCGGCTCCCACATGCTCCTCGATGATCTCATCGGATGAACCATGATGTCGAGGACCTAATCAATCCCGTACTCAATTCCCTTTGTCAATCGGTACGTTACTTGCCCGAGACTCGATCGTCGGTATCACAATACCTTGTTCAGTCTCGTTACCGGCAAGTCACTTTACTCGTACCGTAATGCATGATCCCGTGATCAACCACTTGATCACATTGAGCTCATTATGATGATGCATTACCGAGTGGGTCCAGAGATACCTCTCCGTCATACGGAGTGACAAATCCCAGTCTCGATTCGTGCCAACCCAACAGACACTTTCGGAGATACCTGTAATGTACCTTTATAGTCACCCAGTTACGTTGTGACGTTTGGCACACGCAAGGCATTCCTACGGTATCCGGGAGTTGCACAATCTCATGGTCTAAGGAAATGATACTTGACATCCAAAAAAGCTACAGCAAACGAACTACACGATCTTTGTGCTATGCTTAGGTTTGGGTCTTGTCCATCACATCATTCTCCTAATGATGTGATCCCGTTATCAATAACATCCCCATGTCCATAGCCAGAAAACCATGACTATCTGTTGATCAACGAGCTAGTCAACTAGAGGCTCACTAGGGACACATTGTGGTCTATGTATTCACACATGTATTACGATTTCCGGATAATACAATTATAGAATGAATAATAGACAATTATCATGAACAAGGAAATATAATAATCATTTTATTATTGCCTCTAGGGCATATTTCCAACATATTCCGCGAAGTAGAAAACAAGCAAAAACCAGCAACTGGCATTGGGCACTACGTCAATAGGTTAGTCCCAAAAAATGATATAAATTTCTATAAAATGAATATAAAACATCCAAAATTGATAATATAACAGCATGGAACAATAAAAAATTATAGATACGTTGGAGATGTATCACCGCGCCACCTATCCGTGTGACTAGCTGCTGGACCCCCTTTGATATTTCTTTGCTCCAATATTCTTCATATATTCTAAATAATTCTCCAAAAATCCACGCATCGTTTTGAGCTCAGGAGAATTGCTTTCTTTATTGTTGCGATTTTAGATCAATAATTCCAGTTGCTGGTAACCTCCCTCTCTTTGTATATCTTGCATTTTAAGAGAGAGAGAATGCATTAGAATTGTACCAAATCTAGCATCTTCCATGGCGAAGCCCACGACCGGTTCCAGCTCTACTTCTTCCTCCTCCTCCTCCTTCTCCTCCTTCGTCGGCTGCTGCTCCGGCACCGACCGTGTCTTCCCTTCCTCCTCCTCCTCCGACGATTACGGAGGCAGGCCCGTTGGGATCCGACCGGGCGGTGCGCCTAGCGCGGATCTCCTCGAGCATCTAGAAATGTCGCTCCGTCATTGGCATAGTGTAGGTGGTCTTCTTCTGTCGGGCCATGGCGGAGGTGGACGACGAGGGGCGAGGGAGGCGGAGAGGGACAAAAGTGGATGGACTGGCGACACGGAGAGGGTGGAAACAGATGTGGCTTGGGCCGAGGGACGGCGCCCGCTTAGCTGGACCTTGGCCCACACGGCGTTCACTCCCCCACCGGAGGAGAAGTCTGTCGGACCATTGGGTTTCCGAGCGATTATGTGTGGGACACGGTAGTCACTCTGATGTGGCACACACCCCTGGGCCGCCCCATTCCACCCAAGATTTGAGCTGGATATGAGGGTGCCGATCAGCCCGAGCGTTTGTGGCGGGTTTGTGGCGCACGTCTGGATCAATTTTTTTTGACCAGTTAGTAATTAGGTCATCCGCCTGGACATTGAGAGTTGTTTGAGGTGCTCAGTTGTAGATGCTCTTAGAGGCTTAGGGCGAGGTTGTATCAAGAGAAGCCGAGAGCTCAAGCCCAAGTTAGCATCGGGAATGGATCTACTTTTTGAGAAGCAGAAAAGATCATCGTTATGTCCCATGGATGAGTTAAAATGTACTCCTGTTTGAGCCAAATCTTTTTCCGGGAAAAAACTTCCGTTCTATTAATTTTCAATCATGACAGTACAATAAATACCAGAAATAATAAAAATTACATTCAGATTCGTAGATCACCTAGCGATGATTCCAAGCAGTGAAGTGAACTGAAGGCGTGTCGCCGTTATCGGCCCTCCCTTGCCGGAGCCGGACAAAACTCGTTGTAGTAGAAAGTCAGGAAGTCGTCGTGCTAAGGCCCTAGAGGACCAGCACACTAGAACAGAAACCACCGCCAATGAAGAGTGGCGTAGATCGAAAGGATCCAATCTGAAAACACAGGAATGTAGACGAACGACAACCAGTTCTGAGCAAATCCACCAAAGACAAAAGACAGATTTAACGAAGACACACCTCCAGACGTCCACCAACAATGCTAGACGCATCACCAGGGCGGGGGTTAAGCGAGGAGAACAATACATGATTCACATGCTAACTACTACCTCCGTTATGGTTTACATTCCCCTTGTATTTTAGGTCATAGTTTGACCATATATTTGACCAACAAAATATTAATGCATATCACAAAAACTTATATTGTCAGATTCATATTTAAATGTAGTTTTCAATCATATTATTTTTGGTGCATACAACTTACATTTTATTAAGTTACAATTTTGGTCAAAATATGATGCAAAATACAAGGGGACTAGTAAATCAGGACGAAGGCAGTAAATAAGATTTCAAATCATTAGAGACAAGTAACAAATGGAGATGAGATGCCGGCGACTTCTTGAAGATGGAATAAGGTTCTTCCGGCCTAGCCCCCGTTCTGGTGGTGCGTCTAGCATCGTCGGAGGGCGTATCGTAGTGTGTCTCCGGCGGATCTCGCGGGATTCGGTGAGTGGTTGTCTTTGGTGTATCCCGCTCGGATCCGGTCTTTGTTTTTCTTTATTCATGTATTTTCAGTTTGGATTCTTTCGATATAAGTTTTCTTCATCGACGGCGGTTGTTGTTCTAGTGTATTGGTAGGCCTTAGCACGATGACTTCCTAACTTTTTACTACAACAAGTTGTGTCCGACTCCGACGAGGGAGGAACGATGACGGTAGCGCATCTTCAGCTCATTTCAGTGCTTGTGATCGTCGCTAGATGGTCTATAAATCTGGCTGTAGTTTTTATTATTCCGTGTGTTTATACTAACATAATTGAAGATGAAGAGTGACGAGTAACAAATGGAGACGAGATTAACTGGAAAAGTAACAGACAGTGATGCATTCCTGTACAATTTCCATTTCTTGGGATCAAAGGAGTCAAGGGCGCCATTAAAGCCTCGGAAAAGGGCCTTGCCGGTGGATGCGAGTCACGTAACTTTCCTTGCTAATTATTCCCTTTGTTCGGAATTACTTGTCGCAGAAATGGATGTATCTAGATGTATTTTAGTTCTAGATACATCCATATTCGAGACAAATAATTCCGAACGAAGCAAAAATAGATATATCTAGATGTATTTTAGTTCTACATACATCCATATTCGAGACAAGTAATTCCAAACGGAGGGAGTAGCAGTCACATACGGTCCATGACTAGGTAATCTTCTCTGTGCCGTCATGTGCAAGTATACTTGTTCTTGGACCGAGTCGATCCGTCGGCCATGGACTAGCTATTCCCCTACATGTACGTAGCCTGCCAAGCGACCGCGCAATCAAATGGCCACTCGTTAGTATTCGCAACATGGTGGATACATCACCGGGATCGTGTAGAAACAACAGCCTACTTCTCCTTTGACGCCCGGCGATGAAACATAGAGCAGCTATCAAACACACGCGCATTTCTTTTGTTTCGTACTTCCTCCGTTCCGAATTACTTATCGCATGTATGAATGTATCTAGATGTATTTTAGTTCTAGATACATCCATTTCTGCGACGAGTAATTTGGAATGAAGGGAGTACTACCAAGAAGTGCTACGAGAGGCCGCGAACCACAACACAACCATGTTTCTCAACCTTCGTGTCATGCTCGTCTCCGTGCTCTGCCTTTCAATCGGAACCAGCTTGGGCTCGGGCGTTTCGTCTCCGGACGCTCTGAACGATGGCCGCCGCAATATCACCGGCGACCAGACGCTCGTCTCGGTTGATGGCTCCTTCACACTGGGGTTCTTCTCCCCGGGCGCGCCAAGCCGATGGTACCTCGGGATATGGTTCTCCGCGTCCACGGACGCCGTGGTCTGGGTGGCCAACCGCGACAACCCGCTCAACGACACCGCCGGCGTGCTGGTGATCGACGGCGCGGGCATCCTTCACCTTCTCGATGGCTCCAGTCGGGCCGCGTGGTCCTCCAACACGACGGACGGCGACACTACTTCCGCGGCGGTGGCGCAGCTGCTTGAGTCCGGCAACCTGGTGGTGCGCGACGAGAGCAGCGGCACCGTCCTCTGGCAGTCGTTCGACCACCCGACCAACACCCTGATCGCGGGCATGAGGCTCGGCAGGAACCCGCAGACCGGCGTCGAGTGGTCCCTCACGTCGTGGCGGTCCCCGGACGACCCGGCGACGGGCGATTGCCGTCGCGCCATGGACACCAGGGGGCTCCCGGACTGCGTGTCGTGGCGCGGCGGCGCCAAGAAGTACCGCACGGGGCCGTGGAACGGGCTGTGGTTCAGTGGCATCCCGGAGATGGCGTCCTACTCCAACATGTTCTCCAACCAGATGGTGGTCCGGCCCGACGAGGTGGCCTACGTGTTCAACGCCACGGCGGGCGCGCCCTTCTCGCGGCTCGTGCTGAGCGAGTCCGGCGTGATCCAGCGGCTGGTGTGGGACGCCGATAGCCGGGTGTGGAACGTGTTCGCGCGGGCGCCGATGGACGTGTGCGATGACTACGCCAAGTGCGGCGCCTTCGGGCTGTGCAACGTGAACACGGCGTCCACGCTCTTCTGCGGCTGCGTGGTGGGGTTCGTCCCAGTGTCCCCTGCGCAGTGGTCCATGAGGGAGGCGTCGGCCGGGTGCCGGAGGAACGCGCCGCTGGAGTGCCGCGGCAGGGGCGCCACCACGGACGGGTTCGCGGTGGTGTCCGGCGTGAAGCTCCCCGACACGGACAACGCGACGGTGGACGCCGGCGCGACGCTGGAGGAGTGCAGGGCGAGGTGCCTGGCCAACTGCTCGTGCGTGGCCTTCGCTGCCGCGGACATCAGAGGAGGTGGTGGAGGCAGCGGTTGCGTCATCTGGGTTGGTAACATCGTCGATGTCCGGTATGTCGACAAAGGGCAGGAGCTCTACGTGAGGCTGGCAAAGTCTGAACTAGCAGGTACGTACGTGCAGCTGCAGTGCAACTATGCCAATTTGTATAGGTCCCAACAACAATTAACAATTGGTCAAATATCGTCATACATCATATATGTGACTGTTAATGCAGTAATTTTCTTCGTGAAATTTATTTGTGCAGCTAATAGAAAGAGGGGGAGTTTGCTAAAGATTTTACTACCTGTTGCGGCATGTCTGCTTGTACTGATGTGCATGTTCCTTGTTTGGATATGCAAGTTCAGAGGTAGAATCACGGCTGCTTCACAACTCAGGATGCATTATTACCGTAGCACTTCTGAGGACTACTAACAAACAATATTTCAATTCTTTCTGTTAGGCATGCGCCGTAAAAAGGATATCCAGGCAAAGACTATTCTGGGTGATGAAAATATAGAGCTTCCATTTGTTAGCTTCAGAGACATTGTTACCGCAACAAACGATTTCTCTAAGGAGAACATGCTCGGACAAGGAGGCTTTGGGAAGGTTTACAAGGTAACAAAATTAATCTTACCAAGTACAGTATCTGATGAAGGCGACAATACTGTATTGTTCAGCTTAAGAATGATAAGAAATTCTGCAGGGAATGCTAGAAGATGATACAGAAGTTGCTATCAAAAGGCTCAGTAAGAGTTCTGGACAAGGAGCAGAAGAATTCAGAAATGAAGTTGTTCTAATTGCCAAGTTGCAGCATAGAAACCTTGTTAGACTTCTTGGTTATTGCATTCATGGAGATGAAAGGCTTCTGATTTACGAATACTTACCAAACAAAAGCTTGGATATCTTCATTTTTGGTATGTTCAAATTTACATTTTCATAAAAGCTAGCACGCTATTTGAAAGAGCTTGACTGCATAATTATAACAATGTTGCATAATGTTTTTGCTAGATGATGCAAGTAAGTATGTTCTTGACTGGCCAACAAGGTCTCAAATAATCAAAGGAGTAGCCAGAGGACTTCTTTATCTCCACCAAGATTCAAGGTTGACTATAATTCATAGAGATCTCAAATCAAGCAACATCTTGTTAGATGTGGATATGAGCCCAAAGATATCTGATTTTGGTATGGCAAGAATCTTTGGTCGCAACCAACAAGAAGCAAACACTAACCGAGTTGTTGGGACTTAGTGAGTAATTCGTGCAAGACATTTATTTAGTTAAAATTATATGTTACTCAATTATTGATCATTTGTGATGCAGCGGTTACATGTCTCCTGAATATGCAATGGACGGCGCCTTCTCTGTCAAGTCCGATACCTATAGCTTTGGTGTACTACTCTTGGAGATCATAAGTGGTCTGAAGATTAGCTTACCCCACCTCTCAGACTTTCCAAACCTATTAGCTTATGTAAGTACGATTAATTCTAATTTTGCCTCGACCTCAAATGAAACTAGTAATTTTATAGGAGTTTGGTTCAATTGGTTCAGGCATGGAACTTATGGAATGATGGAAAGCCAATGGATATGGTGGACTCTTCCGTTATTGATAATTGTTCACCAGCTGAAGTTCTACGGTGTATTCATATAGGACTCTTATGTGTGCAAGACAATCCAAACAATAGGCCACTCATGTCAAAGGTTGTGTTCATGTTGGAGAACGAAGCCACATCACTCTCAACTCCAAGACAACCTGTGTATTTTGCACAAAGGAACTCCGAAGCAAAAGAAACAGGAGAAAACACCACCAGCTCTATGAACAGCATGAGCCTCACAGTGTTGGAAGGGCGGTAGGAAAGATACTAATGCTAATTTAATATGTAAAACATTACCTTTTTGTAAGTAATGTACTTCTACATTATAAGAGAAAGGAGATTGGTCTATTGAATCAATGTTTTTTACCCTGAGAGTGTAGAACAATAGTTATACAGTGTATTTTTCTATTAAATTAAAATATGTACAAATACAAATATACATTCAAGCATATGAAGATTTGCATCTAACCAACTCTAGCTTTCTCTAACATGAAAACAAGATAATAAAAAGAGGTTAATCAAATCAAGGGAGCAATCCAGTGATTGAGAGTATCTAGATTATTTACCTTTGTCCTATGCTTGACCAACATAACATCTTGTTTGAGCCTATGCTTCCAAGAAAAAACTACCTGCCATTTCATTTTTGAAAATTTTATTTCTCTGTATTCAAATATTCCAGCAGCCCATGATGATGATATCTAAGGCACTCTACTTTGGGAAGGTCTGATGTACAAGCAAGACTTCATCAAAGAGTGAAATTCCTCTATGCCTATTTGGAGAAATTGAGTGACAACAGTCTTGTGCAAATGTACAGTCTCAGTAGATGATGGATGTTATCCTCGGTGTTTTCATTGCACAACACACAGTCATATGAATCCATGTTAAAAGATTTCCTTTGAAGTAAACCCTTGTGTCCACTCTATCATACAAAGCTGGCCAAAAGAAAATTTTGTGTCTGATTCTGCTTGCCCATTTCTAGAGCCAGTGAAAGAAGCAATGAGCACTTAATGGACTCATGATGTGCTTGTGCATCTTCCTGGAAGAGTAAACTTTTGTTTTCCAGTTGTTAGATGAAGTGTCAATAGTTGCAGAGAAGTTGATCTGAGTCAGGGTCTTCTCAAGTTCAGTAAGTTATGCGAAAGCTTGGTTTGTAGGTGGCCTCTAGAAGTGCTCAGAGACATCTTGGTGATTGATCATTGCTGCTAGAGAACTATTTTCTTTGGTGGAAAAAGGATGAAGCTCCAGAAATTGTTGAATTAGAGGTGGACCAATCCAATTATCCTCCCAAAAAAGCACGGTCTACCTTACAACATTGCATTGTGCTACTTCCTTGTATTGAGGGATGAGCTTCAAGTGATATTTCCACCAAAATGATCCCTTAAGTCTACCATGAGGTGGAACATCAACATAGTATAACTTCCAGATGAGATCTACCCAAGGAAAGTTTTCCTTTTTATAGAACTTGTGGAGGTTTTGAAGGAGCAGAGCTTTGTTTTGCTTGACTATGTCTAAGACTTCTAAACCCCCATGGATTTTAGGTTTGCTTGACTATGTCTTCAGACCTAAAATTTCTCCACAAGCAATGCCTTAAGTACTTATTGACCTGGTCCACAACTCCCAAAGGAAGAGCAAGACGACACATAAAGTATGTAGGCAGAGAGGAGAAAAATGATTTGATAAGTTGTAAACTACCATCATATGAAATTGAAGTTGTACAACCTAAGATTCTTCTCTCAATTATATGCATTACTGGCTTACTGCATTGAAGTCTTCAATTTTAAGCTTGTTTGTGTTGAGTGGTAATCCAACGTAATTAAATGGTAAGGAGCCTAGTAGACATCCACGAGTGTTATTTATGGACTCAATATTTTTTGGGGCAACATTAATGGGAATTATCACTAAGTTATTATAGTTTAGTGTAAGCCTAGTTTGAGTAACAAAGTGCAAAAGAGAAGGTTTTCTGATTTGAAGCAATTAGACATCATCTGCAAGCAGGACTAGTATGGTGTCATATGCATATTGAATGACAGGGAAATTAGGGCATGGATTGATCTTTAGAGGAGTAGTGATAATGTTGTCTCTTCTTGCTTCATTAAGAATTTGTTGTAAGAAATCAACAGCCAGGACAAAAAGCAGAGGGAAGAGTGTCTCTCTAGCTCACTCCCCTTTTAGAGTGAAATTGTTTCCCTGGAATGACATGTATAAGCACAGGAGAATTACCAGACTAACAAAAATACTTTTAATCCAACCAACCCATCTCCGAAGCAAAAAGAAAATGATTTTGAATAGGCTCAGTAAGATTTGAAGAAAATTCATAGAAATCTTAAGGCAAACAATATGATAGACACAAAAATGATTCCCTCCCCCCTCCTCCCCGCCCAGCACTCTCTAGTCGATGAACGTCTACTTGCTCACCCCTTTGCTCCTGTGCTCAACCGCCCCTTCTCATCCCTTTTGTCAGAAAGGTTGGCGCAGATACTGGTCATGCCCTCGAATTAACCATGACTACTACCTTCGATCCAACTCTCACCCTTCTCGCCATCAAGTTTTTGACATCTTGGTATCACATTTCATTGATCTCCCTAGCATGACCCACTTAGCAAACGTGTACCGGGAACCACACGTACTAGTCGCATTGGTATTGTCGCTATTTGTTCCTTTAGATTTATAGGGCAACAGGTAGTGGTTTCTTCGTTCCTAGGTCACCAAGTTTTCCAACAAAATTACTTTAAAAAGATGAAAGTTAAAAAACATTGATTTTTTTAAATGTTCATGCAGTTAAAAATATATTCATCAATTTAAAATTTAAACCACAATAATAAAATGAAAGAAAGGAAAAAGGTAGAAAACAACAACTAAAAAAACCAGGAAAAAATCCCACAAGAAAACAGGCACAAGAAACAAGGGAAAAAAGCTGGCCCATGTACG
>NC_041382.1:724259511-724262028 GCF_002162155.2 Triticum dicoccoides | reverse complement strand
GCATTTTTCTCAAGCCCCAATAAGCGGGTTGCCCTCTGATTGGCTGGTTGATTGTTGACCATTGCCTCGTTGACTTGTGGGGAAACAATTCTAGAATGCAGACCTTTTCCCAAAAAAATAATATAAATTTCAAATAACAAATCAAGAATTAAAAAATGTTCATGGATTTGATTCACGAATTTGAAAAATAATTCATGAATTTTACAGAAGTTCACGGATTTGAAAAAAGTTCATGGATTTTATAAATTTCACAAAGTTGAGAAAAAAATAATGAATCTGCAAAAATATCATGCATTTGGAAAAACCTCACGAATTTGAAAAAATGCTCCTAAAACTAAAATAAAAATAAAAAGAGAAAAGGAGAAAAGGAGAAAAAACCTAGCAGTAAAACGTAGGGAAAAATCGAACAGGTTGCATATGTGTAATTCTTATAACCGGAGGAAGAGCAAGAGCTGTGAAAGTCAACCTGGGCTAGATGGAGCCTTATCTGGGCCAGCCCAATATGGTTGCGCGTGAGCGCTGCGTACGCTTAAGAAAGAAAATGGCTACTAAGGCCGAAATCACTAATTAAGAAGTACTCGTTGCAAAGAACACTCCACTTTCCTAGATCGTGACAAGTGGCATACATACAGCGCACCACTTGTCGTAACCTGCGAGTTTTCCTTTTTTTTCGTAGATCCGTTTATTTAAAATGTTTTATCTTTTAAACAGTGCGTCCAAAGCTTGAACCGTTTTTACCATTGGATTCCTTGCGTCGAGATCTTCAAAACTAGATCTCATGTTAATAGATTTTGACGAACATTTTTTTCATGAAAAAAACCGGGCAAAAAAACCAACCCCGGGAGCACGGTTTTTTTTCCTTTTCGAAAGAGGCACGCCCGTGCCTCTCGCGAAATCACACCCGTGCCTCTCGTGGAAGGAAAAAATAGTAGAAAACACGTTTTTTCCGTTTCCAAGAGGCACGGACGTGACTCTCGCGAAAGCACAACCCTGCCCCTCGCAGAAGCAAAACTGTGACTCCCGGGAAAAAAAAAACGCGTATTTTTTCCCTTTCTGAGAGGCACAACCGTGACTCTCGTGGAAGCAAAACCGTGACTCTCGTGAAAGAAAAAAAAATAAAAACGCGTTTTGTTTTTCCCTTTCCGAGAGGCACGGCCGTGACTCTCGCGGAAGCACAACCATGTCTCTCGCGGAAGCAAAACCGTGACTCTCGCGACAGAAAAAAACCAGAAAACACGTTTTTTTTCCTTTTCCGAAAGGCACGGCCGTGACTCTCGCTAAAGCACAACCGTGCCTCTCACGGAAAAAACCGTGACTTTCGCGAAAAAAAACGCGTTTTTTCGCGCAAATTTTTTTTCGGATTTTTTATTGAAAAACTAAGGAAGACCGAGGGAAAACCAAAACGTGAAAAAACCCCGAAAAAACCCCGTTTAATAGCCAAAAACGACTGCAGAAAAATAAAAAAATCCGAAGGAAACGCCCAAAACACGACACGTGGCGAATGGCTGGGAGCGCGCCAAGTGGCGCTGATCGTTGCGAGGCTCCCGAAGAAGCGCTCGTTAGCTAGTTACTCCCTACTAAGGCGCTGATTAGTGTGCGTTTGCGACATGTGCCGGCCCATTGCTGGATTTTGAAACAGTTTTACAATACTAAAGTTATTAGCTCGCTGGATTACCGTACAAACTCTCTGGATGCCTGGTTTGTACTATTTTAAGTCTTTGTTTTTCCAAAAAGACTAACATAATATTATAAAATATGCTCATACAATTAAAAATTTCCATCAAAAATGCTCAGAGATTTATAAAATGTTCAGGGATTTGAAATTGTTCATGAACTTATTACATGTTCCGGAATTTTAAAATATTTGGAATTTTAAATTTTATCATAAATTGTAAAATTATTGTAGTGTTTTAAAAAAATCATGAATTTTAAAATATTCCTGGATTTTGAATAAATGTTTGCACATTTGAAAAATTGTTCTAGAATTTCAAAATTGACGCAAATTTAAATGGTCTTGAATTAAAATAATGTTCATGAACTCGAAAAATATGTGTGAATTTGAAAGATATTCATGAATTCAAAAAAATAACTGAATTTTGAAAATGTTGGGATAATAATAAATATTTATGAATTTTGTTTTGCGGGTGAAATATTTATGAATTTTTAATTTGTTAGATTTCATAAAGTCTTCACAAAGTTGGAAACATATTCACTAATTCAAATAATCTTCCTATTTTTAACTCATGAATCCAAAAAAATTCATGGATTTGGAAAATAACTGTGAATTTTAGAACTATTCATGCAATTTGAAAATAACAGCAAATTGCAAAATAAAATAACAAACAAAAACCAATGGAAAAACTGAAAAAGGAAAAAAAAACTCGCCACGGAAGGTTGCAGATCCTTCTCAAAACCGAGAGAACCTACACATTTAGTGGGCTCGCTGCAATGAGTCAGCCCATATGGTGGATCGAGAACTTACATGTGAAAGGTCAATTTAACTCCTCAAAATTTGAT
>NC_041382.1:724231746-724258877 GCF_002162155.2 Triticum dicoccoides | reverse complement strand
GGAGATACCTTTTGGGAGAGGAATTTAAAAAGGAACAGTTCTAAGGTCTACCCCCTCCTGGTTCAAAATACTTAAACTTTTTTCCCTAAAAAACACTTAAACTTTTAGGTTTGTCGTACATCAAACATCTTTATGTTTGACTAAGTTGATTGGAAAAAATGCCAGCATCTACAATACCAAATTAGTTTCGTATTCATCATAAAATACATTTTCATAGAATATATATTTGATGTTGTTGATGTAAATGTTTGATGTAAATAAACAAACATAAAACTACAAATATTTTAAAATGCAGGAAGTATAATTGCAAATTTGCAGCACAGAAACCAAGTTAGACTTGAACTTTTGATTCGGGGAGATGAAAGGTTAATTATCTATGATTACTTATACTACCTCCCTTCCGATTTATAGAGCTCATATCAAAATTTCAGTTTTCCTGTTTTATAAGTATCATATTTATTACTTCCCATCACATGTTCAGATTCAAGGTGCATACAATCTCTGCATGCAAGAATTAAGATAAAACTCACCAATGCATGTAATACCCCTTGGTCATTTATTGGCCACGCATACATGCATTGCAATTAATGCATTGGTAAACATATTTTTTTGAGGAAAACGAGCGTGTTAATTGAGTACTTTTGCATATTACAAAAATCTACTCATCATCTAACTTGGCCGGTAAGATTTTTGAATTGGGCCATATAAACCGAAAGGGAGGTAGTATCTAACAAAAGCTTGGATGCATTCCTTTTTGCATGCCCAAGCTTCTGATACATATTACAACTTTTTTATTAACCAAAGGATATGAATAATGATGCCCCGCAAAAAAAAAAGATATGACTGATGACTGGTGATGTGTACCTATTCATATTTGAAGATGCTACAAGGCATTCAATGCTTGAAAGGCCCACACCCTTCAATATTATTAACTGAAGGGGTAACAAGTCGAAAGTGCCCTTCTCAGCTGGAGCTCATATGAGATCAAGTGAACAGTAAAATCAGAAAAAAAAAAGAAAATTCCTGATTTTTTTGCGGCAAAATTTGACAAATGTTTTCAATACTTGCAAATTGTCATCACGAAATAACATTCGTGGATGTCGTGGCAAAAGAAACAAAATCAGCACTCTAAAAATAGTTTTTTGGAGCATCAATTTTGTTATTTTTTCCACGACTTAGATAAATATCATTTTACGATGAAATTTTGCAAACATTTATCAAATGTTGCTGCAAAAAAGTGATGTTTTTTCAATTTTCTTTTCTAATTTTACTGTTCACTAGGAATACAGCGGCGTGCTGCATTTTTCTGCTAGGTGTGGAATGGTTTGATCTTCAGCGTCATACAAAAATCGGATGCAAAGTGTCATACTTATAGCATTGTTCATTAAGATCAAGTTTAATCTAGAAGACGGAGAGTGGTGTTAATTCAGAAATTCGACAGTTGATCAGTGGTATATAGAACAGCCTCCTAGGAGCTAGTAAATGACCCAAAATTATTGTTTACCGAAAACGAGATCGCTTACTATGGGTATAGTTCTCAGTAAAGTTCTCACCATAGGCCAATTTTATTCTACTTCTACGGGAGCCACATGTTTGGAAAAACATTGCAACAAAAATTGTTCGTTCATATCATTAGTTCCTCAATTTACTACGTATGTAGCATAGCGCACCGTCAGCTCGCAAGGGGAATCTGGCTCATACGGGCAGCTACTGATCAAGGCTAGAATACAAAACCCAGGGAAGCAGCCCAAGAATTGCCAATGTCAAACAACACACGGCATCAGCACACACGTCGCTGTTCCACTGTGGGTCAAGCTCATGACTTTTTTGTGGCCAAGGCCGTGATGAGAGACCAGATAGATCGTCGGAGAGCAGAGTGAAGAAGACACCACACGCCGCGTACACGACCACCAGCTTACCTTCCTCCACTAGAAATGCGGCAGCAACAGCAAGCATACCCACATGACATGATGTGAGGTTTCTCCTGTCGCCCTCTCACTCCAGACTCCAATCTGAACCCGTAGTGACGAATTTTCTTTGCGCGTGCAGCACCGTCGCCGTGTGAGACTTGGGTTCTGCTCTCCGGCCGGTCGTCTACTGGCCGGCCATCTGTCCTATGGTCTATGTCGACCTTGATGTCTTTATCCATATCACTAGTCCCATTAACTCCACAGTTTGACATCTTGCATCTATATCTACGACACATTTTCACCCTCGGCACAAGCAGAGATGAAGGAGGCAGCCTAATGGCTATGCGCTACATCCCCATCTTCTTCCTCCTATTCTTGAGTTCATTCTGCAAATCCGATGATCAACTCACACAAGCAAAGCCACTCACCCACGGCCACACTCTCGTCTCCGAAAGCGGAGATTTTGCTCTTGGCTTCTTCTCCCCGACGGCCTCCAACAGGAGCTTTTACCTTGGCATATGGTACCATAGCCTCCCCGGACCACGGACTGTTGTGTGGGTCGCCAATCGAGACAACCCAATCACCAACCCTTCGTCTGGGACGCTTACCGTCACCAACAATTCATCATTGGTATTATCTGACTCCAATGGCCGCAATATATGGATGACAGCAAGCAATATAGCCGCTAGAGTTGCCAGAGCTCATGCAGTGCTACTCAACTCGGGAAACTTTGTTCTCCGGTCGCCGAATGGCGCGGACATATGGCAGAGCTTTGATCATCCGACCGACACAATGCTTCCAACAATGAGATTTTTGGCAAGCTACAAGGCACAAGTCGTCGGGCGGTTCATTGCTTGGAAGGGACCACATAACCCGTCCTCCGGGGACTTTTCCTTAAGTAGTGACCCCAGCTCGACAACCCCCCAGCTCGTCATTTGGCATCTGAGCAAGCCATACTGCCGCACCACTGTGTTGAATGAAGCTTCGGTGATTTACGGAGGGACATACCTGAGCAACACCGGATCTGTATTGTATGAAGCAAATATTAACTCTAGAGGTGAGTACTACATCATGTTCACAGTCTCCGAGAACTCGCCATTCACACGCATCACACTTGACTACAGTGGCAAGTCCCAATTTCTAAGCTGGAACAATCAGTCATCTTCATGGGCACTAATTGGTGAACACCCCACTGCTGCATGCGACCTCTATGCCTTGTGTGGCCCCTTCAGTTATTGTGACTACACTCAGATTATCCCAGCCTGCCAATGTCTTGAGGGGTTTGAGCCCATTGATGATATTAGCTCTTCTAAAGGATGTAAGAGAAAGAAAGTGCTGAAATGCAGCAAACCGAGTCATTTTGTGTCCTTACCTGGGATGAAGGTTCCAGACAAGTTCTTGCACATACAGAATAAAAGCTTTGATGAGTGTACTGCCGAGTGCAACCGCAACTGCTCATGCACGGCTTACGCATATGCCAACTTGAGCAGGGCTGGTGCTATGGCCGACTCATCAAGGTGCTTGGTTTGGTTAGGGGAACTTATTGACGCTGGGAAAGGAACCGCTGGCGAGAACCTTTACTTCCGACTTGCCGATGCTCCTGGTATTTGGTCTCCCATTCCCTCTATTTCCATGGAAATAGCATGTGTTTCTAGGCACTCAACTAGCTTTCTAAAATTTTCATGGTATTTATGCAAGTGAATTGTCAATTTCTTACCAGTTGCATTTATGCAGTTGAGAAAAAGATAAGTTCAGTAAAGATTGTACTCCCGATTGTGGCATTCTTGCTGCTACTAACATGCATAGCCCTCGTCTGGATGTACAAATGCAGAGGTAGAGTAACAAACGTCCTCTTATTACTGAAATATGGCATTCTTATAGCACAAGTTAAGAAATAATGGATGTCCCAACCAGCAGGCAAACGGCGAAGGAGAGAAAACCAGAACAAACTAATGCAAGGCTACTTTAGTACATCCAACAGACTCAGAGGCGAAAGTACAGAATTTCCATTTGTTAGCTATGAAGACATCCTTTCAGCAACAAATTTTTTCGCTGATTCGAACTTACTTGGGCGCGGAGGTTTTGGCAAAGTTTACAAGGTAACTGAAAGTGATACCTGTAGTATAACAAGTTTTGGATAGAAAAGTAAACAAACCTAATTTACCCTTCAATTGTTTTTTAACTCTAGAAAAATCCTTAATTTTGAATTTTTTGGTGACCTAAAAAAATTGCTGCCAAAATACCGCCCACCACACACACATTAGTTGTCGTAACCAAGAAACTGCCCCTGACTTGGATGATGTGGTGTGGATATGTTGATGACTTATGATCCTCTATTTATTATTATTATTGCTGACCGAATAACTTGAAGTGGGTACCAAATTAGTGAAACACGTCCGTCTTGATGCCATATTGTCTAAATCGACATTGTTTGGGATGAGTTGGTGATTTCCACTAGTTTTGATGTTCAAATTTATAAAGTTGAAATAATATCTCCTCGGCTCAAAGTTAAAAAGGCGACAAAGTGCACTTCGTGTGAAAAGGCAACTATATGAGTCAAGGCATTGCTGCTCAATTGAGAAATATGAGCTTATGCAGGGCACACTGAAAGGTGGAAATGAAGTTGCTGTCAAGAGGCTCAGTAAGGGTTCTAAACAAGTCAGGCCCGTTGACAAGGCTGTGAGAACGGTGCGATCGCACAGGGCCCCCGAAATCTTGGGGCCCCCGATCAGGGAAAACCAACACAACATCCTGTAAAAAAAAGTTGAAACCTTCCCTCAAAAAATCAGGCTGATCTGATCTGATGCGGAAATCAGGCTGATCTGATCTGTTGCGGTCTGATGCGAGTCGTCGTAGGTCCCACGCCCCGAGAAATCGCTAACCCGCTGCCTTCGCTCGAATCTCGATCGTGCGCCGCCTCCTCTCCTCCCCAGAAAGTGCCTCACGTCTGAACTCCCCTCCTCCCGACGGGAATAGCGGATGGTAGTGGACCAACGTTGAAGGTGGATCGATCCTGCCTGGCCATGGCGGCATGGCGTTGTAATTTCCCCCAGTCTCCTCTACTCCCTACGTAAGCTCTGAACCTTCTTCTCATGATTCCTACCCCTAAATTATCTTCTTTTTTACATCTATGATTTGGGTTTCAGGCAATTGTTACAGCAATGATAATAGCGAGTTAGCGGCAGTAGCCGTGTTTATCTTCAATATCTTTTCTATTGCGCTTCATCCGATCTTTTGGTATCTAGATAGTCGACCCTCCTTTTATTCCCCACTCCTACATCAATTTTCCACAGAGAATATTTTTCCTCAAATTTTGTATCTCTTCTGTTCAGACAGGATGGCAGGGCGTGGTGAGTGACCTTTGATTTCTCTCTTTAGGATGCGGGTTAGGAGGCAAAATGGACTGCACCACAGCATCTGGGGGTGTGGTGCAGCTAGGCTCATGATGGCAGGGTGAGGTGAGCGAGTTTTGTACCTTTTGAAATGCTTAGTTTGATGATGAAATACCACAGGGTACCGAATTTATATTTCCTTTTTCAATTACTTGATTGTGCTTAACACTCCTACCTCGAGCAAACCTGGATTTTGCGACCCCATACCTTTAGACTTTTAGCACTGATATTACATATATGAAAAATAGGAGTGTGCTTTAGTTATGTTAGTACGTTAGCGTATGAACATTTCAAAATTTAGGGCCTCATTTCGCATTTCGCACCGGGGCCCCTATTTCCTGGAGACGGCCCTGAAACAAGGTATAGTGGAGTTCAAAAATGAAGTAGTTCTGATTGCCAAGCTGCAGCGCAAGAACCTAGTCAGACTTCTTGGATTTTGCATTCAGGAGGATGAGAAGTTGCTGATCTATGAATATTTACCTAACAAAAGTTTGGACGCCTTTCTTTTTGGTATGTGCTAGTTTGTTGATCACATATAGCAGAATTCTTACATTAACCCAAATGATATTCATTATGACTAGTTTCTTTCATGCTAATCGTGACAGATGCTGCACGAAAACATGTGCTTGATTGGCTGACGCGGTTCAAAATAATTAAAGGGATAGCAAGAGGGCTTCTTTATCTTCACCAAGATTCAAGATTAACAACAATTCATAGAGACCTCAAAGCAAGCAACATTCTATTGGACACCGAAATGACTCCAAAAATTTCGGATTTTGGTATGGCAAGAATCTTTGGTGCAAACCAAAATCATGCAAAGACAACCAGGGTCGCTGGGACATACTCCCTCCGTTCGGAATTACTTGTCGCAGAAATGTATGTATCTAGACGTATTTTAGTTCTAGATACATCCATATCCGAGACAAGTAATTCCGAACGGAGGGAGTAGTAAGTAGCTTGTGAACTATCAAACCACTAAAAGACTACTTTTTATGGTTAAGGAGACTTTACTTTATACATTCCATACTAACCTGTTGATTGTTTTAAACAGTGGCTACATGTCACCTGAGTATGCGATCGGAGGTGCCTTTTCAGTGAAATCCGACACTTATGGCTTCGGCGTTCTTCTGTTGGAGATTGTTAGTGGGTTGAAGATCAGCTCACCTCAGCACAAGACAAACTTTTGTAGTCTGATAACTTATGTAATTTTTATGGAATACGCAAAATTACAAGTTAACAACCTTGCAGGATAACACAAAAAAATATTTGTAACATGATTTCCTCATATTGGCCAGGCATGGAGAGTATGGGAAGATGGAAATGCAACCGAGCTAGTGGACTCTTCAATTTTGCCAAGCTGCCCACTTCAGGAAGTTTTACGGTGTATTCATGTGGGACTCTTGTGTGTTCAAGACCATCCCGATGATAGGCCACTAATGTCATCTGTTATGTTTATGATAGAGAATGAAAGCGCACTGCTTCCAACTCCAAAACAACCTGTATATTTCTCTCCAAGTAAGTGTGACGATGGAGAAGCAAGGGACAGCATGAACTATTCTGTAAATGTAATGAGTTCCACTACAGTAGAAGGCCGTTAGATGTTTAATAACATAGTTTGCACACATCCTAGTATAGCTTAGTTGTATGCTTCACGATTTACTTTTTATGTACCGAACTCTTACTTAGGTGCTTGTAATATTTATGTGTTTATTGTATAAGAAAAGTTGTGAATAGCAGAGGCGTGGTAACATGTTGATCTCCTTCTGTTGCTCAGGCATGGAGATTATGGGAATATGGAAACGCAATTGAACTTGTGGACTCTTTATTTGTTACAAGTTGCCCATTTAATGAAGTTTTGCGGTGTATTCATACGGGAATCTTGTGTGTTCAGGACTGTGCTAATGATAGGCTACTAATCTCATAGGTTATGTTTATGTTGGAGAATGAAAGCGCACCACTTCCAACTCCAAAGCAACCAGTAATTGTGCGGATGGAGAAGGAAGGGAGAGCACCCAGAACTCCGTAACTGCAATGAGTATATCTTAGTATAGCTATAGTTGTATACTTCATGATCTACTCTCCCTGAACTGACATTTTGCATATGCAACTATAATATCCATGAGTTTACTGAATGCGAAAAGTAATGCATAACAGAGGCAGATCCATTGTCATAAATATATCTTTCTGTTGATTCACGATTTTTAACAGATTTCAACTGTCAGAAGCCATCCATGATAGAATGTCCTACTGAATAAGATTGCCAGCTTTTGCGGTTTGGTCGCCTAGAAAGTTGTATGTTTCCAAAACATCGCTAAATACTGCAATCATCATTAAGCCATGTAACCATGGCACGCACCATTTGATTCATCAAGCAAACTGCGCACTGCGACTCAAAATACCCCTTTGGGCATTCACACCTCAAGGAAACAACAGCCAGATTCAGTTCAGAACGGAAATGCGAGTGTGTGTTGGTATCTTTGCTCAAGCCGGGCCTACGAAGACCCTGAAGTGTTAAATCGGCGTGGCTTCGACCGGCGCGCCGGACTGCCGCCTCGTCCTTGCTCGCATCAGTTCCGCCACAGCAACTGCCACTGCGCCGCCACGGCGTGAGCCGGTTGCTTCCTCCGAGTCCTGTACGCCTAGACCGGCGCGCCGCACTGGAGGTCGCCGACGCAGCACCGCGGCGACGCACCGTGCCGTGCCGTGCCGCCGACCGCTGCTCTAGTTCGCCACAGATCGTACATCGCCGCTTTCCTGATCCTCTTTTTTTTTATGAGGTAAGCTTTCCCGACCCTTCTATCTTTTTTTTAGAATCTCCTAATCCTCTCTGTCTGGAAAGAATAGCAGTTGTACTGTAGTACCACTCAATAGTGCCTACGGGGCCGAAAGCCCGTGGATGATGATGGTGCAAGGTTGGAAGGCCCATATCGAGAGCTCGTGACGTTTCCAGCAAAGCTCTTTTCTACCGAGCGCTTCTTCGGAAGTCCGAAATCACTAATTAAAAAGTACTCATTGTAAAAAACACTTCATTTTTCTCAGGTCACGACAAGTGGCGCACATGCAGCGCGCCACTTGTCGCAACCTGAAAGTTTTTCCTTTTTTTCATAGATTCGTTATTCAAAACGTCTTATCTTTTAAATGTTGAAAATATGAGCAAGTTACTACAAGATTTAATCTGAATAATTAGAAGATAAATCATGACTATAGCAGCAGAGATTAAACTAATCATGCGAACTAGCATAGTAGATGAACAGATCACATCTAGGGCACATACTAGAAATATGAATTCTACTACGATCTCGAACAGGAAGGATAGAATCACATACGGTGCAGCGGGAGCAGCACCGCCGGCGTTGACGTTGTCGCCCATGTCGTCAAGGATGAGGTTGCCGAGGTCGGGGAAGAAATCGTCGTCCGCGAAGTCGTCGCTGCCAACAGTCGCGCGAGTGCGCTCCCCAAAAATCTGATCGCCCCTTTCCCGTACAGGATCACGAGAGGCGGGGTTCCGGAGGCCTGCTATCCTTTCTCCCGGTGCACGCCGAAAGGAGGGATGGAGAAGGCTTGTTTGGCGGCGCAATAATCTGGAACGGTGGTGAGAAACCATACGAAGTGGCGGCGGCTAGGGTAGACGTCTGCCTGACTATATAGTGCGGGCCGGGTAGGTCGTGGGAGTAAACCCCACGTCCAAGTCGTCTCGACCCAAAAGAATCAGAAACGGTTTAGTAATTAACGCGTCTATTAATTAAGTTATTAATTTTTCCCAAGCAGCAAAAATATAGACAACGTGCATAGCTCTGTCCTCGGCTCGGCTCGGCTCAATCCCGCAACCCGCGGCGCGTCGTGACAAGGCGAGGCGAGGCAAGGCGAGGCGTGGCGAGGCGAGGCGAGGCGTGGCGAGGCGAGCGAGGAGGAGCGTGCGTGTAGGTCTCCTCTTCTCATGCTCATACAAGTGGTAGAAGAGCTCACCTTATAAAGAGGTGCAACCCTCTCTCAACTTCTGGGGTGCGACTAAACTTTAGCCTCACTCACTCCACTCACATGTGTGCATGAATGGGCCAAGAGAATTTTAGAATTTTAGTTAGGCTTTGGGCCAAAAGCCTACTAGCAAAATTCCAACAATCCCCCACAAAGTCTCATTGGCACATCTCATCATTTAGTTCCAAAACATTATTTATATACCGGTGCTTAGTGGAGACTGTGAAGTTGAACTTCCACTTAGAGATTTATGCTACACTAGATCACAACTTGAATAGTGGACTATGCCTTGAACTATAAGTTTTCTGCGAGACTAGTTTCACACAAATTCTTGACCGATACTGGGCTGCCGCAAGGCTTCCCCGCGGGTGGAGCGTATACGTCATACTCCAGGGCCTTTTCATGAATTTATTAGAAAACACCCAATTCTCACAGACTGCGACGTTAACAGTCAAATTTATATAGGTGTGTTCCTTAGAAGATGTTCTGCGGGACAACATCTTTGCTTACCCGAATAAGCCACTTGGAACACATTAAAATAAGTATCAACATGCCATGCAGATCAGGAGAGTATTGCATCTTCATGGAGTGGGATAGGTAATATACGGATACTCTCCTCCCAGCTGACCAACAGCTTGTCTCCCACTTCTACTTCACGGGATCTCCGATCACATAAAGTGGGTTACCACTATGGACAACTCATGCGGTGGGTCTCAGACCCATATCCATCGATGCATTATCTATCACATTACGTGATAGACCCTTTGTGAAGGGATCTGTCAAATTTTTCAACGTTTGGATATAATCCAACGTAATAACTCCGGAGTTCCTCAATTTTCTGACAGATTTCAGTCTCCTCTTCACATGCCTTAAGGACTTCATATTGTCCTTTGAACTGTTTATCTTGACGATCACAGTTTGATTATCACAGTTCATCAGGATAGGGGGTATTGGTTTTTCAACCATAGGTAAGTCCATCAAGAGTTCACGAAGCCACTCTGTTTCAACAGTGGCAGTGTCTAATGCTATGAGTTCTGCTTCCATAGTTGACCTCGTTAAGATGGTCTGCTTGCAAGACTTTCAGGAAACAGCGCCACCACCAAGTGTAAAAACATAACCACTTGTGACCTTAATCTCATCAGTATCAGATATCCAGTTTGAGTCACTATAACCCTCCAGTACCCTTGGATACCCGGTGTAGTGAATCCCATAGCTCGCGGTGCCTTTCAAGTAGCGCATAACTCTCTCAAGCGCATGCCAATGATCATTTCCCGGTTTTGACACAAACCGACTCAGCTTGCTCACAGCAAAAGAGATGTCAGGCCTCGTGGCACTCGCCAAATATATAAGCGAGCCAATAATCTGAGAATACCTCAGTTGATCTCTAGCAATCCGTCGGTTCTTTCGAAGCAACACACTAGTATCATATGGAGTTGGAGAAGGCGTGCAGTCGCTATACCCAAAACGACTCAAGACCTTTTCCACATAGTGAGACTGAAGCAGTGTGATCCCACCATTCTCATCTCTTAACAGCTTGATGTTTAAGATAACATCAGCTACTCCTAGATCCTTCATCTCAAAACAGCGAGATAAGAAATCCTTAACCTCCTTGATTAAATCAAGTTTGGTTTCAAAGATCAGTATGTCGTCGACACACAAACAAAGAATAACTCATTCGCTCCCACCATAGCGATAGTACATGCACTTGTCACCATCGTTTACTACAAAGCCGATAACAGTTAATGTTCTTTCGAACTTCTCATGCCACTCCTTAGGAGCTTGTTTAAGGCCATATAAAGACTTTAATAACTTGCACACCTTTCCTTCCTGACCAGGTACTACAAAACCATTTGGCTGATCCATGTAAATTTCCTCCTTCAGCTCTCCATTGAGGAAAGTTGTCTTAACGTCCATTTGATGAACGAGAAGACCATGTGAGGCAGCCAGTGATAGTACCACCCGAATTGTGGTCAGTCTAGCCACGGGTGAGTAAGTATCAAAGAAGTCTTCACCTTCTTTTTGGGTATAACCCTTGGCCACAAGCCATGCCCTGTATTTTTCAATCGTACCATCAGGTCTAAGCTTCTTCTTGAACACCCACTTACATCCTACAGGTTTGCACCCATAAGGACGGTCAGTGATCTCCCAGGTACCGTTAGCTAAGATGGAATCCATCTCACTACGTACAGCTTCCTTTCAATAGTCAGCATCAGGAGATGCATAGGCTTCTGAAATAGTCCTGTGTGTGTCATCCACAAGGCACACAATGAAATCATCACCAAAGGACTTTGCAGTCCTCTATCTCTTACTCCTCACATGAGTTTCATTGTCACCCTCAACAGGATTCTCAACGTGTTCCATCACAATGGTGGGTTCAGGAATTACAGTGAAGTCCTCACTAGATGGAGTGGGTATCTCCTGATTTGATGAACTTGACATATCCTTCATAGGAAATATGTCCTCAAAGAAAGTTGCATCATTCGACTCCATAATCGTACCAACATGCATGTCGGATACCTCAGATTTTATTATCAAAAATCTATAGCCGATGCTATGAAAAGCATATCCCAGAAGAACACAATCCACGGTTTTTGGTCCAAACTTGCGCTTCTTGGGCATTGGTATATTGACTTTCGCCAAACAACCCCAAGTACGTAGGTAAGAGAGTTTTGATCTTTTCCTTTCCCATTCCTCAAACGGAGTCATGGTCTTATGCTTTGTGGGAACTCGGTTTAGGAGATGACACGCAGTCATTAGCGCCTCCGCCCACCATTCCTTGGAAAGACCCGATGTGTCTAACATGGTGTTAACCATATCAGTTAGAGTTCGATTCTTTCTTTCGGCTACCCCATTTGACTGAGGTGAGTAGGGAGGTGTCCTCTCATGGATTATACCATGTTCCACACAAAACAGATCAAATTCATTGGAAAAATACTCTCCACCACGATCGGACCTAAGCCGTTTAATTTTTCGATCAAGTTGGTTCTCTACCTCAGCTTTATAGTTTTTGAAGAAAGTTAAAGCCTCGTCTTTTGAGGAGATACACATAACAATATCTAGTGGAGTCATCAATCAACGTCATGAAGTATCTCTTTCCACCTTTTGTCAACACGCCATTCATCTCACAAAGATCAGAATGTATAAGCTCTAGTGGTGCCAAGTCTCTTGCCTCTGCAATCTTATGGGACTTGCGAAGTTGCTTAGCTTGCACACATACTTGGCACTTAGAGCCTTTGATAGTAGAGATTTTCGGAATTAAATTCATATTGGCTAGCCGCGTCATGCAACCAAAGTTAATGTGACAAAGTCGTGAATGCCAAATATCAGACTCATTGTTGTGGCAAACATTATTAATAACTTTAGTGCAAATATCTGACAAAGACAGGCGGAACAAGCCTCCGCTCTCATAGCCTTTTCCAACAAATTGTCCATACTTAGAAATTACAACTTTATTGGATTCGAAAACCAACTTAAAATCATCTCGACATAAACGGGAACCGCTAACGAGATTTTTATTTATGGACGGCACATGATGAACGTTCTTCAGACGCACAGTCTTCCCCGAAGTAAACTTCAGATCGACCGTACCAACACCTCGAACGATGGCATGTGACCCGTTCCCCATCAGCAGGGTGAAGTCCATGTTTGCCTGATTCCTTCATATCAATATCACCGATGACAACGTTAGCGGACTTGCCACTCTTCTCATGTTCGCGCTCCTCAAAGCGGTTAGGACACTTCGGAGCCCAGCGATTAGGATCACCGCAGACATGGCAAAGTCCCTTCCCCTTCTTATGAGAATTCTTCTTGAAGTTGGTAGAATGTGATGGCTTGTTCTTTGTATCAAACTTGCCTTTACCCTGAGTTTTGTTCTTATTGTTTTTGAACTTATCGGGCTGGGAGTTCTTCTTCTGTACCATGTGGGCACTAGAACCTCCCTCAGCAACTCGAGCACGTGTGTCCTTTGCTCTCGCCTTCTCTTCAACATCAAGAGTACCAATGAGATCCGCAACGGAAAACTCCTGTCTCTTGTGTTTCAGCGAAGTAGCAAAATTGTTCCACGAAGGTGGAAGCTTGGCAATGATGCATCCGCAACAAATTTGTCCGGCAACACACACTTGAAGTACTCAAGTTCTTTTGCGAGCGACTGTATCTCATGAGCCTACTGTACAACAGGGCGCTCATCAGTCATCTTATAGTCATAGAATTGCTCCATGACGTACA
This sequence comes from Triticum dicoccoides, assembly GCF_002162155.2. Taxonomy (NCBI): domain Eukaryota; kingdom Viridiplantae; phylum Streptophyta; class Magnoliopsida; order Poales; family Poaceae; genus Triticum; species Triticum dicoccoides. The sequence continues at coordinate 724,245,376 of NC_041382.1, read as the reverse complement.
ACTCGCTGCCGGCGTCCGAGGCACCAAACTTGGCCTCGAGCGCAGCCCACATGTCCTTACCGTTGTCAAACGACATATATGAATCCACAATAGAGTCATTAAGAACACTCAGAAGAGCGCCTTTAAAGAGGGTATCGATCTTCTCGAAAGCTTCCAGCTGTGCTGGATTAAGATCGCCCTCGGGCTTGACCTTGATGGCGTCATAGCAGCCCATGGTCTGAAACCAGTAGACTGCTCTCGTGCGCCACCTCTTATATTGCGCCCCCTTAAAGGAAGGCGGCTTCAGATGCGCAGCAAAACCACTCGGAGTAAATTGCCTATAATCAGATTTTTGGATTGTTGGAAATATGAGCAAGTTATTACGAGATTTAATCTGAATAATTAGAAGATAAATCATGACTACAGTAGCAGAGATTAAACTAATCATGCGAACTAGCATAGCAGATGAACAGATCACATCTAGGGCACATACTAGAAACATGAATTCTACCATGATCTCAAACATGAAGGATAGAATACATACGGTGCAGCGGGAGCAGCACGGCCGGCGTTGACGTTGTCGTCCATGTCGTCGAGGATGAGGTTGCCGAGGTCGGGGAAGAATTCGTCGTTCGTGAAGTCGTCGCTGCCAGCAGTCGCGCGAGTGCGCTCCCCAAAAACCTGATCGCCCCTCTCCCGTACAGGATCACGAGAGGCGGGGTTCCGGAGGCCTTCTGTCCCTTCTCCTGGTGCATGCCTGTAAGGGCATATTTATCCCTACGGTGTTTTGGTGATTGATGACAATGCATTTGCGGACTAATCGGGTGCTTTGAGTTCTTTCAGATATTCATCTTTTGGCATGAAACGATTAATTCCCCTCGGCGCTCTACTCAAGACGGTGTAGCTTCTTTCGTGACTTTGTTGGTGGACTAAGTTTCGTAGTAGTCACCATACTATCAAGAGGGGATCTGCTTCGGTATGGTTTGGGTGGAATCAACACGTACACGTTCTTCTCTCAACCACCATTTCTTTCCGTCTCTCTGGAGCTCCTCTTTTCTCCTCTGTGCGTCTTTTCCTGGACCCAGCGGAAGTACCGCGGGCCACATCGGTAGTACCGCTGAGACTCACTAAGCGGCAGTACCGCTCCTCGGAGCGGTAGTACCGCTTTGTGGCCTCAGCTGCAGTACCGCTGCGACTCCGTGTTCCTACCGCCTCGACTCGAGTGCGCATTTTCTCGTGTCGGGTTTTATGGCACTAGCTGCAGTATAGCGGTAGTACGACTGAAGCTCATCAAGCGGTAGTACCGCTCCTCCGAGCGGTAGTACCGCTGGATGGCCTCAGCCGTAGTACCGCTGTGGCTCCGTGCTCCTACCGCCTCGACTCGAGTGCGCATTTTCTCATGTCAGGTTTTAGGGTACTAGCTGCAGTAGTAGTGGCGGTAGTGCTGCTTGCGAGCGGTAGTACCGCCCTGCCTCCGCGGTAGTACCGCTCTGGGTCCCAGCCCCAGCCCCTTCTCTTCTAGCGCGGCAGTACCGCTGGGGTGGAGCGGTAGTAATGCTTATGAGCGGTAGTACCGCCCTGCCCGCGCGGTAGTACCGCTCTCTGCGGGGCTGAGTGGGGGGTAACGGTTGGATTGTTCCCCCCACTATAAAAGGGTGTCTTCTTCCCCCCTTTGACCTATCTCTTCCACCATTAAAGCTCCATTATTGCTCCAAGCTCCATTTTCGCCCGATCTCACTCCCTAGCCAACCAAACTTGTTGATTTGCTCGGGAGTGGTTGAGAAGGCCCCGATCTACACTTCCACCGAGAGAGTTTTGATTCCCCCACTCATCCTTAGCGGATCTTGTTACTCTTGGGTGTTTGAGCACCCTAGATGGTTGAGGTCACCTCGGAGCCATATTCCATTGTGGTGAAGCTTCGTGGTCTTGTTGGGAGCCTCCGATTAAGTTGTGGAGTTTGCCTCAACCTTGTTTGTAAAGGTTCGGTCGCCGCCTTCAAGGGCACCAATAGTGGAATCACGGCATCTCGCATTGTGTGAGGGCGTGAGGAGAATACGGTGGCCCTAGTGGCTTCTTGGGGAGCATTGTACCTCCACACCGCTCCAACGGAGACGTACTTCCCTTCAAAAGGAAGGAACTTCGGTAACACATCCTCGTCTTCACCGGATCCACTCTTGGTTATCTCTTACCTTTACTTGTGCTAGCTCTTTAGTGTTTGTTCCCTTGCTTGCTTGTGTGCTTGTTGTTGTTGCATCATATAGGTTGTTCACCTAGTTGCACATCTAGACAACCTACTTTGATGCAAAGTTTAATTTGGTAAAGAAAAGCTAAAAATTGGTAGTTGCCTATTCACCCCCCCTCTAGTCAACCATATCGATCCTTTCAATTGGTATCAGAGCCTTGTCTCTTTATTAAGGACTGTACCGTCCAAAGAGTATGGTTGATACCATAGACGGAGCGGAGGAACACTCCGGTGTGAATCCTATCTCGTCTACGGGCGATGGGGAACTTCGGTCTCTCGTGAGGAGTTCAATGTAGCCTTGGAGACATTGAAAACCTCCATGATGACCGAAGTTGAAAGCATGTTTACTAAATTTCTTGAGGGGCTTAAACTCTCCACCGCACCGTTGAAAGTGGGAGATCCCGCCAACAAGGTGTCGGATGCTATCCCCGACAAGGGGGAAGCTAGTAGTGAAAAGGCTCCTTCTTCTAGTGGCAAGAATGGCACCGGCATCTTTGCCCATGTGGAACCACCACTTGTTTATGGTGGACCGGTTCCTTCTACTCATTTGAATCATGCCGGTCCTCCTCCTAAGATTGTGAAAAATGAGGATTTTGATTCTTGGGTTTACCGCTTTAAACGTCATTTAAATTATGTGAACACTAACCTTTGGAGAATCATTGAAGAAGGTTTCTACCCACATGATACAAGCAACTTCACTCCTCGAGAAGCCGCGGACAATAAATTCAATGAGAATGCTCTCTTCATCATTCAAGATGCAATTCCACCCGAAGACCTACCTCATCTTCGTCCCTTCTCCTTGGCCAAAGACGCATGGCATTGTGTCGTGTCTCTCTACCGGGGAAGCGCAAGCATTCAATGCTCCAACTATGAAGTGGTACAAGATGAGGCCGATGAGTTTGCAATGAAGGAAGATGAAGAACCTCGTGAGCTTTATCGGAGAGTCACCAAACTCGCGGTCTCACTATGAGATCACGGGAGCAAGAACACGGATGACAATTGGATCAAGCGCAAATTCCTCAAGGCAATGATGCCCTACCACAAGGCCATGTCCTCCGTCATCCGCCAAAGACCGGACTTCCACACTTTGACCTCAAGCGAGGTGTTGGATGAGTTTGTGGCCATGAATATTTTGGACAAGACCACCGACAATGCGGTGCTCCGTTCTCAACGGGCAAAGAAGCCTAACCTTGCTTTGAAGGCCAAGCTCACCGTGGAAGAAGAAGAGGAAGAGGAGGAGAGCAACCCCGAAGATACAAAGTATGCATATCATGAACACATGGCACTTGCTTCAAGGCAATTTTGGAGCAAGAAAAACTCGAGGCCCAACTTGAGCAAAAACAACTCGAGTGGCACAAGGGGCAAGCAACGTGTAAGGACTTGCTACAATTGCGGCAACGTGAGTCATTTGATTGCGGAATGCCCGTATGAGAAGAGGGAAGACAATGGTGGCAAACTCATCCGAAAGGACAAGGCCAAGTCGTTCCCCAACAAGAACAACTTCACCAAGAAGACTCCTCACAAGGCCTTGGTTGTGCAAGAAGAGTACAATGAGGATGAGGACGATGATGAAGATGATGAGTCGGTTGCCATGGCCTCCGTCGCCATTGCAACAATGTCACAAGTGTCTCTCTTTGACTCACCCAACGAGAGCATCAACGCCAAGTGCCTCATGGCTAAAGCCACCAACAAGGTAACCTCCAACATCAAAACTACCATCATTAATCATCCTTCCCTATCGGATAGCATTAATGAAGTTGAGGGAGCTAATGTGGAGGCTAACGAGTTTGAGGCCTTTATGGGCAAACTCAAGGGAAAATCCAAGAAGCACTTTGTTGCTCTCTTGGAACAACTTGGTGAGGCCAATGACATGATCGAGGCTCACGAAGACACCATCTCAAAGATGGAAGGGCATAGTCGTGACTATGCCGACGAGATTTTGGATCTTTCCAATGCTCTTGAGGAAGAGCGTGGTCTTCGTTTGGCTCTTGAGGAGTCATACAACGTTGATCATGCTAAGTTAGAGAAAGATTATGATCATGCCCTCGTTGTTTCTCGTGTGCTAAATTCCGAGAAGGCCAAACTCGGAGTTGATCTTGCTAGACTCAAATAGGAGTTTTATATACTTGACAAGGCCCACAAGGCCTTGAAGGGCATTCACGCTAGTCTCAAGGAGTCTCATGATCAACTCCAAGTGAAGCTAACTAAGGAGAAAGCAACTTTTCCTCATATGGTTTTAATTGATAATGCAAATGCTACTAACCTGTGTTGTGAGCATATACATCTTGTTGAGGAAAATGCTAAGTTGAAGGAGCAACTTGAGAGAGGCCTTGCGACTTGCATACAAGGCAAGAAGAACCTCAATGATCTCTTGATCAACCAAAAGGGAGGTGTGGCGAAGGAAGGGGTTGGGTACGTCCCCGACTCCAAAAACAAGAAGAAGAATGACAAGACCAAACGACCTCCTCCCCTCATGCAAACCTTTGTGAGGGCGGGAGAGAGTGTCCCCGAGGAGAAGAAGAAGAACAAAGTCAAAAAGGGCAATGTCACCTCACCCAACAAAGCCGGCAATTTTAATCCTTCTTATGTGTTGTGTCGTGCTAGTGATGGGCATGTTTATGCCAAATTTGTTGGTTCTCCTCATGAGTACATTGAATGGTCTATTTGGGTTCCTAAGACCCTTGTTACTAACATCAAAGGACCCATTACAAAATGGGTACCTAAAACCAAGCATTGATCTCTTGTAGGTGTTTGCTTCCGGTGGTGGATCATGGTTGCTCGATAGCGGAGCTACAAATCATATGACCGGAAGCAAGGACTTGGTGGTGGACGTGCACAAGGTTCCATCTATGCCCACCAATGTCGAGTGGGGTGACGCCTCATCTTCCAAGGTATTGGGACTTGGCAAGGTGGTCATCTCTCATGATCTCACGATCGAGAAGGTCATGCTTGTTGAGTCCCTGGCATACAATTTACTTTCCGTTCGTCAACTTGCAATCATGGGCTTTGCCACTTTCTTTGATATCGATACCGTGGCCCTCTTGTGGAGCAAGACTCTTAAAGTAGCCTTTGTTGGGCATGTCAAGAACGGTCTATATGTGATTAACTTCTCGGAGCGACCCACTAAGACCGCGACATGCCTAATGGCTAAAGTTGATGTGGGGTGGCTTTGGCATCGCCGTTTAGCCCATGTCAATATGAGATCTTTGCAAAGTCTCCTAAAGGGGGACCATGTCCATGGACTAACGAATGTTAGTTTTGCTAAAGATCGTGCTTGCAGTGCCTGTATCGAAGGAAAGCTACATGAGAAGGCTCACCCTCCCATGACCATCATTTACTCAAAGAGGCCTTTGGAGCTCCTTCACATGGATCTCTTTGGGCCTCCATCCTTTGATAGTCTTGGAGGCAGAAAGTATTGCTTGGTGATTGTGGATGACTACTCAAGGTACACGTGGATGTTTTTCTTCAAGAGGAAGAGCGAGACCCAACAAACCGTCATTGACTTTGCCAATGAAGCACAACGTCAACACAATGCAAAGATCTTGACAATAAGAAGTGACAACGGCACCGATTTCAAGAACTACACCTTGGATGAATTTCTTAGTGATGAGGGAATCAAGCATCAATATTCCGCACCATACACCCCTCAACAAAACGATGTTGCGGAGAGGAAGAACCGGACGTTGATGGATGCGGCAAGGACCATGATGGCGGAGTTCAAGTCTCCGTACAACTTTTGGGCCGAAGCCATCAACACCGCGTGTCATGCATCAAATTGGCTCTACCTCCGCAAAGGCTTGAACAAGACTCCTTATGAGATACTCACCGGAACAAGCCCAACCTCAAGTACTTCCGGGTATTCGGGTGTAAGTGTTTCATTCTCAAGAAAGGTGTTCGGTTGTCTAAATTTGAGGCTAGAGCTTATGAGGGCATATTTGTTGGTTATGCTACAAACTCTCATGCTTACCGTGTCCTCAATAAATCCACGGGACTTATTGAGGAGACGTGTAACGTGGAGTTTGATGAGAATAACGGCTCCCAAGTGGAGCAAAGTGGCACTTGTGATGTAGGTGATGAAATTCCTCCTCAAGCCATAAGAAGAATGGGTGTTGGTTTCATCCTACCCATTGAGGAACCCCTTGTGGCCGAAGGAGAAGGACAATGCTCCACTCAAGTGGAGCCATCACCAACCCAAGGCCCACACGCTTCCGAAGAACAAAGTGAAGGCCCTCAACCTCATGAACAAGACCTAGGGCAAGATCATACTCAAGACGGTGTTGACACACCAAGTGATGCTCAAGGTCAAGTTCTCTCCCCCGAGCAAGTTCAAGACCAAGAACAAGTTCATGACGATGCTCAAGATGATCAAGTAACCGCTCCTCAACTCACCACCGAGGAGGAATTAGAGCGTCGTGCCGCCAAAGTTGCTTCCAAGATCTCCACCAAGGATCATCTCATGAAGAATGTGCTTGGAAGCTTAAGAAAGGGGGTAAGCACTCGTACACAATTAGCAAATTATTGTGAGCATCACGCGTTTGTCTCTTGTGTGGAACCTCACAAGGTCTATGAGGCGCTCGAAGATCCGGATTGGCTCAATGCCATGCATGAAGAACTCAACAACTTCGAGCGCAACAAAGTGTGGAGATTGGTGCCAAGGCCAACGGGGACCCACAATGTCATTGGAACCAAGTGGATATTCAAGAACAAGCAAGATGCCCATGGGATTATCATTCGCAACAAGGCTCGTTTGGTAGCACAAGGCTACTCCCAAGTCGAGGGTATCGACTACGGTGAAACCTTTGCTCCCGTTGCTCGTCTTGAATCCATTCGCATGCTGATTGCATATGCTTCTCATCATAACTTTAAGTTACATCAAATGGATGTGAAGAGTGCTTTTCTTAATGGTCCCATTAATGAATTGGTGTACGTCAAGCAACCCCCCGGGTTCGAGGATCCCTACTTTCCCGATCATGTGTATCAACTCGATAAGGCACTCTATGGCCTTAAACAAGCCCCACGTGCGTGGTATGACCACCTTACCGAGTTGTTACAAGACCGTGGGTTTGAAGTTGGGATAATCGACCCCACTCCTTTTACTAAGAAGGTCAAAGGGGAGTTGTTTGTGTGCCAATTATATGTTGATGATATTATATTTGGTTCTCCTAACAAAGCTTTCAATGAGGAATTTGCCGCTCTCATGACCTCAAAGTTCGAGATGTCCTCCATGGGGGAGTTGAAGTTCTTTCTAGGGTTCGAAGTGAAGCAAAGAAGAGAAGGAACCTTCATCAATCAATCCAAATACACTCAAGACATGCTCAAGAGATTCAAGCTAAGTGACGTCAAGCCGGCTTCCACCCCAATGCCCACCAAGTGCCAACTTGATCTAGATCCCAATGGTAAAGTGGTGGATCAAAAGGTATATCGTTCCATGATTGGATCCTTGCTTTACCTTTGTGCATCTAGACCGGACATCATGTTGAGTGTGGGAATTTGTGCACGGTTTCAAGCCGCACCTAAGGAAAGTCACTATGTGGCCGTCAAACGAATCTTTCGATATTTGGCTCATACCCCAAACTTTGGCTTATGGTACCCAAGAGGATCAAACTTCAAGCTTGTAGGGTACTCGGATTCCGATTGGGCGGGAGACAAAGTGGATAGGAAGTCCACTTCCGGAGGATGCCAATTCCTTGGTTGCTCGTTGGTAAGTTGGTCTTCCAAAAAGCAAAGTTGTGTGTCTCTCTCGTCCACCGAAGCGGAGTATGTTGCGGCCGGTAGTTGTTGTGCACAACTCTTATGGATGAGGCAAACTTTAAAGGATTACGATGTCACTTATGACAAGGTGCCTCTTTGGTGTGACAATGAAAGTGCCATCAAGATTTCTCTCAACCCGGTGCAACACTTCAAGACGAATCATATTGAGATTCGGTATCACTTCATCCGGGATCACATTAGGCGAGGAGAGATCGAGCTCAACTATGTCAACACTCATGACAACCTTGTAGATATTTTCACGAAGCCCTTGGATGAAGCAAGATTTCGCGAGTTAAGGCATGAGCTAAATATCATTGATTCGAGCAATGTTGCTTTAACCCGTGCACACCCTACCACGCTCAATTTGTTGTCTAGTTTAGGTGTAGGCATGGACATAGGGGGAGTGTTGTTCTCTCAATGAACTCTCCCTCCCCCCATTATGCATAAATTGATCAAGTCTTTCACTTTAGCCATTATTGATGGCACGTGTGCTTCAAAGACGAGTTTTGGTCATGGGCCCAAGGTTAAAATCTTCGCGGCGCCATACCTCTTGACTCAAACATAGGTGGCTTCGGCCACCGCCCTCTCTTGAAGAGAGGTTTCTTGGCCTCTTGCTGGTGTGTTCTTTTGCTTTTCGTTGCGGGTTTTCTGTTTTTTTAGCTAAGCCATGTAGTCTAGTTGCCGCGGTGTGCTGAGCGGTACTGCCGCTGCTGGCGAGCGGTACTACCGTTGATAAGTGGTACTACTGCTGGTGATGGACGGTACTACCGTGGTAAGCGGTACTACCGCCACACAAGTGCCGTACTACCGCTTATGAGCGGTACTACCGCTACCCAGCGCTGTACTACCGCTGCGGGGCGGGGCCAGGTTTTTTATCGGGGCAGGGGGAGGTTTTCTTCTTCCCCATACCCATTTGCTCGCCCCCTCGTGCCTCTCCCTCTCTCCAGCACCGTTCTGCCGTGGAAGGGATCCGGTGGATCTCCTCCTCCGGGGCGTTCCTCTCCATTTCCTTCGGTGGAGTCAATCCCCACCTCGTCCTCTTGCCATGGATGCCGGTGATGACATTTCCGAGCAGCAAGGTCGCCGTATCAACCCCGGGCGTGCCACCTCCAAGCGCTACCGGACCTCAGAGCCTGCCGGTGGTTCCTCGAGCACCCAATCGCCTCCAGCAAGTGCTTCTGCAAGTGTTCCTCCACCTCCTCAGCAATCGAAGCGAGCCGCCAACAAGCCAAAAGGGAAGGCTATGACCGAGATGAATAGCAAGGAGTTTTGGGAGAAGCGTCGCCGCAACCCCTATACGGTGGACCAAGAACCCACTTTGGTCAACCGTCCGTTCTGAAACCGTTTTCAGTTTGCCATCTACTTTGATGTGATCAAGGCCAAGAAGAATCTCTATGTTGATGTTCGCTCCATTGACACCGATGCTATGGAGAAGGATCCAGAGTACTTTGGAGAAGCCTTTTAGATGTGCACTCAGCTGAACATTCTCAGGATCATGCAGTTCAACAAGGACTTTGATGCGGATTTGTTGGCTCAATTCTATGCCACCGTCCATCTTGGAACAGATAGCGACAGGACTCTGACTTGGATGACCAATGGCAAGCGGCTTTCTGTCACGTGGCGGGCATTCATGGAGTTACTTGATGTGGTGGATAACGGGCTTGAGACTCCTGTCGGTTTCCGTCCTCACTGCCATGTTACTTCCACCCACAAGCAAGCCCTTTGGCCCTACTGCACTGTGAAGGTTCACCCTGTCACTGAGAAGAAGACCTACGAGCTGTGTCCGTATCTGGACATTCTTCATCGCATATTCCGTGAGACTCTCTTCCCTCGCATTGGGAATCTGGATCAGGTTCACTCCTACCTTGTGGACATGCTCCTTTTCTGTCAGCATGAGAAGGAAGCAAACACTGGAGAGAGCCTGGATATCTCTCATGTCATGTGGTCTGAACTTGTATCTGCCGTGTCTGAGCGCAAGTGTCCTATCTATGGTCCCTTCATCATGAGGCTCATTGAGAGGGCCCGCGCACAGACTTATCCCAGAGTGCTGCTGGAAACTGGAGAGTTGGTGTCACATGAGATCAAGCGTCTGAGGAAGAAGGACAACTGGTCAGCGCCTCACACAGGGGGTCCTTCTGCTACTGCTGCCACAGGGGGCCCGTCTGCTGCTGCTGCTGCCATGGGAACTGAGGGTGAGGCTGCTCCTGATTCCCACGATGAGGATGTTAGCCACTCCAGTGCAGAACCATCTTGGGCCCAGAAGCTCAAGTGCAAGATGAAGAATCTCTTCTGCATGGAGTCCCATGGTCAGTACATGACTCATGTGGTGGAGAAGAATGCCAGGACGCGCCACAAGGAGATCATGCGTCAGTTGGGAGCCACAGTTGTCAGTGGGTCTGAGGGACAGATCACTGAAGAGGAGGACTGGATTCATCAGAACTGTCACTAGACGGACTCCGATGCCGAGCACTTTTCAACCCACGATGAAGATGCAGAGATGTGATGTTCAGGACCTTCCTCGCCCATCACCTGGAGTCGTAGTGTCCCTCTCTGCCCTTTTTGGTGTCTCGATGCCAAAGGGGGAGAGAGTTTAGGGATTTGTGTTTGCGAGTGTGTCTTTGTGTCGTTCGTTTGCTTTCTCGCTGTTGGTTTTGTTTGGTTTTGTGCTTGTGAGACCTAAGTTCCAGACATATGGTGTAAGACATATGCTACCTTTGTTATCTTATATATGTGTTATGCACCTCAGTATCTTATAGGTTGGATGCTTATCCTATCATAGATGTGTTCTCATATATCTTGCTTAGGTTGTTGGTCTCTAAAATATAGGGGGAGCCGTGATCCTAGTATGTGTGCCGTGCAGTCCAAAGCACTTATCTAGTGTGCACAACATCTAGGGGGAGCCTATCTATATTTTAAGAGACGTGGGTTCTCTTGTATTCTATGTCTTTACTCTTTTCTATGCAAATCCCGTATTGTCATCAATCCACCAAAAAGGGGGAGATTGTAAGGGCATATTTATCCCTACGGTGTTTTGGTGATTGATGACAATGCATTTGCGGACTAATCGGGTGCTTTGAGTTCTTTCAGATATTCATCTTTTGGCATGAAACGATTATTTCCCCTCGGCGCTCTACTCAAGACAGTGTAGCTTCTTTCGTGACTTTGTTGGTGGACTAAGTTTCGTAGTAGTCACCGTACTATCAAGAGGGGATCTGCTTCGGTATGGTTTGGGTGGAATCAACACGTACACGTTCTTCTCTCAACCACCGTTTCTTTCCGTCTCTCTGGAGCTCCTCTTTTCTCCTCTGTGCGTCTTTTCCTGGACCCAGTGGTAGTACCGCGGGCCACATCGGTAGTACCGCTGAGACTCACTAAGCGGCAGTACCGCTCCTCGGAGCGGTAGTACCGCTTTGTGGCCTCAGCTGCAGTATCGCTGCGACTCCGTGTTCCTACCGCCTCGACTCGAGTGCGCATTTTCTCGTGTCGGGTTTTATGGCACTAGCTGCAGTATAGCGGTAGTACGGCTGAAGCTCATCAAGCGGTAGTACCGCTCCTTCGAGCGGTAGTACCGCTGGATGGCCTCAGCCGCAGTACCGCTGTGGCTCCGTGCTCCTACCGCCTCGACTCGAGTGCGCATTTTCTCGTGTCGGGTTTTACGGTACTAGCTGCAGTAGTAGTGGCGGTAGTGCTGCTTGCGAGCACTAGTACCGCCCTGCCTCCGCGGTAGTACCGCTCTGGGTCCCAGCCCCAGCCCCTTCTCTTCTAGCGCGGCAGTACCGCTGGGGTGGAGCGGTAGTACCGCTTATGAGCGGTAGTGCCGCCCTGCCCGCGCGGTAGTACCGCTCTCTGCGGGGCTGAGTGGGGGGTAACGGTTGGATTGTTCCCCCCACTATAAAAGGGTGTCTTCTTCCCCCCTTTGACCTATCTCTTCCACCATTAAAGCTCCATTATTGCTCCAAGCTCCATTTTCGCCCGATCTCACTCCCTAGCCAACCAAACTTGTTGATTTGCTCGGGAGTGGTTGAGAAGGCCCCGATCTACACTTCCACCGAGAGAGTTTTGATTCCCCCACTCATCCTTAGCGGATCTTGTTACTCTTGGGTGTTTGAGCACCCTAGACGGTTGAGGTCACCTCGGAGCCATATTCCATTGTGGTGAAGCTTCGTGGTGTTGTTGGGAGCCTCCGATTAAGTTGTGGAGTTTGCCTCAACCTTGTTTGTAAAGGTTCGGTCGCCGCCTTCAAGGGCACCAATAGTGGAATCACGGCATCTCGCATTGTGTGAGGGCGTGAGGAGAATATGGTGGCCCTAGTGGCTTCTTGGGGAGCATTGTGCCTCCACACCGCTCCAACGGAGACGTACTTCCCTTTAAAAGGAAGGAACTTCGGTAACACATCCTCGTCTTCACCGGATCCACTCTTGGTTATCTCTTACCTTTACTTGTGCTAGCTCTTTAGTGTTTGTTCCCTTGCTTGCTTGTGTGCTTGTTGTTGTTGCATCATATAGGTTGTTCACCTAGTTGCACATCTAGACAACCTACTTTGATGCAAAGTTTAATTTGGTAAAGAAAGGTTAAAAATTGGTAGTTGCCTATTCACCCCCCCTCTAGTCAACCATATCGATCCTTTCTACGCCGAAAGGAGGGATGGATAAGACTTATTTGGCGGCGCAATGATCTGGAATGGTGGTGAGAAACCATACGAAGCGGCGGCGGCTAGGGTAGACGTCTGCCTGACTATATAGTGCGGGCCGGGTAGGTCGTGGGAGTAAACCCCACGTCCAAGTCGTCTCGACCCAAAAGAATCAGAAACGGTTCAGTAATTAACGCATCCATTAGTTATTAATTAATGACTCATTAATTTTTTCCGAGCAGCAAAAATATAGACAACGTGCATAGCTCTGTCCTCGGCTCGGCTCAATCCCGCAACCCGCGGCACGGCGTGGCGCCGCGCGTCGTGACGAGGCGAGGCGAGCGAGGAGGAGGAGCGCGCGTGTAGGTCTCCTCTTCTCATGCTCATACAAGTGGTAGAAGAGCTCACCTTATAAAGATGCGCAACTCTCTCTCAACTTCCGGGGTGGGACTAAACTTTAGCCTCACTCGCTCTACTCACATGTGTGCATGAATGAGCCAAGAGAATTTAAGAATTTTAGTTGGGCTTTGGGCCAAAGGCCTACTAGCGTCTAAATCTCGAACCGTTTTCCCTATTGGATTCCTCACATCTAGATCTTCAAAACTAGATCCCGTGTTAATAGGTTTTGACGAACTTTTTTTCACGAAAAAAATCAGGCGAAAAAACCGAACCGAGAGCATGTGTTTTGCCTCTCGTGGAAGAAAAAAAACAAAAACACGTTTTTCCGTTTCCGAGAGGCACGGCCGTGACTCTCGTGAAAGCACAACCGTGCCTCTCACGAAAACAAAACCGTGACTCTCACAAAAGAAAAAAAACAGAAAATGTGTTTTTCCCTTTCGGTGAGGCACGGCCGTGACTCTCGTGAAAGCACAACCGTGCCTCTCGCGGAAGCAAAATCGTAACTCTCGTGAAAGAAAAAAGACAGAAAACGCGTTTTGTTTTTCCCTTTCCGAGAAGCACCGCCGTGACTCTCGCGAAAGCACAACCGTGCCTCTCACGAAAGTAAAACCGTGACTCTCGTGAAAGAA
>NC_041382.1:724210227-724231520 GCF_002162155.2 Triticum dicoccoides | reverse complement strand
AAAAAAAAAACAGAAAATGCGTTTTTTTTTCGTTTCCGAAAGACACGGTCGTGACTCTTACTAAAGCACAAGCGTGCCTCTCACGAAAAAAAACCGTGACTTTCGCGAAAGAAAAAAAAAGAAAACGCGTTTTTTTCACGCAAATTTTTTAAAAAAGTTTTTGATCAAAAAGCTAAGGAAGACCGGGGGAAAACTAAAACGTAAAAATAACCCGGAAAAAAACTATTTAAAAAGCCAAAAACCCGTGCGAAAAAAAAAACAAAATCCGAAGGAAGCGTCCAGAACGCGACACGTGACGAATGGCTGAGAGCGCGCCAAGTGACGCTGATTGTTGCGACGCTCCCGAGGGAGCAACTAGTTAACGAGCGCTTCTTCTCTCCGGATGGCTCTCCCCCGGCAACACCATCGTCTCCAAGGGCGGGGACTTCGCACTCGGCTTCTTCTCGCCGGATGGCTCCAGCACGAGCTTGTACCTTGGCATATGGTACCACAACATGCCCGGCCGCACCGTTGTATGGACCGCCAAGCGCGATGATCCAATCGCCGCCGCTTCGTCTCCGACGCTCGCCATCACCAACAGTTCTGACATGGTGTTGTCGGACTCCCAAGGTCGCACTCATTGGGCCGTGACGAACAACATCATGGGCATGTGAGTTGTTGCGGTGCTGCTTGACACGGGGAACTTTGTCCTCCAGTCTCCAAATGGCACATCCATATGGCAGAGTTTTGATCACCCGACGGACACGCCCCCCCAGGTAGGATTGTGTTGAGCAAGAAGGGCCATGTCGTTTGGCGCCTGATTGCTTCTAAGGGCCTCAATGACATGTCAACTGGAGTCTTTTCTATGAGCCTTGATCCTAGCTCTGACCTTCAGTTTTTCATTTGGAATGGGACAAGGCCCTACCGCTGCCTCTCTATCTTCAATGGTAACATGGCGGTTGGCAACATATACCAGAATACTGTCTTGTATGAAGCCATTGTTAGCACAGGGGATGGGTTCTATTATGATTTTAGAGTCTCTGATGGCTCACAGTATGCACATCTTACGCTCGACTACATGGGTGTGTTGATTCTGAGATTGAACAACCGCTCATCTTGGACTACCATCACCGCACCCCCTGCTAGCTGTGACATCTACGCTTCATGTGGCCCGTTCAGCTATTGTGACTACACGGCGGCTCTCTGTCGTTGCCTCGATGGGTTTGAGCCCTCTGGTCCTAACTTTTCAAGCGTATGTAGAAGAATCGAAGAGCTGAAATGCAGCAAGCAAAGTCATTTCGTGACCTTACCTAGGATGATGGTCCCTGACAAATTTTTACATGTCCACAACAGAAGCTTTGGCTAGTGCATGACTGAGTGCAGCAACAATTGCTTGTGTACAGCCTACTTTAGCACTAATGGTGCTATGGCCGACCAGTCACGGTGCTTGGTTTGGACAGGTTAGCTTATCGACACAGGAAAGTTTAGCGACCATGGCGAGAACCTGTACCTCCGGCTTGCCAACTCTCCTGGTGTGTACCAACTTATTCTAGGCTTCTAGCCTTATATTAGCATGGCACTTAATGTTGTCAGATAAACACCAAAATTTAATCGTATAGCAGTAATGGGCAAATACTTTTTTTGCATCCAACTACTTTGGTGCAAGCGTAATCTATAGATCTCTTTTTACCATAAGCATAGCAGTAATTCTAGAGGGTTATGTGTAGCACTTTATTCGATCCATGGTTCTCTCATGGCTGTAAACTAGCGATGGGCAAACTTTCCATTTTGCAGTTCAAAAGAATAACAAATTGGTAAAGATTGTACTACCAACCATGGCATGCGTGCTGATACTTGCATGTATAGCCCTTGTCAGCATATGCAAATACAGAGGTAGACTGAAAAACGACCCTTATTTTCAAAATTCTACTTCATTTTATGAGTGTTAATAACAAAAGTATTAATCTTTAGCAATCACATGGCAGAAGAAGGAAATACACAAGGGGCTGATGCTAGGATACCTTAGCTCGTCCAGTGAAATGGGTGGTGAACATGTCGAGTTTCCATTTGTTAGCTTCGAAGATATTGCTGCTGAAACGGATAATTTCTCTGAATTTAACCAAATTGGAAGTGGAGGTTTTGGTAAAGTTTACAAGGTAGCAGAAAGCCTTGCACCCACAGTTATAGTAGCACGTGCTCTGTTTTTGAAGAATAATTTTATTTGTGGAAACAACTGCTTTCACTGTTTAACAATTCAGCATGATGCAAACATGTAGGGACTGTTGCAAGGTGACAAAGAAGTTGCTATCAAAAGGCTTAGTAAGGGTTCTGCCCAAGGGATAGAGGAGTTCAAAAATGAAATAATTCTAATTGCGAAATTGCAACACAGAAATCTTGTTAGACTTCTTGGTTGTTGTGTTTATGGAGATGAGAGGTTACTTATCTATGAATACTTACCTAACAAAAGCTTGGACACATTTCTCTTTGGTATGTTCAGACTTCTGATGCATATTACATGTTTTTGATTTACCAAAAGAACATCACTCAGTACTAATGATGTATTTCATTCATCTTTGCAGATGATACAAGACAATATGTGCTTGATTGGCCCACACGCTTCAAAATAATTAAAGGGGTAGCGAGAGGGCTTCTTTACCTCCACCAAGATTCAAGATTAACTATAATTCACAGAGATCTCAAACCAAGCAACATCTTGTTGGATTCCGAAATGACTCCCAAAATATCAGACTTCGGTATGGCGAGGATCTTTGGTGGAAACAAACAAGAGGCAAACACTACCCGGGTTGTTGGGACATAGTAAGTTATTCAATGCAGTAGCTACATCTCAAGGTTCTAATTTCTGTTGTCTAGTTTATCCCAAATTATGCACCTCTTGCTGAATTGTCTAAAACAGTGCTTACATGTCGCCTGAATATGTGATGGGAGGTGCCTTTTCTATAAAATCGGACACCTATAGCTTCGGTGTTCTCCTCTTGGAGATTATAAGTGGATTGAAGATCACCTCCCAGCAACTCGTAATGAACTTTGTCAGCCTTACAGCTTATGTAAGTATAGATAAATTCTTAGAATCTCAATATATCAAACATAGTAACTTGATCATAAGTTGGTTCTGTTGGCTTAGGCATGGAGACTATGGGAAGATGGAAAAGCAACAGAACTGGTGCACTCTTCAGTTACTGAGAGTTGTTCACTTGATGAAGTTCTATGGTGTATCCATGTCGGACTCCTGTGCGTTCAAGACTGTCCGAATGATAGGCCACTCATGGCATCAGTTACTTTTATGTTGGAGAATGGAAGTGCACTGCTCCCGCTCCAAAGCAACCTGTATATTTTGCTCTAAGTACTTACGCAGACGATGAAGGAAGGGAGATTACAACAAATTCAGTGAATGCAGTGAGTATCACAACAGTTGATGGACGTTAGAGATCTTAGTACAACATAATTGTATACTTTATGTTTGCTCTCCGTGAACTGATTTTTTGTGTGGTTATTTACAATAACTTGTATATGAGTTTATTATATAATAAAAGTTGTGATTAACATAGGGGGACCGTCCTCACCCCTACCCCTGCCCTGCAACTCAATATGCCGGACTGGCCAATCAAGTCCGTCCCGATTGGTGACGGTTCGCGGTCTGGTCCGGAGATTGCGGAGGCGATCGGAAGGCGATCACGACCTAGTCTCTGGTGTTCTAGGGTTCCTCCATCTCGCCGCCCAGGATCGGCTTCTTTCCCCGTTAGCGAAGCGCGGTGCGTCTCCCTAGGGCCTAGGGTCGTACACCACCAGGAACCCTAGGTTGGAGGACGTGGGGAAAGAAGGAAGAAGGATTGAACAATGGACGGAGTCGCCGGTATGTTGCGGGGTTTGAAGTTGTCGGAAGAGGAGAAGAAGGGAGTGAAGATCAGATGCGCGATGCAAGGTAAGGGGAAGGAGTGGTTGATACAGGCGGTAGGCAAGGTCATGTCGGAGAAGCTAGCCCACCCAGATGCCATCTGTCTTACCTTAGGCAAAGTCTGGTGCCCGATCAAGGGGATTGATTGCAAGGAGATAGGAGTGAATCAGTTCATGTTCACGTTCTTCCAGGAATCGGGGAAGAGGAAGGCGCTCGAAGATGGGCCGTGGATGTTTGACAAAGAGTTGGTGGTGGTGGAGGAGTATGTGCCAATGAAGAGACCGGAGGATTATCAGTTCAATAACATCCCAATATGGGTTAGGGTTTACAACCTTCCTCTTGGCATGATGAATGGCGATTCAGCAGAGGATATAGGAAGCCTCATTGGTGAGTTTGTTGAAGCTGACACAAGTGCAGATGGAAGCGCCTTTGGGAGATTTCTGAGGATCAAGATTCGGATGCGTATTGACAAACCTCTTATGCGGGGATTCACGCTGGAAGATGAGGAGGAAAAAGATAAAGGGAAGCGGGGGGTAGGAGATAGTAATGGAGAGGAAGAGGAGGAGGCTGACAGAGGATGGTGTAGGTTTGAGTATGAGTTCCTCCCGGACTTTTGTTATACTTGTGGTATCATAGGGCATGGTGACAAAGACTGTTCGATCAAGGTAGCGAAGGGGGAGAAACAACAGTATGGTAAATGGATCAAGGCTGATCTGGGCCATAGGAGGGTTGCTTCGGAAGGAGGGGGGTGGAGGAGTGGGGCTAGGAGTGGAGGAGGAGCCAGAAGCTATGGATACAACCGTTCTGGAGGGCGTTCGGGGAGTGGAAGCGACAGCCTGAGTTGGAGGAAGAACGACTTCAGGTCCAGTGAAGAAGGACGAAGGAAGAATGAGGTAGGGGAGGAGGTCAATAACCCAGTCAAACAGCTCACTGCTCCCATCAGGATTGGTGAACCGAGGAAGTTGGACCTGGGGGCGGGAAAAATACAGAGGCCTGAGGATGTGGTAGGCCAGAAGAGGGACATTGTTGATACTGTGGAAGCTGGTAACAAGGTTGAGATGCTGATTAATGCAATGGGGGAGAACAAACATAACACTCCGTCCGGAGTGATCCAGAAGGGTTCAGGCATAGAAGCTAAGGGCCAGGACGGTCTGAGCAGGAGTCCGGGGGGGAAGCATTTCAAGAAGAAGGGGAGGGATAAATCGAGGGTGGAGTGCAACAGGGAGTGGGAGGGGATAGTAGGGTCAAAGAGGGAGAGGGTGGATGCGGAGGGTATGGAGGAAGGAAGGAAGGAGAGGAGGATGGAGGAGGATACTGTGGTGGGTGAGACGGTTTTTAGTCAGGAGGAGGTGACTACTGGAACAGAAGCGGCCGGGCTGTCCACGCAGCCCCGCCGAGCACAATGAAAATCATCGGATGGAACTGCCGGGGTTTGGGCAATGGCCCGGCAGTTCGAAGCCTCCTCGAGATGGGGAGGGTGGAGGAGCCCGACGTTCTTTTTCTGGCTGAAACAAAGATGACAGTGGAGGAGTTGGAGAAATTTAGGTGGATGTTAGGTATGGCACATATGTTAGCATGGAGCTCAGAGGGGAGGAGTAGGGGGGTGGCGCTCTTTTGGAGGCATGAGGTGGATGTGAAGCTGAGATCATTTGGACGGAGACATATTGACGTGGATGTAGCTGAGGGAGATGGCAGAATCTGGAGACTCACCGGGGTATACGGCGAATCTGTTACTGAACGGAAGGGTGAAACTTGGCGGATGATGCGGCTTTTAGGACAACAACATCAGCAAGATCGACCATGGTTATGTTTGGGTGATTTTAATGAGATTTTGTCTCTTGATGAGAAGGTCGGAGGGGCCGTCCGGCCGCATCGACTCATGGACAATTTCAGGCAAGCACTGGAATCCTGTGGGCTCTCTGATCTCGGCTATGAGGGTGATAAGTTTACCTGGAGAAACCATAGCCGAGAGGTAGATGCTTATATCTGTGAGAGGCTCGACAGAGCAGCAGCTAATGATCGTTGGTGTAATTGGTTCCCTGAGTTCACGGTACTCAATGGCCCTCCCCGTCACTCGGATCACAGGCCGGTTATTGTGTGCACCCAAGGAGAAAACAGAAGGGGGCCCGGGGGCGATCGAGGCTTTCGGTTTGAGGCATGGTGGCTTAAGGAGGATGGGTGTAGTGAACAAGTGCAGGCGGCCTGGGAGGAGGGATGCATGGAGGAACACGGGGGTGTCTCGACTGGCTTAAGGAATGTCGCAAGAAGAATGACGAAGTGGGGAAAGGAGGTGGTAGGAGAGTTGGAGGAGCGGCTGAAGTAGGCTCGTCGTGATCTTGAAACGACTATGCGAGCTCCTGTGAGTGAGGCGAAAGTTCGGGAGGAAGCTAAATTGCGCTGTCAAGTAGAAAAGTTGGAAGAGAGGAAGAATATCAAAGCAAGACAGAGATCTCATGTATCTTGGTTGAAGGATGGCAACAGAAGCACGCGCTACTTTATGGCTGTGGCATCCGCGAGGAGGAAAGCAAACAGGGTGAAGAAGTTGAGAAGGGAGGATGGTACGGAGGTGAAGGAGGGAGGGGATCTTAACGATTATGTTTGTTCTTATTTTCAGGATCTTTTTACCTCGTCCCAAGGGAGTAGAACGGCGGAATTAATCGAGAAAGTTCAACCCCGTGTAACTAGTGCTATGAGAGCTATTCTGGAGGCGGAGGTGACAAGGGAGGAGGTGAAAGCGGCTCTGGATCATATAGGAGACCTTAAGGCACCTGGACCGGATGGAATACCCTCTATTGTGTACAAGAAACACTGGCATTTCATGGGGGAGAAAGTGATTGAGGAAGTGCTTGCGGTCCTTAACGGTGGGGCCATGCCAGAGGGATGGAATGACACCGTCGTTGTCTTAATACCCAAAGTTAAGTCCCCGAGCAGAATCAAAGACCTGAGGCCAATCAGCTTGTGTAATATGGTTTACAAATTGGTGTCTAAGGTCATCTCGAACCGACTCAAGTTGGTACTCCCAGAAATTATTTCGGACAACCAAAGTGCCTTTGTGCCAGGGAGGCTGATTACAGATAACGTTCTCATTGCATATGAATTGTCACACTTCCTGATGAACAAGAGGACAGGAAAGGATGGGATTGTTGCTGTGAAGGCGGACATGAGTAAAGCCTATGACCGTGTCGAGTGGAATTTCTTGAGAGCCATGCTGGTAAAGCTGGGATTTGGATCGCGCTGGATCGACCTAGTCATGAATTGTGTCAGTACTGTCAAATACCAGATCAGAATCAATGGTAGTTTAACGGCCCAGTTCTCCCCATCCCGAGGTTTCCGACAAGGTGACCCAATATCACCATATTTGTTCGTTATTTGCGCGGAAGGGCTTTCATCGCTGCTCCATGACGCCGTGGCTGCAGGAACAGTGAGCGGAGTTAAACTGTGCCGGACTTCACCGGTCGTCTCCCATTTACTGTTCGCCGATGATTCTATGCTGCTTCTCAAGGCCAAACATAACGAAGCCCAATCACTGAGAGATATCTTGGATCTCTATGAGAACTGCTCCGGACAGTGTATTAATTTGGAGAAATCGACAGTTATGTTCAGCCCGAACACCGAAGGAGAGGCCAGAACTGCTGTGAAGGACGCCCTCCGGATTCAAAGTGAAAATTGGAACGATAGGTATTTGGGGCTGCCGGTGCATGTAGGTAAGTCCAGGAAGAAGGCATTCGCTTTCGTCAAAGGGGCCATGGCGGGCAGAGTGTATGGGTGGAAAGAGAAGTTAATAGCAAAACCAGGAAAGGAAGCACTAGTCACCACAGTAGCACAGGCCATTCCAACTTTTGCTATGTCGTGCTTTTACCTCACTAAGTCCTTTTGCGAGGAGCTCAGCTCTCTCATTGGCAATTACTGGTGGAGCCAGCAAGACAAGGAGAACACCACCCACTGGATAAGTTGGAAGAAGCTCATCTTACCCAAGGCGCAGGGGGGTCTCGGATTTCGTGATATGCATGGATTCAATCTGGCCATGTTGTCGAGGCAGGTTTGGAGGCTCATTCAATCACCAGATTCCCTTTGTGCACGTATTCTGAAATCCCGTTACTTCCCGACCGGGTCTCTTCTGGATGCAAGGCCTGTCGACGGCATTTCATATTCTTGGAGGAGCTTGCTGCATGGTCTTGACCTCTTTCGGGAGGGATATATATGGAGAATAGGTGATGGAACCGGGGTTAGAATATGGAGCGATCCGTGGTTACCGCGTCCAGGGTCTCGTAGTGTGATTACACCACGTGGACAATGCCTACTGGAGTGGGTTAGCGATCTTATTGACCCGGTCACCGGCAACTGGGATGAGCAGCTCGTAAGGGACACTTTCTGGAGTGAGGATGCAAATCAGATCATGCAGATTCCGCTAAGGGAAGGTGTCCAAGACTTTATCGCCTGGCATTATGACACAAGGGGATTACACTCCGTTAAGAGTGCCTACAAGCTGCAGGCTCAGCTTGAGCGAACGAGAGAGAACGGAGATGTAGGTGGGAGCTCAACCAACCCGGGGAATTTGAATGAGATCCGGGACGATTCGTGGAAAAGGATTTGGAAGTTGCCGTGTCCTCGAAATATCCAGATGTTCACTTGGAGGTTGAAACACGAATCCCTAGCTCTTCGTACCAATGTGGCTCGCAGAGGGATCCTGATCACGGATACTAAATGTCTCTTTTGTGCCCGGGCGGCTGAGGACGGAGCACACCTGTTCATCAAGTGTAAATCGGTGAAGTGCGTGTGGCGGGAGCTATCACTCGAGGGAGAACGTGCGCAGCTGGAGAGAATAGGGTCCGTGCATGCAATGCTCGAATTCTTGTGGGGGTTGGATGAGAAAAAGTGCCTCCATATACTCACCTTCTGGTGGTTGTGGTGGGCCAATCGTAACAAGCTGCGTAAGGGCCATTTACCAATCACAGCGGAGATGCTTGCGAGGCAAACAAGGGCCAATGTACTCGAGTACTGGGAAATCTTCCGACAGCCTGCGGTGAAGTCGCAGCCGGACAAGTGGCGGCCCCCAGTGAATGCAGAGTACAAGATCAACGTCGACGGATCGTTTGTGCCGGGAGAATTCCATGCTGGCTGGGGCGCGGCAGTGAGAACGAAGGATGGTCGGCTGGTGTGCGCCAGGGCTGGCAGGCAGGATCACGTCACGGATGCCTTCGCCGCGGAGATTTATGCCATGTCACATGCGGTCACCATGGCAGCGGATCTCGGCATCGTTCGGCTCGAACTGGAGACGGACTCCCAACTCCTAGCTGAGGCCTTGGACTTGCAAAGAGTGGATTCCTCTGCCTACGCATCTGTCATTGAGGACACGAAGTACCAGCTCAAGCTTTGGTTTGCCAAGGTTGTAATCACCGTGTGTAGACGCACGGCGAATTCTGTAGCTCACGATCTTGCCACAATTGGCCATAGTTGTGATCCCAACCAGTACATGGAATGGGACTCGAATGTACCTGCCCATGTGGGCGCCTCTGTAATAGGTGATATGCCTAAGCTCAGTTAAGTAATAAAGCTTTACTTTGCTCTCAAAAAAAAAACTCAATATGCCGTACTAAATGTATAGTGCCTTCAGATTTTTTTTGTTGATAAAAGAGTTTAATCAGATTTTTTTTACTTTCAGAAGCCATACATGATATAATATCCTAATAAACAAGACAATCACCTTCTGCTGTTTGATCAGTTAAAAAAATGTGTCCAAAACATTACAAAATACTATAGTCATGATTTAGTTCATGTAACTGTAGCACACACCATTTGATTCATTAAGCAAATTGTGCGCTTCATGTCACTGTGGCAAACACCATTTGTTTCATTCAACAAACAAATTGTACACTGAACTCAAGATGCCCCCCTTTGCACCTCAACCAAATAAGATATGCTAAAAATTCAGTTCAGAACATGAATCCAAATGCGGGTTAGTACCTTTGCTCAAGCCTGGACTATGAAGGCATCTTGTGTCCTGCTCCACCAGTTCGTTGAACAGGACCTGGGCAGACCTGCTCCACCATTTTGTAGAGCTGACGGTGTTTTGCTGTGCTAAATTTCCTTGGATTCAACGGACGGCCGGGCTGCCACTGCGCCACCACTGGTTGAGTCGGTTGCTTCCTCCGAGGCATGTACACCTCGACTGATGCGCCGTAGCTTTCCTCAGTGGCGATGCAGCTTTCCTTAGGCCCTTCCCAGTGCTTCAAGGTGCACAGGTGCTAAGCATATCACATAAGCAAAAAATGACATGGCACAACAATTAAGGAGGAGAGAGAGGACTTTGGTAACCTCAGAAAGAACCAATGTCAAGCGCGTGAACTTAGGCAAACCACTTAAATGAAACAACTTGACCAATGCATGAAAGACTTTGGCCTCCTTTGGTTCATAGGGCAAAAAAAATCATAGGAATAGGAAAGTCGTAGGAAATGAGATGACATGTATAAAAAATCCTATGAATAGGAATAGGAAAAGAGATGCCCTTTGATTTATATCATAGGATTTTTTTTCATTAAGTCTAGGCTAATGTTATTTTCCTATGAAATGTGAAGGTTAAGGAAAATTCCTCCATAGGAATAGAATTCGATTCCTACAAACCAAAGGGCTCTAAAAGAATTTTTCCTATAGAAATCCTATCATATGAAATTCCTATAAAATTCCTCTAAACCAAAGGAGGCCTTTATGTGCCAACTCATTAAATAGAGTATGCTTAGCAACAAGAATTAAACACCTATGCATTGGGAAGTTGACTTGCTAAGGTATTTATGCACTTAGCACCTCATCTAAGCACCTTTGCATTGGAATAGGTCTTAGAGCAAGTATAATAGGATGACATAGGCGGGCTGTAAGACTTTAAATATTATATTTTTGATGAGTTGGCGAAGAGAGAAATGAAGAGAAAAGAGAAACGGGCTACTCACTAACAACCGGCTGTAGCACATGCTCCTAGACACTTTGTGAGAGAGGGTGGTGGGTCATGTATCAACAAAGTAGTACAAATTGATATGCGTCTATTATACTTGCTGGCTATAAGGCTGACTATACATGACGTGGCAAGATTATGTAGCCAGCAGCTGGCTATACTATTAATCATGCTTTTAGACTACCTACAATGGAAGTAACATAGATGGTAACATCACACTTATCTATATACAATAGATGTTGTGACATATAATTAATGAAGAAAAAAGACATGTGGTAACATAGCTAGTTACTATAACATCATACATATCAAGAAAAGATGAGTCTATAACCTAGCTAGTTACTATAACTTAATACATATGGTACCACTTGGTATAGCCGAAAGTCCGTGATGGGTAAGGATGGGAGGCCCATATCAAGCACTCGTTGCTCCCCCGTCCCCAGCCGAAAAAACACACACACTCATTCTTCCCCAAACCCACGTTGTCGTTTCCTCGACCAAATCCACGCCGGTTGCCGCGATACCTCCTCCTCTATCTCTCTAGTAGAGCAATCCGGGCACGGATGGATAAGCCACGCCGTCGCCCCGATCCCAGTCAGCCATGGCGTCCAGGCCCCGCACCGGGAGGGAGGCGACGGCGGCGTCCACGGCTGCTGGCGGTACGGTAGGGCGCTCCCCATGGTGGTTGGTGCCTTGGCGGCGGCGGAAGGAGGTCGCCGTGGTTGCCGTCATGGGCCGCTCTCCCCGCCGGCCCCTTATATGTACCGTCGCACATTTACATATCTCAAAATGTGGAGTCTCAAATCCATCTAGAAGGTTCGCACAGCCCCTCCGTCTTGGCTTTTTTTAAGCTTCAAATAATATGTGCGTCAGGTAGGGTTTGAACTCCCAACCTCCTAATTTACTTCCACACACTTTAGCCAACTAGAACAGCTAACTTGCCATGCCTAGTTACTTCTTTTATTCTTCTTGTTGTGCATCTTCTCAGTTTTTTTTGTTTGGCCCTTTTATTCTCTCGTTTTATTTATTTTTTATTTTTCTTCCTAAAAACGTTCTCGTCCCCGTGTTAACAAAACGAGTCACGCGCATGGTGTTAAACACATACATTTAACGCAAAAAAAATATTAAATACAAAATGTGAGCGTGTTTCAGTAAATGAACAAAGGAAACGTCCGCATGCACAAGATGGATGGACGTACAGGTTCTTTTCTTGTCACATGAATCGCCATGTTGGTCCTCAATTTTTTTTTTAAATTAAACGCAAAACAAAAAATGAGTCGTGTTAGGAATGGATGAAACGTACGCCGACTGGTCCGTGCATGGTTTCAATGAGTAGCTACCTACACTTTTTTCTAATAATAATTCAAAGAAAAACTACGTCCACTCTTTTTTTTCATTTGCTTAAATTCGTGAACATTTTCTTAAATTCATAAACATCTTACAAATCCATGAACTTATTTTTTGAATCCGTGATTTTTTTTCAAATGAATAATGTTTTTAATTTTGTACACTTTTATCAATTTCGTGAAGTTTTTTGTCAAATTCGTGAAGTTTTTTTCAAATCGATGAACTTTTTTCAAATTGCTTAACATTTTTGTCAAATTCATAAACTTTTTTCAATTTCATGAACTTTTTGTCATATTAGCTTAATTTTTTGAAATCAACAAACGGTTTTTAAACTTGTGAACGTTTTTTTTCAAATCGACAAATACACCATGTTCAACTGGGGCCGTCCGGGTCGGCCGGTAGGGCATGTCTCGAAGCACTTTTTTCTTCACCTCCACCAAACGTACCCAAATGTTTTCCATGCAGCGGCAACACCATGGCAGGCATGGATGCCAAGTTTCGTTGGTTTTTGACATTTAATGCATTTTCCAAGATTTTCCCGGTGGAAAAAAACTCCGCCTATGTTGTCTCAACATAGCCGGTCTCAAGCCCGGGTAAAGGAGGAGGGTTGTGATAGGCTTGGCGAGCCAACGTAAAAACTCAGCCACTCTTATGGAGATGAAACCCAGAAGATTTTCGTTGGGGCGTAACCCTCTCAGCGACGCGCCACATCGGAACCCGGGTGTGGTGGAAAATGGGCAAGGGCCGGGCCATCACCCCCAAGTGGCGCACCGTATCTTGATCCGGATACGGTGGCAAGTGAACGAGGATCGGGTCGTCGCATCCTTAGTGGCGCGCTACATCGGCGCCCGGATGTAGTGGAAAATGAGCAAGGGTCTTCGTATTTGACTTGATGAGTGCGAAGGGTAAGGAAGCTAGCTGAGCCTAGGAGGATTCGCTTAGGTAGCTGGAACATAGGGTCTCTGATAGGGAAGCTTCGGGAGCTAGTTGATGCAGCGGTGAGGAGAGGTGTTGATATCCTTTGCGTCCAAGAAACCAAATGGATAGGACAGAAGGCGAAGGAGGTGGAGGATACCGGTTTCAAGCTGTGGTACACGGGGACGGTTGCGAATAGAAATGGCGTAGGCATCTTGATCAACAAGAGCCTCAAGTATGGAGTGGTAGACGTCAAGAGACGTGGGGACCGGATTATCCTGGTCAAGCTGATAGTTGAGGACTTGGTTCTCAATGTTATCAGCGCGTATGCCCCGCAAGTAGGCCACAATGAGAACACCAAGAGGGAGTTCTGGGAAGGCCTGGAAGACATGGTTAGGAGTGTACCGGTTGGTGAGAAGCTCTTCATAGGAGGAGACCTCAATGGCCACGTGGGTGCATCTGACACGGGTTTTGAAGGGGCGCATGGGGGCTTTGGCTATGGCATCAAGAATCAAGAAGGAGAAGATGTCTTAAGCTTTGCTCTAGCCTACAACATGATTGTAGCTAACACCCTCTTTATAAAGAGAGAATCACATCTGGTGACTTTTAGTAGTGGCCAACACTCTAGCCAGATTGATTTCATCCTCTCGAGAAGAGAAGATAGGCGTGCGTGCCTAGACTGTAAGGTGATACCTGGAGAGAGTGTTGTACCCCAGCATAAGCTGGTGGTTGCTGACTTCCGCTTTCAGATTCGTGTCCAGCGGGATAAGCGTGCCAAAGTCGCTAGAACGAAGTGGTGGAAGCTCAAGGGGGAGGTAGCTCAGGTGTTCAAGGAGAGGGTCATTAACGAGGGCCCTTGGGAGGAAGGAGGGGATGCGGACAATGTGATGAAGATGGCGACTTGCATCCGTAAGGTGGCCTCGGAGGAGTTTGGAGTGTCCAGGGGAAGGAGAAGCGAATATAAGGATACCTGGTGGTGGAATGATGATGTCCAGAAGGCGATTAAAGAGAAGAAAGATTGCTTCAGACGCCTATACCTGGATAGGAGTGCAGACAACATAGAGAAGTACAAGATGGCGAAGAAGGCCGCAAAGCGAGCTATTGGTGAAGCAAGGGGTCGGGCATATGAGGACCTCTACCAACGGTTAGGCACGAAGGAAGATGAAAGGGACATCTATAAGATGGCCAAGATCCGAGAGAGGAAGACGAGGGATATTGGCCAAGTCAAATGCATCAAGGACGGAGTAGGCCAACTCTTGGTGAAGGACGAGGAGATTAAGCATAGATGGCGGGAGTACTTCGACAAGCTGTTCAATGGGGAGAATGAGAGTTCTACCATTGAACTGGGAGACTCCTTTGATGAGACCAGCATGCGTTTTGTGCGGCGAATCCAGGAGTCTGAGGTGAAGGAGGCTTTAAAAAGGATGAGAGGAGGCAAGACGATGGGCCCTGATTGTATCCCCATTGAGGTGTGGAAAGGTCTCGGGGACATAGCGATAGTATGGCTAACCAAGCTTTTCAACCTCATTTTTCGGGCAAACAAGATGCCAGAAGAATGGAGACGGAGTATATTAGTACCAATCTTCAAGAACAAGGGGGATGTTCCGAGTTGTACTAATTACCGTGGAATTAAGCTGATGAGCCATACAATGAAGCTATGAGAGAGAGTCATTGAGCACCGCTTAAGAAGAATGACAAGAATGACCAAAAATCAGTTTGTTTTCATGCATGGGAGGTCGACCATGGAAGCCATTTTCTTGGTACGACAACTTATGGAGAGATATAGGGAGCAAAAGAAGGACTTGCATATGGTGTTCATTGACTTGGAGAAGGCCTATGATAAGATACCGCGGAATGTCATGTGGTGGGCCTTGGAGAAACACAAAGTCTCAGCAAAGTACATTACCCTCATCAAGGACATGTACGATAATTTGTGACAAGTGTTCGAACAAGTGATGTCGACACCGATGACTTCCCGATTAAGATAGGACTGCATCAGGGGTCAGCTTTGAGCCCTTATCTTTTTGCATTGGTGATGGATGAGGTCACAAGGGATATACAAGGAGATATCCCATGGTGTATGCTCTTTGCGGATGATGTGGTGCTAGTTGACGATAGTCGGACAAGGGTTAATAGGAACTTAGAGTTATGGAGACAAACTTTGGAATCGAAAGGGTTTAGGCTTAGTAGAACTAAAACCGAGTACATGATGTGCGGTTTCAGTACTACTAGGTGTGAGGAGGAGGAGGTTAGCCTTGATGGCCAGGTGGTACCTCGGAAGGACACCTTTCGATATTTGGGGTCAATGTTGCAGGAGGATGGGGGTATTGATGAAGATGTGAACCATCGAATCAAAGCCGGATGATGAAGTGGCGCCAAGCTTCTGGCATTCTCTGTGACAAGAGAGTGCCACTAAAGCTAAAAGGCAAGTTCTACAGGACGGCGGTTCGACCCGCAATGTTGTATGGCGCGGAGTGTTGACCGACTAAAAGGCGACATGTTTAACAGTTAGGTGTGGCGGAGATGTGTATGTTGAGATGGATGTGTGGCCACACGAGGAAGGATCGAGTCTGGAATGATGATATACGAGATAGAGTTGGGGTAGCACCAATTGAGGAGAAGCTTGTCCAACATCGTCTGAGATGGTTTGGACATATTCAGCGCAGGCCTCCAGAAGCTCCAGTGCATAGCGGACGGCTAAAGCGTGCGGAGAATGTCAAGAGAGGGCGGGGTAGACCGAATTTGACATGGGAGGAGTCCGTTAAGAGAGACCTGAAGGATTGGAGTATCACCTAAGAGCTAGCTATGGACAGGGGTGCGTGGAAGCTTGTTATTCACGTGGCAGAGCCATGAGTTGGTTGCGAGATCTTATGAGTTTCACCTCTAGCCTACCCCAACTTGTTTGGGACTAAAGGTTTTGTTGTTGTTGTTGTTGTTGTTGTTGTTGTTGTTTCCAGTGGAAAAAACCCAAAACATAGGCCGGACGTGATGCAATGTGCGACCGGTGTCCAAATTCGTTCAAATTTTATGTGAGGGACTACCATGGGCATGCCCACCCGTTGGAAAATTTTGGTGTCACTTTATGCATGGCATGAAACACGACATGTACAACCTGAACCTTTTGGGTATGCCGATACTTTTCTTTCACCTCCATCAAATGGACCTATTTTTTTTCACACAACAGAAACATCATGGCAAGCATGCATGCAAAGTTTTGTTTGGTCTCCCAAATTTCATGCATTTTATAGGGGTTTCCATGTGAAAAAACCCTAAAATACAGGCCGAATGTGACGCAACGTGCGTTCGGTGTCTGAAATTGTTCTATTTTTGCGTGGGGGACTTCCATGGGCATGTTCACATGCTGGTAAATTTTGGTGTCATTTTATGCATGGCAACAAATACACCATGTACAACCGAGTACCTAGGCTACCATATTTTTTGGTTTGCAAACATTCTTTCAAGCAATAAGATACCAAACAAAAAAAATTACGGTCCCGGTTAACCCAAGGGAGGTTAGGCCACTGCAGTATTTTGTAAGCAAATTTCATTAGTAAGTAAAATTTCATTAATAAACAATGTAAAAAATGTCCACGTAATTTATAAAAATGTTTTTTTGCACCATTGAAGTAAATATTCTTAATGTTTTTAAATATTCAGGCATTTCAGAAATATGCTCGGGATTTTTTCTAAAATGTTTATACAATGTAAAATATGTACATAAATTAAAAACATTGTTTATTACCATTCAGAAATGTGCATAGCATTTAAAAGAAATTTTGGCACTCAAGAAATGTGTTCAAAAACCATCGTGTGTTTAAAAATATTAACATGTGTTCTAAAAAGTTGAACATGTATCTTTAAAAAGTTTAACTTGTATTAAAAAGTTCAATATATTCTTAAAAATGTTCAATGTGTATCCAAAAAATATTATACCTGTATATAAAACCAAAAAATCGATAAGGAAACACATAGGAAAAAGCCAAAAATGTTCAAGATGTACTTGATAATATTAAAAAAATCATGTACTTGCTAAGGTACACTTTGCTGCATCAGTTATGTGTAATACTTCTCGCATCATTTGGAAGGCTTGGGCTCCTTTAAAATGCAAGCTCTTTCTCTGGTTGGTCGTCAAGGGGCGTGTCTGGACAGCGGACCGTGTAGCTAAGCGTGATTTTTGCCTCATAATGCTGCATGTTGTTTCTGCAATATTGCGCAAGAATCAGTTCATCATCTCTTCATGGGTTGTAGTGTTGTGACCATCATTTGGAGTTCAGTGCTTCTATAGGCAAATCTAAGAGACGCCATCCCTCAAAATGCTCCCGATTTGTAGGATTGGTGGCAAGAGGCCAGAAATAGAGTCCATGGACCTAGAAGGAATTCCTTGAACACTATGTTACCACTAATTATATGAAGTATATGGAGGGAAAGAAATGACAGAATTTTTGAAAACTCGCACACACCACTTCAAGGAATCATTAATCAGATCAAGATTGACGCGATGCATTGGGCAGAAGCAAGTCTAGGTCGTTTTGTATTATTTTAGTTTCGTTCTATTCGAGGCTTTTGTAGACAGTTGTGATGGTTAGGGTTTTGGGTCTTTTTGTTTGCTGAAGTTTAGGTTGTCCTTCTTGTAATTCTGATGAACGTTGATCGTGTATTTCTCCTTCTCTCTTTAATATAATACATGCACTCCTCCTGCATGGTTCAAAAAAAATGTAGAGTTCTATTTTTTAGATGAAACATGTACATTGCTTGATAATGTTCAACATGCGTAGAGAAACATACATATAAAATAAATCAGTGAAGGGAAACTCAAAACACACACACACGCGCACACACAAACACAGAAGGTTCTAAAAACGATTTATACCGGTCTTTAGAGCCTTTTCAAAACCGTTATACTGAGCCGGCCCGCTGAGGGAACGCAGAGCGAAGGGATTCAGACGAGACGGAGCTATACTATCTCGCAATAAGCAAGACATAGCTCGGGAGAAGTGAGATGAGATCCACTAGATTTTACCGTCCAGAAGCGGGGAGAAGTGACCACACTGTTCCGGATAATTTTTTATTTTTTTTAGGAAATTCTGGAGGAAGATGGGTATGTACGTATGCCGCGCGCTGAATGACAATTGACAAGCAAACTAACCCACATGCCCAGTGATTTCCCCTGTCGCGCTCTTGCTCCAATAAGGACCAGTAGTAACGAATTTTCATTGCCGTTGCTGGTCGTCGCATGCCGGCCATTTGGTCCAGGTCCACCTAGCTGTCTTTATCCATTACCAGTCTCAATACTTCTAGACATTTGACCACCTCCTTTTTCCCTTCTTCAAGTGCGGTAAAAGTCTCGAGTTCATATTTGGACGGACGGGAAGAAAGGTCCCCAGCCGAGCTGTTTCGAAGAAGCACCCACCTCAGTTAAAATTTCTATAGATAGATTGTCCTCACTTGGCGCGGGCAGAGGAAGAAGACGCCTAACGCATATCGCACATGCATGGCCGCCTCTTGCGTTCCCATTTTCATCGTCCTCTTGTTCTTGAGTTCATTCTGCAAGTCCGACGATGATACTCTCACACAAGCAAAGCCGCTCTTCTCCAGCGACAAGCTCGTCTCCAAGGGCGGGGACTTTGCTCTCGGCTTCTTCTCGCCGACGAGCTCCAACACGAGCTTATACCTTGGCGTATGGTACAACACCATCCCTGCACGCACCGTCGTGTGGGTCGCCAACCGTGACAGCCCGATCGCCGCCTCTTCGTCCGCGACGCTCGCCATCACAAACAGTTCTGACCTGGTGCTGTCGGACGCCCAAGGCCTCGCTTCTTGGGCGACCAAAACAAACATCGTGGCTGGAGGAGCTGGAACTGCCGTGGTGCTTCTCGACACGGGTAACTTCGTCCTTCGCTCGCCCAACGGCACCTACATATGGCAAAGCTTCGATCATCCCGCCGACACCCTCATTCCAAGCATGAAGTTCGTGGCGAGCTACGGGGCACAGGTGGTTGGGCGTCTCATTGCTTGGAAGAGCTCGGATGACCCATCCTCCGGGGACTTCTCCTGCGGCCTTGATCCTACCTCCCCAGCCCTTCAGATGCTCATTCGGAACGGATCCAAGCTGTACTACCGAGGTGTGTGGAATGGCGCGACGGTGTCCGGCGGCACATACTCAAGCAACGACGACTCCATAGTGTACCAAGTAAACGTCGGGCAAGGGGGTGAGGTATCCTTGACCCTCAATGTCTCCGACGGCTCGCCTCTCACACGCATCGTGCTTGAGCACACAGGCAAGTTGACGTCTCTTAGCTGGATCAACCAGTCATGGGTAGTCATCGGTTCACGCCCCGACGCTGCCTGTGGCATCTACTCCTCGTGTGGACCGTTCGGATACTGCGATTTCACTAAGGCAGTACCGGTGTGCCAGTGCCTCGATGGGTTCCAGCCGAACGGTCTTGACGTTTCGAGTGGATGCCGGAGAACAGAAACACTGACATGCAGCAAGCAAAGTCATTTTGTGGCCTTGCCTGGAATGAAGGTCCCTGACAAGTCTTTGCATATACCCAACAGGAGCTTTGACGATTGTACCGCTGAGTGCAATAGCGATTGCTCCTGTACAGCATATGCTTATCGCAGTTTGAGCAGCGTCATTGCTAGGGTCAGCCTGCCACGGTGCCTGGTTTGGAAAGGGGAGCTTATCGACACGGGGAAGTACAACGGTAACACTTCTTTTACTGCAGGGACATACCCTAACTTAGGTGAGAACCTGTACCTCCGGCTTGCCGACACCAATGGTATGCATCATCCAAATCTACTGTTATATTATTTTCATTTTTGTTTTATTTCAATCTCGTTTTAGCTTATTTTCTTAGTGTCCATAGTGAAACTGTGCAATTGCATTTCGTCAACATTTTCCCCTTAAGTAGTCCGCCGCGTCAAATTACACCAATGTTTGAACAATTTAGAGAGGAATGGACTAAAAATTTGTGTGAACTAATTCAAGTACTTTTGTGTGTGCTACTAGAGCTATTATGTACTACATCTACATGCAATGCATGTTTTTGCAGCAAATGACACACCGGCTGAATTAACCACTGATAAAATGATTAAAATAACGACAAAAGTATTAACAACAAATGGCTTCTACAAAACCAACTTGTTGATGATAATCAATTTTCTTAATTTGAAACTAAATATGCACTCTTTGAGTAAAAAAAAAAGAATAGTTTCAGTTCAGCTTAATGTGTTTAATAACTGGATGGTATGTAGATAGCATGGGCTAAGCATAGTAACCTAAAAATAGTTTGATCTTTGGCTTTAGGAGGACTATTACCAAGTTCTTTAGGGAATAAGCTACTACGAAGTTAATTTATAAAGACATCCCCTAACACTACTACAACCAGGTTTTGTGCCGAGTTCATTCTATCGGGCACTCGGTAAAGTAATGTCTGTCGAGTTTGATTCAAAATTGGACTCGGCGGTGATAAGGAACTCGGTCGACTTCATACTTTGCCTAGTTCCATCTAGTTCCAACGGAAGACGACTCGGCGAACTAAATAAACTTGATAGAATCACAAGTTCACCGAGTTCTCAACAGAAAAACTCGGCAAAGTATGACAGTTGGGCCCTGTTGTACAACAGGCGATGCAGCCGTGATGACGGCCTTTCTTTGCTGAGTTTCGGCTAACAAAGACTTGGTAGGCATTTTCTCTTTTTCATTTTTTAAAATGGAAATTCCAGGGGTCACCTCTTTGCCAAGTTGCAGCTTAAGGAGACTCTGTAAACATTTGACCTTTTTCATTTTTTAAATAAAAATGGCAGGGTCACGGCTTTGCCGAGTTCCCGACAAGATGAATTCGGCAAAGATATGACTCTTCGTCTACCTAATCGACGACATACAATCAGTGGCTTAGTCCCACATCGCCGCGTTTATCACGGGCTCTGGCGAGTTTCTTTGAAACTCGGCAAAAAGGGTGATTCTAGTAGTGTAATATGTTCACACAGTTCCTATACATGCCCCCCCCACCCCCCACACACAGACACACACACACACAAAGAAGTTACTTTTTCACATAGCTTAGTTGTTGGGGAACGTAGTAATTTCAAAAAAATTTTTACGCACACGCAAGATCATGGTGATGCATAGCAACGAGAGGGGAGAGTGTTGTCCACGTACCCTCGTAGACCGAAAGCGGAAGCGTTAGC
>NC_041382.1:724209416-724210217 GCF_002162155.2 Triticum dicoccoides | reverse complement strand
GCCGAGTTCCCGACAAGATGAATTCGGCAAAGATATGACTCTTCGTCTACCTAATCGACGACATACAATCAGTGGCTTAGTCCCACATCGCCGCGTTTATCACGGGCTCTGGCGAGTTTCTTTGAAACTCGGCAAAAAGGGTGATTCTAGTAGTGTAATATGTTCACACAGTTCCTATACATGCCCCCCCCCCCCCCCACACACAGACACACACACACACAAAGAAGTTACTTTTTCACATAGCTTAGTTGTTGGGGAACGTAGTAATTTCAAAAAAATTTTTACGCACACGCAAGATCATGGTGATGCATAGCAACGAGAGGGGAGAGTGTTGTCCACGTACCCTCGTAGACCGAAAGCGGAAGCGTTAGCACAACACGGTTGATGTAGTCGTACGTCTTCACGGCCCGACCGATCAAGAACCGAAACTACGACACCTCCGAGTTCTAGCACACGTTCAGCTCGATGACGATCCCCGGACTCCGATCCAGCAGAATGTTGGGGAAGAGTTCCGTCAGCACGATGGCGTGGTGACGATCTTGATGTTCTACTGTCGCAGGGCTTCGCCTAAGCACCAGTACAATATTATCGAGGACTATGGTGGAGGGGGGCACCGCACACGGTTAAGAGATCAATGATCAACTGTTGTGTGTGGGGTGCCCCCCTGCCCCTGTATATAAAGGAGCAAGGGGGAGGAGGTGCGGCCAGGCAAGGGGCGCGCCAGGAGGAGTCCTACTCCTCCTGGGAGTAGGACTTCCCCCTTTCCATGTTGGACTAGGACTTGGGGGGGAAGGAGAGAGA
>NC_041382.1:724202473-724209406 GCF_002162155.2 Triticum dicoccoides | reverse complement strand
CTCCACTTCCTCCACTAGGCCCATTAAGGCCCATTAGGTTACCGGGGGGTTCCGATAACCTCCCGGTACTCCGGTAAAATGCTGATTTCACCCGGAACACTTTCGATGTCCAAACATAGGCTTCCAATATATCAATCTTCATGTCTCAACCATTTCGAGACTCCTCGTCATGTCCGTGATCATATCCGGGACTCCGAACAACCTTCGGTACATCAAAATATATAAACTCATAATGAAACTGTTATCGTAACGTTAAGCGTGCGTACCCTATGGGTTCGAGAACAATGTAGACATGACCGAGACATGTCTCTGGTCAATAACCAATAGTGGAACCTGGATGCTCAAATTGGCTCCTATATTTTCTACGAAGATCTTTATCGATCAGACCGCATAACAACATACGTTGTTCCCTTTGTCATCGGTATGTTACTTGCCCGAGATTCGATCGTCGGTATCTCAATACCTAGTTCAATCTCGTTACCGGCAACTCTCTTTACTCGTTCCGTAATACATCATCCCGCAACTAACTCATTAGTTGCAATGCTTGCAAGGCTTAAGTGATGTGCATTATCGAGAGGGCCCAGAGATACCTCTCCAACAGTCGGAGTGACAAATCCTAATCTCTAAATACGCCAACCCAACAAGTACCTTCGGAGACACCTGTAGAGCACCTTTATAATTACCCAGTTACATTGTGACGTTTGGTAGCACACAAAGTGTTCCTCCGGTAAACGGGAGTTGCATAATCTCATAGTCATAGGAACATGTATAAGTTATGAAGAAAGCAATAGCAACAAACTAAACGATCAAGTGCTAAGCTAATGGAATGGGTCAAGTCAATCACATCATTCTCCTAATGATGTGATCCTGTTAATCAAATGACAACTCATGTCTATGGCTAGGAAACATAACCATCTTCGATCAACGAGCTAGTCAAGTAGAGGCATACTAGTGACACTCTGTTTGTCTATGTATTCACACATGTATTATGTTTCCGGTTAATACAATTCTAGCATGAATAATAAACGTTTATCATGATATAAGGAAATAAATAATAACTTTAGTATTGCCTCTAGGGCATATTTCCTTCAGTCTTCCACTTGCACTAGAGTCAATAATCTAGATTACATAGTAATGATTCTAACACCCATGGAGCCTTGGTGCTGATCATGTTTTGCTCGTGGAAGAGGCTTAGTCAGCGGGTCTGCAACATTCAGATCCGTATGTATCTTGCAAATTTCTATGTCTCCCACTTGGACTAAATCCCGAATGGAATTGAAGCGTCTCTTGATGTGCTTGGTTCTCTTGTGAAATCTGGATTCCTTCGCCAAGGCAATTGCACCAGTATTGTCACAAAAGATTTTCATTGGACCCGATGCACTAGGTATGACACCTAGATCGGATATGAACTCCTTCATCCAGACTCCTTCATTTGCTGCTTCCGAAGTAGCTATGTACTCCGCTTCACATGTAGATCCCGCCACGCTTTGTTTAGAACTGCACCAACTGACAGCTCCACCATTCAATATAAACACGTATCCGATTTGCGATTTAGAATCGTCCGGATCAGTGTCAAAGCTTGCATCAACGTAACCATTTATGATGAGCTCTTTGTCACCTCCATATACGAGAAACATATCCTTAGTCCTTTTCAGGTACTTCAGGATGTTCTTGACCGCTGTCCAGTGATCCACTCCAGGATTAATTTGGTACTTCCATGCTAGACTTATAGCAAGGCACACATCAGGTCTAGTACACAGCATTGCATACATGATAGAGCCTATGGCTGAAGCATAGGGAACATCTTTCATTTTCTCTCTATCTTCTACGGTGGTCGGACATTGAGTCTTACTCAACTTCACACCTTGTAACACAGGCAAGAACCCTTTCTTTGCCTGATCCATTTTGAACTTCTTCAAAACTTTGTCAAGGTATGTGCTTTGTGGAAGTCCAATTAAGCGTCTTGATCTATCTCTATAGATCTTAATGCCCAATATGTAAGCAGCTTCACCGAGGTCTTTCATTGAAAAACTCTTATTCAAATATCCCTTTATGCTATCCAGAAATTCTATGTCATTTCCAATCAATAATATGTCATCCTCATATAATATCAGAAATGCTATAGAGCTCCCACTCACTTTCTTGTAAATACATGCTTCTCCAAAAGTCTGTACAAAACCAAATGCTTTGATCACACTATCAAAGCGTTTATTCCAACTCCGAGAGGCTTGCACCAGTCCATAAATGGATCGCTGGAGCTTGCACACTTTGTTAGCTCCATTTGGATCGACAAAACCTTCTGGCTGCATCATATACAACTCTTCTTCCAGAAATCCATTCAGGAATGCAGTTTTAACATCCATTTGCCAAATTTCATAATCATAAAATGCGGCAATTGCTAACATGACTCGGACAGACTTAAGCATCGCTATGGGTGAGAAGGTCTCATCGCAGTCAATCCCTTGAACTTGTCGAAAACTTTTTGCAACAAGTCGAGCTTTGTAGACAGTAACATTACTGTCAGCGTCAGTCTTCTTCTTGAAGATCCATTTATTCTCAATTGCTTGCCAATCAACGGGCAAGTCAATCAAAGTCCACACTTTGTTCTCATACATGGATCCCATCTCAGATTTGATGGCTTCTAGCCATTTTGCGGAATCTGGGCTCACCATCGCTTCTTCATAGTTTATAGGTTCATCATGATCTAGTAGCATGACTTCCAGAACAGGATTACCGTACCACTCTGGTGCGGATCTTATTCTGGTTGATCTACGAGGTTCGGTAGTAACTTGATCTGAAGTTTCATGATCATTATCATTAGCTTCCTCACTAATTGGTGTAGGTGTCACAGAAACCAGTTTCTGTGATGTACTACTTTCCAACAAGGGAGCAGGTACAGTTACCTCATCAAGTTCTACTTTCCTCCCACTCACTTCTTTCGAGAGAAACTCCTTCTCTAGAAAGGATCCATTCTTAGCAACGAAAGTCTTGCCTTCGGATCTGTGATAGAAGGTGTACCCAATAGTTTCCTTTGGGTATCCTATGAAGACACATTTCTCCGATTTGGGTTCAAGCTTATCAGGTTGAAGCTTTTTCACATAAGCATCGCAACCCCAAACTTCCAGAAACGACAACTTTGGTTTCTTGCCAAACCATAGTTCGTAAGGCATCGTCTCAACGGATTTCGATGGTGCCCTATTTAACGTGAATGCAGCCGTCTCTAAAGCATAACCCTAAAATAATAGCGGTAAATCTGTAAGAGACATCATAGATCACACCATATCTAGTAAAGTATGATTACGACGTTCGGACACACCATTACGCTGTGGTGTTCCGGGTGGCGTGAGTTGCAAAACTATTCCGCATTGTTTCAAATGTAGACCAAACTCGTAACTCAAATATTCTCCTCCATGATCAGATCGTAGAAACTTTATTTTCTTGTTACGATGATTTTCAACTTCACTCTAAAATTCTTTGAACTTTTCAAATGTTTCAGACTTATGTTTCATTAAGTAGATATACCCATATCTACTTAAATCATCTGTGAAGGTGAGAAAATAACGATATCCGCTACAAGCCTCAATATTCATCGGACCACATACATCTGTATGTATGATTTCCAACAAATCCGTTGCTCTCTCCATAGTACCGGAGAACGGCGTTTTGGTCATCTTGCCCATGAGGCACGGTTCGCAAGTACCAAGTGATTCATAATCAAGTGATTCCAAAAGTCCATTAGTATGGAGTTTCTTCATGCGTTTTACACCGATATGACCTAAACGGCAGTGCCACAAGTAAGTTGCACTATCATTATCAACTCTGCATCTTTTGGCTTCAACATTATGAATATGTGTATCACTACTATCGAGATTCATAAAAAATAGCCCACTCTTCAAGGGTGCATGACCATAAAAGATATTACTCATATAAATAGAACAACCATTATTCTCTGATTTAAATGAATAACCGTCTCGCATCAAACAAGATCCAGATATAATGTTCATGCTCAACGCTGGCACCAAATAACAATTATTTAGGTCTAAAACTAATCCCGAAGGTAGATGTAGAGGTAGCATGCCGACCACGATCACATCGACTTTGGAACCATTTCCCACGCGCATCGTCACCTTGTCCTTTGCCAGTGTTCGCTTAATCCGTAGTCCCTGTTTCGAGTTGCAAATGTGAGCAACAGAACCAGTATCAAATACCCAGGTGCTACTGCGAGCTCTAGTAAGGTACACATCAATAACATGTATATCACATATACCTTTGTTCACTTTGCCATCCTTCTTATCCGCCAAATACTTGGGGCAGTTTCGCTTCCAGTGTCCAGTCTGCTTGTAGTAGAAGCACTCATTTTCAGGCTTAGGTCCAGATTTGGGTTTCTTCTCCTGAGCAGTAACTTGCTTACTGTTCATCTTGAAGTTCCCCTTCTTCTTCCCTTTGCCCTTTTTCTTGAAACTGGCGGTATTGTTGACCATCAACACTTGATGCTCCTTCTTGATTTCTACCTCCGCAGCCTTTAGCATTGCGAAGAGCTCGGGAATTGTCTTATCCATACCTTGCATGTTATAGTTCATCACGAAGCTCTTGTAGCTTGGTGGCAGTGATTGAAGAACTCTGTCAATGACACTATCAACAGGAATATTAACTCCTAATTGAGTCAAGTGATTATGATACCCAGACATTTTGAGTATATGTTCACTGACAGAACTATTCTCCTCCATGTTGCAGCTATAGAATTTATTGGAGACTTCATATCTCTCAATCCGGGCATTTGCTTGAAATATTAACTTCAACTCCTGGAACATCTCATATGCTCCATGACGTTCAAAACGTCGTTGAAGTCCCAATTCTAAGCCGTAAAGCATGGCACACTGAACTATCGAGTAGTCATCTGCTTTGCTCTGCCAGACGTTCATAACATCTGGTGTTGCTCCGGCAGCAGGCCTGGCACCTAGCGGTGCTTTCAGGACATAATTCTTCTGTGCAGCAATGAGGATAATCCTCAAGTTACAGACCCAGTCCGTGTAATTGCTACCATCATCTTTCAACTTTGCTTTCTCAAGGAACGCATTAAAATTCAACGGAACAACAGCACGAGCCATCTACCTACAATTAAACATAGGCAAGCAATATACTATCAGGTACTAAGTTCATGATAAATTTAAGTTCACTTAATCACATTACTTAAGAAATCCCACTTAGAAAGACATCCCTCTAATCTTCTAAGTGATCACGTGATCCAAATCAACTAAACCATAACCGGTCATCACGTGAAATGGAGTAGCTTTCAATGGTGAACATCAATATGTTGATCATATCTACTATATGATTCACGCTCGACCTTTCGGTCTTAGTGTTCCGAGGCCATATCTGCATATGCTAGGCTCGTCAAGTTTAACCTGAGTATTCTGCGTGTGTAAAACTGGCTTGCACCCGTTGTAGATGGACGTAGAGCTTATCACACCCGATCATCACGTGGTGTCTGGGCACGACGAACTTTGGCAATGGTGCATACTCAGGGAGAACACTTTTATCTTGAAATTTAGCGAGAGATCATCTTATAATGCTACCGTCAATCAAAGCAAGATAAGATGCATAAAAGATAAACATCACATGCAATCAATATAAGTGATATGATATGGCCATCATCATCTTGTGCTTGTGATTTCCATCTCCGAAGCACCATCATGATCACCATCGTCACCGGCGCGACACCTTGATCACCATTGTAGCATCGTTGTCGTCTCGCCAATCTTATGCTTCCACAACTATCGCTACCACTTAGTGATAAAGTAAAGCATTACAGCGCAATTGCATTGCATACAATAAAGCGACAACCATATGGCTCCTGCCAGTTGCCGATAACTCGGTTACAAAACATGATCATCTCATACAATAAAATTTAGCATCATGTCTTGACCATATCACATCACAACATGCCCTGCAAAAACAAGTTAGACGTCCTCTACTTTGTTGTTGCAAGTTTTACGTGCCTGCTACGGGCTTAAGCAAGAACCGTTCTTACCTACGCATCAAAACCACAACGATAGTTTGTCAAGTTGGTGTTGTTTTAACCTTCGCAAGGGCCGGGCATAGCCACACTTGGTTCAACTAAAGTTGGAGAAACTGGCACCCGCCAGCCACCTGTGTGCAAAGCACGTCGGTAGAACCAGTCTCACGTAAGTGTACGCGTAATGTCGGTCCGGGCCGCTTCATCCAACAATACCGCCGAACCAAAGTATGACATGCTGGTAAGCAATATGACTTATATCACCCACAACTCACTTGTGTTCTACTCGTGCACAACATCAACGCATAAAACCTAGGCTCGGATGCCACTGTTGGGGAACGTAGTAATTTCAAAAAAATTCCTATGCACACGCAAGATCATGGTGATGCATAGCAACGAGAGGGGAGAGTGTTGTCCACGTACCCTCGTAGACCGAAAGCGGAAGCGTTAGCACAACGCGGTTGATGTAGTCGTACGTCTTCACAGCCCGACCGATCAAGCACCAAAACTATGGCACCTCCGAGTTCTAGCACACGTTCAGCTCGATGATGATCCCCGGACTCCGATCCAGCAGAATGTCGGGGAAGAGTTCCATCAGCACAATGGCGTGGTGACGATCTTGATGTTCTACTATCGCAGGGCTTCGCCTAAGCACCACTACAATATTATCAAGGACTATGGTGGAGGGGGGCACCGCACACGGTTAAGAGATCAATGATCAACTGTTGTGTCTGGGGTGCCCCCCTGCCCCTGTATATAAAGGAGCAAGGGGGAGGAGGTGCGGCCAGGCAAGGGGCGCGCCAGGAGGAGTCCTACTCCTCCTGGGAGTAGGACTTCCCCCCTTTCCATGTTGGACTAGGACTTGGGGGGGAAGCAGAGAGAGGGAAAAGGAAAGGGGGGCACCGACCCCCCTCCTT
>NC_041382.1:724194529-724202294 GCF_002162155.2 Triticum dicoccoides | reverse complement strand
GCGCGGCTGCCCCTTGGCCTCCTCTCCACTTCCTCCACTAGGCCCATTAAGGCCCATTAGGTTACCGGGGGGTTTCGGTAACCTCCCGGTACTCCAGTAAAATGCTGATTTCACCCGGAACACTTCCGATGTCCAAACATAGGCTTCCAATATATCAATCTTCATGTCTCGACCATTTCGAGACTCCTCATCATGTCCGTGATCATATCCGGGACTCCGAACAACCTTAGATACATCAAAATATATAAACTCATAATGAAACTGTCATCGTAACGTTAAGCGTGCGGACCCTACGGGTTCGAGAACAATGTAGACATGAC
Organism: Triticum dicoccoides; assembly: GCF_002162155.2. Classification (NCBI taxonomy): domain Eukaryota; kingdom Viridiplantae; phylum Streptophyta; class Magnoliopsida; order Poales; family Poaceae; genus Triticum; species Triticum dicoccoides. The sequence goes on along the minus strand of NC_041382.1, from coordinate 724,201,974 downwards.
CGAGACATGTCTCTGGTCAATAACCAATAGTGGAACCTGGATGCTCATATTGGCTCCTACATTTTCTACGAAGATCTTTATCGGTCAGACCGCATAACAACATACGTTGTTCCCTTTGTCATCGGTATGTTACTTGCCCGAGATTTGATCGTCGGTATCTCAATACCTAGTTCAATCTTGTTACTGGCAAGTCTCTTTACTCGTTCCGTAATACATCATCCCGCAACTAACTCATTAGTTGCAATGCTTGCAAGGCTTAAGTGATGTGCATTACCGAGAGGGCCCAGAGATACCTCTCCGACAGTCGAGTGACAAATCCTAATCTCGAAATACGCCAACCCAACAAGTACCTTCGGAGACACCTGTAGAGCACCTTTATAATCACCCAGTTACGTTGTGACGTTTGGTAGCACGCAAAGTGTTCCTCCGGTAAACAGGAGTTGCATAATCTCATAGTCATAGGAACATGTATAAGTTATGAAGAAAGCAATATCAACAAACTAAACGATCAAGTGCTAAGCTAATGGAATGGGTCAAGTCAATCACATCATTCTCCTAATGATGTGATCCCGTTAATCAAATGACAACTCATGTCTATGGCTAGGAAACATAACCATCTTTGATCAACGAGCTAGTCAAGTAGAGGCATACTAGTGACACTCTGTTTGTCTATGTATTCACACATGTATTATGTTTCCGGTTAATACAATTCTAGCATGAATAATAAACATTTATCATGATATAAGGAAATAAATAATAACTTTATTATTGCCTCTAGGGCATATTTCCTTCATTAGTTACCATTAGATAGTAGGAATAGCTCATTATCATAGCAAATGAGTTAATGTTTGGTGCTAATACTAACAAACATTCATCGGGTCTAGAGGGATAACAGAGGCTATTTGTTATAGAAAGGAATAGATATAGCTATGTGTTTTCGGTCAATGGATTTGTATTTACTCATCACATTTTTTCATACAAAAATCATGGTATTATGTGGATGTAATATAGTAATATCATATTTAATGCTTGATGCAGTAAATTAGTTTTTCTTTCTGGAAACGGCATGTAACAAATTTTGATGGGATACATTTTTTCAGGTCGAAAGAAGAAAACATTGCTAAAGATAATACTCCCAATTATATCATTCTTGTTGATACTTACATTTATAACTCTTATGAAGATGTTCAAATACAGAGGTAGAATAATGAAACCCTTAGTTTGAAAGCTTGGTGTTTTATCTAATGGAGGATAAATGTATTGGTCTTCAGCAGGTAATCGACAAAATAAAGGGATCCTAAAGAGACAAATCCTAGGGCACTTTAGCTCTTCCAGTGAAATCACAGACAAAATCATAGAATTCCCATTTATCAGCTTCGAAGACGTTGTTGCCGCAACCAACAATTTCTCTGACTCAAACCAAATTGGAATGGGAGGTTTTGGCAAAGTTTACAAGGTAAGACAAATCATATGTCCATACTTGTAGTATGAAAAATATCACTTCAAAAATAATTATATTCGTATTTCACTAACATATAGGGAATGCTTGATGGTGGTAAAGAGGTTGCTATCAAAAGGCTTAGTGAGGGTTCTAGGCAAGGGATAGAGGAGTTCAAAAATGAGATTGTTCTGTTTTCTAAGCTACAACACAGAAACCTAGTTAGACTCCTTGGTTGTTGCATTCATGGAGATGAGAGACTACTAATCTATGAATATTTGCATAACAAAAGTTTGGATGCCTTCATATTTGGTATGTTCTAACTCCTTGTCACATATTAAAAGTCCATAGATTAACCAACATGATATCTATGATAGCTAACAACATACTTCATTCATATTGACCTTTTGGAGATGCTACAAGACAACATGTTTTGGATTGGCCTACGCGCTTTAAAATAATTAAAGGAGTAGCAAGAGGTCTTCTTTATCTCCATCAAGATTCAAGGTTAACAATAATTCATAGAGACCTCAAAGCAAGCAACATACTATTGGACACAGAAATGTATCCCAAAATATCAGATTTTGGCATGGCAACAATTTTTGGTGAAAATCAGCAACAAGGAAACACTGCACGGGTTGCTGGGACATAGTAAGTAACAAAAGTACTTGCCAACCCATAATACTATAATTCTTATGGCCTAGTTTGATCAGTTTTTATGTACTTTGCTGCTGAAATTATTCAAACAGTGGTTACATGTCACCGGAATATATGATGGAAGGTTCATTTTCTGTGAAGTCGGACACCTATAGCTTTGGTGTTCTTATCTTGGAGATTGTAAGTGGCTTGAAGATTAGCTCAGCGCAACTCACAATGAACTATCCAAGCCTTACAAATTTTGTAAGTGTTGTGAATGATCATAATTTTGACAGACTAGACAAGCATAGAAATTTGATGAACTATTTTTGTACAGGCATGGAAATTATGGGAAGATGGAAAAGCATGCGAGTTGGTCGACTCTTCAATTTTTGAGACATGCCCACTCCATGAAGTTCTACGATGTATCCATGTAGGACTCTTGTGTGTTGAAGACCATCCGAATGATAGGCCACTAATGTCTTCTGTTATATTTAGCTTGGAGAATGAAAGTGCACTACTGCCATCACCAAAGCAACCTCTATATTTTGCACAAATAAATTGCAAAACAAAAGAAACGAGGGATTATACAGAGAACTCTATGAATACAATCACTATCACAACACTACAGGGTCGCTAGATCTTTGGCAATTTGAAGTATATTTAAAATTCAATCTATCTAGTTGTTGTATATGTCAAATTTTAATCTTTGTGGTGGACTAGTTGAAGGAAATATGCCCTAGAGGCAATAATAATGTTATTATTTTATTTCCTTATATCATGATAAATGTTTATTATTCATGCTAGAATTGTATTATCCGGAAACATAATACTTGTGTGAATAAATAGACAAACATAGTGTCACTAGTATGCCTCTACTTGACTAGCTCGTTAATCGAAGATGGTTATGTTTCCTAACCATGAACAAAAGAGTTGTTATTTGATTAACGGGATCACATCATTAGAAGAATGATGTGATTGACATGACCCATTCCATTAGCTTAGCACCCGATCGTTTAGTATGTTGCTATTGCTTTCTTCATGACTTATACATGTTCCTATGACTATGAGATTATGCAACTCCCGTTTGCCGGAGGAACACTTTGTGTGCTACCAAACGTCACAACGTAACTGGGTGATTATAAAGGAGCTCTACAGGTGTATCCAAAGGTACATGTTGGGTTGGCGTATTTCGAGATTAGGATTTGTCACTCCGATTGTCGGAGAGGTATCTCTCGGCCCTCTCGGTAATGCACATCACATAAGCCTTGCAAGCATTGCAACTAATGAGTTAGTTGTGAGATGATGTATTACGAAACGAGTAAAGAGACTTGCCGGTAACGAGATTGAACTAGGTATTGAGATACCGACGATCGAATCTCGGGTAAGTAACATACCGATGACAAAGGGAACAACGTATGTTGTTATGCGGTCTGACCGATAAAGATCTTCGTAGAATATATGGGAGCCAATATGAGCATCCAGGTTCCGCTATTGGTTATTGACCGGAGACGTGTCTCGGTCATGTCTACATTGTTCTCGAACCCGTAGGGTCCGCACGCTTAAGGTTTCGATGACAGTTATATTATGAGTTTATGAGTTTTGATGTACCGAAGGAGTTCGGAGTCCCAGATGAGATCGGGGACATGACGAGGAGTCTCAAAATGGTCGAGACGTAAAGATCGATATATTGGACGACTATATTCGGACATCGGAAAGGTTCCGAGTGATTCGAGTATTTTTCGGAGTACCCGAGAGTTACGGGAATTCGCCGGGGAGTATATGGGCCTTATTGGGCTTTAGGGGAAAGAGATAGGAGAGGTTGGGCGCCCCCCCAAGGCCTAGTCCGAATTGGACTAGGGGGAAGGGCTGCGCCCCCTCCTTCCTTCTCTTCTCCTTTCCCTTGCCTTGACTCCTACTCCTACTACATGGAAGGACTCCTAGTTGGACTAGGAAAGGGGGAATCCTACTCCCGGTGGGAGTAGGACTCCCCTAGGGCGCGCCATAGAGAGGGCCGGCCCTCCCCTCCTCCACTCCTTTATATACGGGGGCAGGGGGCACCCCATGGACACACAAGTTGATCCACGTGATCGTTTTCTTAGCCGTGTGCGGTGCCCCCTTCCACCACAATCCTCGATAATATTGTAGCGGTGTTTAGGCGAAGCCCTGCGACGGTAGAACATCAAAATCGTCACCACGCCGTCGTGCTGACGGAACTCTTCCCCGACGCTTTGCTGGATCGGAGTCCGGGGATCGTCATCGAGATGAACGTGTGCTAAAACTTGGAGGTGCCGTAGTTTCGGTGCTTGATCGGTCGGGCCGTGAAGACGTACGACTACATCAACCGCGTTCTGATAACGCTTCCGCTGTCGGTCTACATGGGTACGTAGATCACACTCTCCCCTCGTTGCTATGCATCACCATGATCTTGCATGTGTGTAGGATTTTTTTTGAAATTACTACGTTACCCAACACTAGTTTTATTATTTTTCCCTACTTATTTGTAATGTCCATGATTTATATTGTATAGGAACCACTATGAGTGGAAGATCCACCATCAAGGCAGTTTCACATAATACATAAATGTTTCATTTCATGATTTATAGCACACTAAACGATAATTGTTGGTTGTTGCTTTTCCATCCAAGCTTTAATTTTGCTATGCACAATAACAATAAGTTGAAAGATATATTAATACTTGCAAAGCAAAAGCTTGGATGCCTTCATTTTTGGTAAGTTGCAACTTCTAATCACATGGTACATTATACAAGATGTCCTTAGATTAAAAAAATGATACTCTCTTCGATCCATAATAAGTGTCGTGGTTTTAGTTCAAATTTGAACTAAAACCACGACGCTTATTTAGGATCGGAGAGGGTATGTATCGCGAATAACAACACATTTTGTTTCATATTGACTCTGGGAGTTGCTACAAGACAACCAATGCTTGGCAGGGTGCTTTATTCATCTACATAGACATGTGCAATGTTCTTTACTACAGATCCGAATAGGAGTGACCCCTCATCGTTGACCAGCGTGACCGCGCAAAAGTCATGTGCATTAGCACTGACCAAGCACTCCATAGACATTGGTGATAAGGTTCTGAGGTCTCGCATGGAGGTTTATTAATGACATGTCTAAAACTGATAGGTCAATGATCATGTGGTCCAATGACCAAAATGGAATTGAAGTTATCAGTGACCGACTATGGAAACTGGCTGTTCTATGGTATTCATTCAAAACTAACCCTTCATTTCCCCCTCCGATTAGTGTTGTTGTGTAGGCGGCCCGTTATAATCCATGTCTGGTCACTGCTCATCCCCATTCCAAACCCTCACGCAACCGCTATCGAGCCCCTCTTTTTTTAGTTGGCACTGTTTGTCGGGGCTGGACCTAGCATGGGCCTCCCTCTTATCCCTCCCTAACAAGCACATACCTGCCCTCTCAACGAGGTTGCTCCCACGCCATCTTGAGAAATTCTCTCTCGCCATCCCAAGAGACGCTCCCTCGACGATCGTGTGACGTTACCTCTATCTTCCCATTTTTTATTGCCATGAAATCTGCCTGCTATCGGTGTAAAATCTGGCAGACCTCGGGGTAGGGGGTCCCGAGCTATGGATCTTGGATCAGTGGCAACAGGAACAAGGGAGATGATGTTACCCAGGTTCGAGCCCTATTGATGGAGGTAAAACCCTATGTCCTGCTCTTGTTTATATTGATGGAAATATATCGAGTACAAACATGATCTACCTCGAGATCGTAAGTTGTGTTCTAACCATAGGGCTAGGTGAATGTAATTGTGATTAGCCCCCACCTATGGGCTAAACCCTCTGGCTCATATACACGCCAGGTAGGACATCTAGGGTTACATGGTCGGTATCCAGGGAGATCGCATGGAGGCGGTAGGAGATGTCTTGGGGTGTACGTCAAGTCTTCGACATATGCAGTCTTGATCGCGTCCAGGCGTGCAGCTTCCGGAGTCCGTCAGGTGGAGAGTGAGGCCAAAACACCAACCCGAGGACTACGGACCGACTCGGTTGGCACCCCTTAGTCCAGGACACCGTCAGTAGCCCTCAAACTGGTCTTCTACGCCGAGGACGACTTTTTGATGTAAGTAACTTCGGATCCGAAGTCCTTGGCTCGACAGATGAGTTCCCCTTCTCTGGCAATTCGAGATTCGTTCCCTTTAAATGGTACTACGGACCACACCTCAAAAGAGTAGTACTCAACGACCATGACCTAGCCGAACTTGCTCAACGCCTGAAGGCGCGAGGTTACTTAACCATGAAGGCCAGCTGCATAGATGTGAATAGTCTTTATAGAATGACAACTTTATCGAAGCGGCACCACCCACGACCAGTCAAGTAGTTACTGCTCACTCGAATCGTGGCTCGAGGCAATCTTCTCATTGGCACGTCCCATCAAAATGGAGATCGTGCCCGTTTTCTTAGGAATATCATTAAGCTTTCATTTCTCCCCGTACGCACAACGGCATCCTTCGCGGGGAGTGGAAATTTCAACAACGCGATAAAGGGACACTTGGCCTTTCACCAGCCTATAAGAGTAAAAAGATAGTGACAGAAAGAAGTACACTCTCATTTCTGCTTGCCTGCTACCTCTCGAGCTCCAACGTCCAGATCCAATCTCACCCTCATCCTTCGTAGCGCATCCTAGTCTCCATCCCTAGCAATGGCCGAAGCCAACATCAAGGGGCACTGGGCTATAGTTCCTCCATTACAGAGGGTACCATCCTGGAGCTGGGCAACGCGGGGTACATCACCACTCAGGTCAACACCCGTGTGCCAGACCCAAATCAACGGGTACCTGCTCCCAACCCATGGGAGAGGGTGTTTTTCGTCCCCCACCTCATTAGAAGTCTGGGGTTCCGTAGCACCCCTTCATGCACGGGGATGTTCTTCTATGGGCTGGATTTTCATCATCTAACCCCAAACTCTATCCTCCACCTGTTGGGAAATGTAGCATGCAATTTCAAAAAATTTCCTACGCTCACACAAGATCTATCTATTAGATGCATAGCAACGAGAGGGGGAGAGTGTGTCCACGTACCCTCATAGACCAAAAGCGGAAGCCTTTGACAACGTGGTTTATGTTGTCGAACTTTTCGCTCCGACCGATCAAGCACTGAACGTACAACACCTACGAGTTCTCACACGTTCATCTCGATGACGTCCCCCGAACTCTTGATCCAGCAAAGTGTCGAGGGAGAGTTTCGTCAGCACGACGACGTGGTGACGGTGATAGTGAAGTGATCCGTGTAGGGCTTCGCCTAAGCACTACCACAATATGACCGGAGGCATAAACTGTGGAGGGGGGTGCCGCACACGGCTAGGAATCAATGTTGTGTGTTCTA
>NC_041382.1:724194110-724194431 GCF_002162155.2 Triticum dicoccoides | reverse complement strand
CGGTGATGGTGAAGTGATCTACGCAGGGCTTTGCCTAAGCACTATGACAATATGACCGGAGGCGTAAACTGTGGAGGGGGGCGCCGCATACGGCTAAGAATCAATGTTGTATGTTCTAGCGGTGCCCCTCACATATATATATATATATATATATATATATATATATATATATATATATATATATATATATATATAGGTGGGAGAGGGAGAGGGGCTGCAAGGGGCGCCCCAAGTAGGAGTAATCCTACTTGGGCGCCTCCTCCAAGTCGGCCTCCCCCTTTCATATCCATCGGAGGGGGAAGGAAAGAGAGGGGGAGGCCG
>NC_041382.1:724185993-724194100 GCF_002162155.2 Triticum dicoccoides | reverse complement strand
GCGCCCCAAGTAGGAGCAATCCTACTTGGGCGCCTCCTATAAGTCGGCCTCCCCCCTTCCATAAGTGTCGGAGGGGGAAGGAAAGAGAGGCGGGAGGGGAAGGAAAGGGGGAGGCCGAATCCTCCCCTTCCCTGCTTTCCTTTCCCCCTTATTTCAGCCTATAGGGGGCGCACCAGCCCCTTAGGGTCTGGTCTGTCCCTCGCTTGGCCCATTAGGCCCATATTTCTTGCCGGGGGTTGCCCGGAACCCCTTCTGGTGACCCGATACGTACCCGGTACCCTCGGAACACTTCTGGTGTCCGAATACTATTGTCCTATATATGAATCTTTACCTCTTGACCATTTCGAGACTCCTCCTCATGTCCGTGATCTTATCCGGGACTCTAAACAACATTCGGTCACCAAATCACACAACTCATAATACGAATTCGTTATCGAACGTTAAGCGTGCGGACCCTACGGGTTCGAGAACTATGTAGACATGACCGAGACACCTCTCTAGTCAATAACCAACAACGGAACATGATGCTCATATTGGTTCCTACATATTCTACGAAAATCTTTATCGGTCAAACGTAATGACAACATATGTTATTCCCTTTGTCATCGGTATGTTACTTGCCCGAGATTTGATCATCGGTATCTTCATACCTAGTTCAATCTCGTTACCGGCAAGTCTCTTTACTCGTTCCGTAATGCATCATTCCGCAACTAACTCATTAGTCACATTGCTTGCAAGGCTTATTATGATGTGCATTACCAAGAGGGCCCAAAGATACCTCTCCGATATTCGGAGTGACAAATCCTAATCTCGATCTATGCCGACCCAACAAACACCTTCAGATATACCTGTAGAGCATCTTTATAATCACCCAGTTACGGTGTGACGTTTGATAGCACACAAGGTATTCCTCTGGTATTCGGGAGTTGCATAATCTCATAGTCAAAGGAATATGTATATGACATGAAGAAATCAATAGCAATAAAACTTAATGATCATTATGATTAGCGAAAGGATGGGTATTGTCCATCACATAATTCTCCTAATGATGTGATCCCGTTTACCAAATGACAACTCATGTCTATGGTTAGGAAACTTAACCATCTTTCATCAATGAGCTAGTCTAGTAGAGGCTTACTAGGGACACTGTGCTTTGTCTATGTATCCACACATTATCAAGTTTCTGGTTAATACAATTCTAGCATGAATAATAAAAATTTATCATGATATAAAGAAATATAAATAACAACTTTATTATTGCCTCTAGGGCATATTTCCTTCAGTCTCCCACTTGCACTAGAGTCAATAATCTAGATTACATTGTAATGAATCTAACACCCATGGAGTCTTGGTGCTAATCATGTTTTGCCCTTGGAAGAGGCTTAGTCAACGGGTCTGCCACATTCAGATCCGTATGCATTTTGCAAATCTATATGTCTCCCTCCTTGACTTGATCATAGATGGAGTTGAAGCGTCTCTTGATGTGTTTGGTTCTTTTGTGAAATCTGGATTCCTTTGCTAATGCAATTGCTCCAGTATTGTCACAAAAGATTTTCATTGGACCCGATGCACTAGGTATTACACCTAGATCGGATATGAACTCCTTCATCCAGACTCCTTCATTTGCTACTTCCAAAGATGCTATGTACTCCGCTTCACATGTAGATCCCGCCATGATGCTTTGCTTGGAACTACACCAACTAATAGCTGCACCATTCAATATAAATACGTATCCGATTTGTGACTTAGAGTCATCCGGATCAGTGTCAAAGCTAGCATCGACATAATGATTTATGACGAGCTCTTTGTCACCTCCATAAACGAGAATCATATCCTTAGTCCTTTTCAGCTACTTCAGGATGTTCTTGACCACTGTCTAGTGATCCACTCCTGGATTACTTTGGTACCTCCCTGCTAGACTTATAGCAAGGCACACATCAGGTCTGGTACACAGCATAGCATACATGATAAAACCTATGGCTGAGGCATAGGGAATGACTTTCATTTTCTGTCTATCTTCTGCAGTGGTCTGGCATTGAGTCCGACTCAACTTCACACCTTGTAACACAGGCAAGAACCCTTTCTTTGACTGATCCATTTTGAACATCTTAAAGACTTTATCAAGGTATGTGCTTTGTGAAAGTCCAATAAGCGTCTTGATCTATCTCTATAGATCTTGATGCCCAATATATAAGCAGCTTCACTGAGGTCTTTCATTGAGAAACTCTTATCACTACAAAAAAGACACATCTGTGACTTTTTGGGCCGAACGAATTTTTTCTGTCATACTTATGACACTTCTATGACGATAATTGTGACAAAACCCGGTATCATCATAGATGTGGTGGGCTCCTACTTCTATGGCAAAATATCATGACAGAAAATGGGCTTTTCCTCCTTCTGGCCGGAGACGCAGTTGCATGACATTCTTTGGGCCGTCCATGACGGAAAAACCATGGTAGAAGCGAGGGCGTGGAAAATATCGGGGAGTTCCCGGTACGATGGGTGGTTGGGGGCCGAGCGATGCGCGTTTATCTCGTACGTACGCACGTGTGTGCGAGGCGTTGCGCTCTAACTGAACCCGAGCGAGGCGTTGGGCTCTAACTGAACCCTAGCGATTGCACTGCAGTCTACGCGTTACTGAACCCGTGCGATCGATCGATGGCTGTTAACTGAACCTGATCGAGCGAGTCCTTCACTACTACTGCTAACTGAAGCCGATCGATGCTGCCTCTGGATGAACAGTGAGCGTTGTTGGGGGGTTTGGATGAACAGTTCCCGGTGGGGGTTGGATGAACAGGAACCCGTGGTAGTAGAGGCCGTTGCCGCTGGTTGAACAGTACCCCGATCGATCGAGCCAGTGGATGAACAGGACCCAGTGGAGGGCTGGATGAACAAAGGACCCCGTGGAGGGCTGGTTGAACAGTAGTCGGTGGAGGGCTGGTTGAACAGTAGCCGGTGGAGGGCTGGATGAACAGTAGCCCGTGGAGGGGTGGTTGAACAGGACCCGTATGGATAGGGCTGGTTGAACAGTAGCTGGTGGAGGCTATATGAACAAGAGCCCGTGGATGAACAGTCGCAAGTGGAGGCTGGAGGAGGTCGACGGTGGATGAACAGTACCCCTTGGAGGCTGGAGGAGGTCGACGGTGGAGATGAACAGTATCCCGTGGAGTCCCGTTTTGCAGTACGCCACACCCCTCCCGATGAACAGGACCCTGTTTCGACCGTAGTGCTCCAACACAAGTCCGTTTCCTCTGTTTTGCGGTACGCACACCCTTCCCGATCAACAGGACCCCGTTTTGACCGTAGGAGGTCCAAGAGAAGTCCGTTTCCTCTGTTTTGCGGTACGCCAAACCCCTCCCGATGAACAGGATCCCATTTCCACCATGGCCGGTCGCACACAAGGCCGTTTCCTCCGTTCTGCGATACGCTAGGCCTCGTTTCCATCGTATGTTCCGTCCAAGCCGGTTGGTTCCCGATGAACAACACGCGTTTTGTTGCCTCCCGATGAACACGACGCATTCCGTTGCCTCCCCATGAACACGATGACGATGCAGTTTCTTCGTTTCGACCCAGCCACAACCATGTACACAAGCCCTGACCGTACGTATGCGCGAGTAGGCGTTCGAGACCCCGCCCGTATGTATGTACATGGCCGTATTTACTTTCTTGCACCCTGGCTGCTATACGTACGTGTACATGCTACGTGCGCGCCTCTACTACCACACGTGCACGCCTCTACTACCACACGTGCCCTTCCTTACACGACCACGGTTCATCGCTGCAGCCTGCAGACAGACCGATCGACCAGTATGTACGTACACGTTCGCGACCAGAATGACAATGCTACGTACGCTTCGACCGGGTGGGTCCCGACTGTCAGGCACTTCCTTGCGTGCGAAGATGTAGCTGGTGGGTCCCAGCAGTCACGGGGCGAATGATTTTTTGCCCGTAATATGGACGCACTTCCTTGCGTGCGAAGATGTAGGTGGTGGGTCCCAGCAGTCAGGGGGAAACATTTTTTTCATGTAATATGGTGGCCCGTTCGATAGGTCCCCGCTATCAGATGGAGGGATCATTATTTTCCGCGTAATAAGGAGGCACTTCCTTGCTGCGGCCATGGACCCTGCTGTCAGCCTCTCCATGTAGAGTACTCTTGCATTGGAAGTCGTTCCTTGACCACGTTGACCACGCCGCGTTGAGAGCACCAGTGCGGTGGACGACGGCGAGGCCTAGGAAGGGGATGACGCGGAGCTGGGGAAGACACGGCAGTGGATGTCCACGTGGAGAGGAGTACGAGGGTTCACTGGTTCGGCTTCAGTGTGAGGCTGCCGTCGCCGCAGAATAACAGGGGGTGTGGGTGAGTGGAGGGATGCCCTGACCAGCGTGGGAGTAGTAAGGGGCGGTGAGGCCTCCACGGCAACACAGCCGGCCACGGGAGGCAGGAGCAGGTGGCACGACCGGCGCTGCTTTGGGCGGCTGGAGCGAGTAGACCAGAGGTTGAAGAAGCACTACAGCCGTTGGATGGACATCGTACGGTCACTGGAGCTAGAATCATTCATATTGACTAAGTTGACAAAGCCCTCCATCCCCGTCATCTTAGTAGGCCCACAAGTCAGCCTCCCACAATGGTGGGTCCCAGCTAGCAGGGGGAGTATTCATTGTTTTGTGTGTAATAAGGAGGCACTTCCTTGTGTGCGAAGATATAGCTGGTGGGTCCGAGCTGACAGCGGGGGGAAAGTTTTTTTCAAGAAATACAGAGGCCCTTCGGATGAGTCCCAGCTGTCAGGTGGAGGAATCATTATTTTGCGCGTAATAAGGAGGCATTTCCTTGTGTGTACCCCTACTGTCAGCCTCTTCCGATGGCTATTGTTTGTTGACCATGTTGTCCTCACCGCGCCGAGAGCACAAACGCGGTGGACAAGGGCGAGGCCCAGGAAGGGCGACCCGGAGCCGGCGAAGCCACCGCAGCGGATGCCCACGCCAAGGGGTGTACGAGTGCTGACTGGTCGGCTGCGGGGTGAGGCTGACGTCGCCGAAAAATAACAGGGTGTGCGGGTGTGTACAGGGATGGCCTGGCGGTAGCACAACTAGCCACGGGGGGAGGGAGCAGGCAGTCCCACCGGCGCTGGTTTGGGCGGCTGGAGCAGGAAGATCAAAGATTGAAGAAGCACGATGGCCGTTGGATGGACATCCAACAGTCACTGCTCTGTGTTGACTAAGTTGACAAAGCCTTGCGTACGCGTCAAATTTTTTTAGGACAACGTCATCGTCAACCTAGTAGGCCCAGAAGTCATCCTCCAAATCTGTGGAAAACAACATACAACCCATTAGCCATTATTTTCAATAATTTACAGCCCATTTGCTAATTCTTAAGGATTTTTGAAGCCCATATTCTTTTTATTAGCACTACAGACCATATATTCTGGGCACTGCTAAAAAATTGAATGAAAATTTTCATATTTCGATGGGGTCCGAACTCTTTTAATCACGAAATTTTGAGTCGCGTTAAAAATATTTTTTAAAAATTATATCAAAATAAAATCCAAAAAACAATTCTCCGCAAAAAAATTAATTAAATTTAAAATCTTAACTAGCAAGATGCCCGTGCGTTGCACGGAACATGAAGATGCATTTGTATGAGTAGTTTATCTTGTGGGAGAAAAGACGATCTTTTAATGTAATTGCCAGTTGGCTTTGGTTTTTATAAGAGTAGAGAGTAGAGAAATCCAGAAAAATGATATTTTAATGTAATTGGCGGTTGGCTTTGTTTTAAAAATTTACAGCCCATTTCTTACAACTTATAGCCCATTTTCTGAGGAAGCCCATTTCTTACTACTTTACATCCCTCCCTCCTCGTCTTGAAAGATTTGCTGCCCAGCAGGGCTGAGAAAAGAAAGTAGGCCTCAGTTTGGGTGTTCTCCAAAAAAAAGAACTGGGCTAGCCATTTTCAGAAAGAAAAAAAGATATCAATTGGGCTCGTCATGTGCTTAAATAAATGCGCAGTTGAGCTCCGTCTCTGAAACTAGAAAAACAACTGGGCGAGCTGCTGGGTCCTTGGTGTTATTCGCTTGTTGTGTAATTTTAACAAATCCGCTGCCGTGCCGGCCTATGCATCGCTGGTGTGAGATGAGACGTTGATGACTTGTCCTGGCTTGTAATACGAGGCGCCTGCTTGCGTAATGCAATGACCCTAGTGGGTCCCTACTGTCAGCCTCTCCACGTACAGTCATCTCCTGATTCCTTTTGGTTGTTGACCAATTTGACAACGCCAGACGTAGGCGGGCATAGCGAGCGAACCAAGGCGGAGAACGACGGCGAGGCCTCGGGCGGGAAGGAACATCAGCTATGGAAGATGCGGCAGTGTAGTGGCAGGTGGAGGGGAGTACGAGGGCAACAACATGCAACTCAAGCTTACAAACGGTACAAAAAGCCCAAGGATTAATTGTTCATCAAATTTTTAGACAAAACCCAGATTGAACATGGCAGTAACATCTAACCCAACCACTGTTTTTCGCAGTCACAAACAAATGGATCGGTCTGATCCATAAAATCAACATCCCGTGCATAAAAATTTATTGCACGATGACTACAACTTGTTGTAAATAGAAGCCGAGCACGTTTGGAAGCCCATTTGTCCACCTGAAACTTCTTTTTTTGCTCTTCGACGTGTCCGCCCGTCAGAAATCTCTTGTAGTAAAACTTAAGCCTCACGGACAATAGTAACCTCGCATTCAACAGGAAGAATGTGACAAAGCTTCTGTTTGCCTGGTTGGATGCATATCCTTCCATCGTTATTGTCCTCAAACGAATGTCATGAGAACTGAGAAAATCCTGGTGCTTATTACGCCACTGATTGGTTATACGTTTTTGTCCATGTACTTGAAGTACCTAAGTAGACATGAAGATTTGAAAATAGTTAAGGTCTGAAAAAAGAGTATGTCGAAAGAGCAACACCTGAACGGTTAATTCTAGTACAATATATACAGTCTTTCAATGTGCATGAAATCATCACCTCCATATATAAACTCTCCAGAGACCGAAAGCATCATAGCAAGCCAATAATTATGTTTAGATCATAACTATACATTCCGATATATAAGATCTTGACAGAATCCAACATCATTGATAGGCTATCCATGGACGAACTCTTCATTGAGCATATAACATAATATTAGTACCCAAAGTGTACTCCAAGATGATATAAAACTTATGCGCACAAATAAAAAATGCAGCTTATGATTACAAACGTGTAGATGATAATATACGGTACCTGAAAAAGTGAGGAGCCAAACACCAACTCTTTGTGATCATTAAACGGATCACGAATTACACCCAAGGTCTCTAGTTTGGGCGCAGAGACAACAATTATTTGCGAAGGTTTATAACAATTATCAAGGAGCAACCTTTCAAGTGAAGGGGCATCTTCGATAATGAGCTGCTATCCTTCAAAACAAATTCCAATGCTTTTAAGGTGAGGCGACTTTATTTGGAGACAACTGATAGGGATTTCTATTCCCAAAACAATCAGCAAGCGCTCCAGGGCAGGGAAACTGGAGTGGATGATGTTGTGTGCCTCCGACAGATAAACCACCATAAGCAAAAGTTTTTTAACAGTGGGAGTCGAAGCATTTGTACCAGATCGCCTAGTAGATGGCACCAGGCGAAGGTGGCGGGGTGGGGAGAGGAGGAAAACCGTGAGATGGACAACGGTGGTGTGGGCACGAATTCTTGGTATGTTCGTGGTATGAAACTTTCGTGGTAATGGTAGAACTCAAACTACTGGAGTTTTTAGAATTTAGGGGATGTCAGCCAAGCGCCCACCGTGCCGGGTATGGAGAGCAGGTAGCGTGTCGGGATGTAGAGGCGTTGAACAGGGCCCTGCTGGTGAGAGGAGATGATGGCTCTGAGGAGATAAAATTCAGGGAGGACAGATATCTGGTGACAGTCGAGATTGAGGGGTGCGGTGGGCCATAGAAGGCGCCACCATGTTGAGAGGACTTGTGTGCGGCAGGAATCCTTGGTGGGGAGAAGTGAGATGATCTCCTCAAGGATGACGTCTGGGAGATCACTGATGCGGTCCACCGGAGATTCTACCAGTTCCTCA
>NC_041382.1:724134684-724185734 GCF_002162155.2 Triticum dicoccoides | reverse complement strand
CGCCGCTTCTCCCCGCGCTGCCGGGTGCGAGATCTACAACCGGCGTCGCTGCCGGTGGGAGCCTCATCTTCTTTGCGCTGGGGTCAGCCGACTCCATTTTCCTTGTGGGCGTTGCGCCGAGCTCACGGGTTTGAGTAGAGTAGCTAGAGACGAGCCTAGTGGCAGTGCTAGTGGGGAAGAAGGAGGGCTGGGGTTTTCTATAGGAGTGGAAGAAGAGGAGCAAGTGTTTTCTGTACTAGTGAGGAAGAAGGTGAGCAGTGTTTTTCTAGACAAGTGAGGAACATGGGGAGCGGGGGGAATTGGGGGGCGACGAAAGCGGGAGAGTCCACCGAGCTGCAGTATAAGTGGAAGCGAGGAGGAAGGAGGGCTTTCCTGGGATCGCCCCCTCTTCAAGAAATATGGGCTTCTCCTCACAAAAAACAAAACAAATGGGCTTTAAGATGGATAGGCTTTTGTATCGGCCCAGTCGGCTTCCCGTGTTTCGATCTAGAGGGCCTTGTGCTAGAGGCAGCCCGAGACACTCTCCAGCTTATTGCCCATTCAAAATAAAAAAAGAGACACCTCCAGCTTATGGCTACTCATCGGTAACGTTTTTCAACTTGGCATCCACCAAATTAGAGGAAGCGGTACTAGATGCAGACACTCACACTGGTCGCGTAGCGTGGCAAAGTGAGGTGTCAAATAACAGGCCTACAATATACTTACTAGACTGTGAAGGTTCACAGGCTAGTTAACATTTACATTAAACTAAGCTTCAAAAGATATGGTATGCATACTAACATTCAGAAGAACAAAAGTTCAGCATGTTTATACATCTCAATGATTCACCATACTATAACCAATACAAAGTTGTGAGAAGGTGTGGAAATAAAGAAAATCGGTCGATGCTTCTCTGAGAAAAGGGCCTCCCTGCAGACGCATTAATTTCCTTAATTTCCTGGGCATGCTTGTTTCTTCTCAATGATGCGAGCACTTTGAGCATGTTGGCAACTCCACAGCTAGCTAGCTGCCTCATATTGCAATTGATGCCGACACATTTGCAGCAAACACATGAGGCAATAGAGATGACTCAACATGAGTCCATATTATGCAGTTCCCCTGAAATCATCTTCATTGTCCTGAATCTGAAAAGATAATAAAACAATAGCTATACTTAAACGGTGTTGCAAAACAGTAGCACATATCAATAGCTCGGCATGACAAAACATGATCATCTGGACGAAGGGGATACTGACTTGCCCGAGGAAGATTATATATAATTTCATAAGTCCTTGGTTGATTTCCACCTTCGGCTGCACTACTTGTTTGCTACTCCACATATGACAAGATCGTTCCGCACTGCAATCAGCAAGTCAATGTATGAATAAGCTTATTTCATCTTGCGGTGGTGATTGTACCTAGTTACGAATGTAGGAATACCCGGTGCACCATGAGGTTAGCTGATAGCAGGTAGATGCAGCCATATAAGTTTTGTGCGGTGCTACCAAAATTGAGGTTTGAATCCCTTCCCATTATGAGAATTCTTCTTGAAGTTGGTAGAATGTGATGGCTTGTTCTTTGCATCAAACTTGCCTTTCCCCTGAGATTTGTTCTTATTGTTTTGGGGCTGGTTGGGCTGGAAGTTCTTCTCATGTACCATGTGGGCACTAGAAGCTCCCTCAGCGACCCAAGCACGTGTATATTTTGCTCTCGCCTTCTCTTCAAAATGAAGAGTGCTAATGAGATCCGAAACGGAAAACTCATGTCTCTTGTTTTTTTAGAGAAGTAGCAAAATCGTTCCACGAAGGTGGAAGCTTGGCAATGATGGTCCCAACAACAAATTTGTCCGGCAACACACACTTGAAGTACTCAAGTTCCTTAGCGAGTGACTGTATCTCATGAGTCTGCCGAACAACAGAGCGCTCATCAGTCATCTTGTAGTCACAGATTTGCTCCATGACGTACAACTTGTTGCCAGCGCCCGAGGCCTCAAACGTGGCCTCGAGCGCAGCCCACATGTCTTTGCCGCTGTCAAATGACATATATGAATCCACAATGGAATCGTCAAGAACACTCAGCAGGGCGGCTTTGAAGAGGGTATCCATGTTCTCAAAAGCTTCCTGCTGTGTAGGATTAAGATCGCCCTCAGGCTTACCCTTAGTGGCAGCATAGCAGTACATGATCTGAAACCAATATACTTCTCTTGTGCACCACCTTTTATATTACAGCCCCTTAAAAGTAGGCGGCTCAAAAGCGCAGCAAAACCACTCGGAGTAAATTGACTATAATCAGGTTTTTGGATTTGATTGTTGAATATATGAGAAATTTACTATGAGATGTAATCCGGATCAACGGTAAATAGATCAAGAAGACAATTGCAAAGATCAAAGTAATGATGCGTACTAAACCAGGAGGACAGAATCACATACTATACAACGGGAGTAGAACCGCTGTGGTTGATGTTGTCACTCATGTCGTTGATGAAGATGTTACTGAGATCGGGGAAGAAGGCTGTCGTTGAGGAAGTCGTCGCTGGCAGCAGTGATAGGAGTGTGCTCCCCAAAAACCTGATCGCCCCTCTCCCGTACAGGATCACGAAAGGCGGGGTTCGGAGGACTGCTGTCCCTTCTCGCTGTGCATGCCGGAAGGAGGGATGGAGAAGAATTGCGTGGCGGCACTAAGATCTGGAATGGTGCGAAACCATATGATACAGCAGTGGCTAGGGTAGAGCATGTCAGGTCGGTCGTGCGAGTAAGACCAAGTAGTACAATAGTAGGCCTTTGGCCCAAACCCCACGTCCAAGTCAATAATAGCCCCACTATCCAAAAGAATCAGAAACGACTGAGTAATTAAGGCGTCCGTTAATTATTAATTAATGACTTAGTAAATTTTCTGACTCACACCACACTTAGAGCATGGTGAATAGTATAGCCAACATCCAGCTATATGAACTTGACACATCATCTAGAACCAACCTAATACGAAGCCTGCTTACAATAGTTATTCCTGTTAGTATAATACTATATCATTAATAATGGCCCCACCTTTTGTCTCACAAAGTATGTGTAGTGTGAAATGCCGGGCATGCAGCGGGCGGTGCCCTCGGTCGGTGCGCCGCTTCAATGACGAATGCAGTGAGAGGTCGCGTCGCCCTGACTTGCCATCAATGTGGAGCGGCGGGTTTAGCTGGCACCAAGCGGGAAGGTTTTGAGTTTTGATTCAGTTGATGTGCTGCTACCGTCCAATATTCACGTGTGGTTGTTTCTAGAATAAAAAAGGAGGTACTCCTACTTATGTTACTCCCACTATGGCTAGCCTTGCGCTTGGCTCTTCGCCTCTTTCGGAAGTCGAACAATAATGGTTGTACTACAATAGTACTTCTGGCAATCTAACACCAAATGAACTGTTGCACGTCCACCGCTTGTAAGCAAAAGTTTCTCCTCATGCTAAGAGCCACCGGGCATGCGTTGGCAAGGGAGAAGGCGTAGTAAGCAAGCTTCTCATCGTTCTACGAGTTGACGGGACACATCAAAGTTATTTAGTACGTACTCTCTCCAAAAAAGGGCTGACCATTGTTGGGGAACGTAGTAATTTCAAAAAATTTCCTACGCACACGCAAGAGCATGGTGATGCATAGCAACGAGGGGAGAGTGTGATCTACGTACCCTTGTAGATCGACAACGGAAGCGTTTGGTTGATGTAGTCGTACGTCTTCACGGCCAGACCGATCAAGCACCGAAACTACGGCACCTTCGAGTTTTAGCACACGTTCAGCTCGATGACGATCCCCGGACTCTGATCCAGCAAAGTGTCGGGGAGGAGTTCCGTCAGCACAATGGCGTGGTGACAATCTTGATGTTCTACCATCGCAGGGCTTCGCCTAAGCACTGCTACAATATGACCGAGGTGGAATATGGTGGAGGGGGGCACCGCACACGGCTAAGGAATGATCACGAAGATCAACTTGTGTCTATGGGGTTCCCCTTGCGTCAGTATATAAAGGATGGAGGAGGAGGAGGCCGGCCAAGGCAATTGGTGCGGCCAGGATGTGGAGTCCTACTAGGACTCCAAGTCCTAGTAGGAGTCCACCAAGAGGGGAGGAAGGGAGAAGGAAGTGGAGGAGAAGGAGAGGTGACCGACCCCCTTTTCCCTAGTCCAATTCGGACTAGAGGGGAGGGGGGGGGGCAGCACCCCCTTGGCCCTTTTTCCTCTTCCCACTAAAGCCCATCAAGGCCCATTGCTTCTCCCGTAACTACCCGGTACTCCGAAAAATACCCGAATCACTCGGAACCTTTCCGATGTCCGAATATAGTCATCCAATATATCGATCTTTACGTCTCGAACATTTCCAGACTCCTCGTCATGTCCACGATCTCATCCGGGACTCCGAACTCCTTCGGTACATCAAAACTCATAAACTCATAATATAACTGTCATCGAAACCTTAAGCGTGCGGACCCTACGGGTTCGAGAACAATGTAGACATGACCGAGACACGTCTCCGGTCAATAACCAATAGCGGGACCTGGATGCCCATATTGGCTTCTACATATTCCACGAAGATCTTTATCGGTCAGACCGCATAACAACATACGTTGTTCCCTTTGTCATCGGTATGTTACTTGCCCGAGATACGATCGTCAGTATCCAATACCTAGTTCAATCTCGTTACCGGCAAGTCTCTTTACTCGTTCTGTAATACATCATCCCGCAACTAACTCATTAGTTGCAATGCTTGCAAGGCTTAAGTGATGTGCATTACCGAGAGGGCCCAGAGATACCTCTCCGACAATCGAAGTGACAAATCCTAATCTCGAAATACGCCAACCCAACATGTACCTTTGGAGACACCTGTAGAGCTCCTTTATAATCACCCAGTTACGTTGTGACGTTTGGTAGCACACAAAGTGTTCCTCCGGCAAACGGGAGTTGCATAATCTCATAGTCATAGGAACATGTATAAGTCATGAAGAAAGCAATAGCAACATACTAAACGATCGGGTGCTAAGCTAATGGAATGGGTCATGTCAATCACATCATTCTCCTAATGATGTGATCCTGTTAATCAAATAACAACTCTTTTGTTTATGGTTAGGAAACATAACCATCTTTGATTAACGAGCTAGTCAAGTAGAGGCATACTAGTGACACTTTGTTTGTCTATGTATTCACACAAGTATTATGTTTCCGGTTAATACAATTCTAGCATGAATAATAAACATTTATCATGATATAAGGAAATAAATAATAACTTTATTATTGCCTCTAGGGCATATTTCCTTCAGTCTCCCAGTTGCACTAGAGTCAATAATCTAGTTCACATCGCTATGTGATTTAACAGCAATAGTTCGCATCACCATGTGATTAACACCCATAGTTCACATCGATATGTGATCAACACCCAAAGGGTTTACTACAGTCAGTAATCTAGTTCACATTGCTATGTGATTAACACCCAAAGAGTACTAAGGTGTGATCATGTTTTGCTTATGAGATAATATTAGTCAACGGGTCTGTCACATTCAGATCCGTAAGTATTTTGCGAATTTCTATGTCAACAATGCTCTGCACGGAGCTACTCTAGCTTATTGTTCCCACTTTCAATATGTATCTAGATCGAGACTTAGAGTCATCCAGATCTGTGTCAAAACTTGCATCGACGTAACTTTTTACGACGAACCTTTTTGTCACCTCCATAATTGAGAAATATTTCCTTATTCCACTAAGGATAATTTTGACCGCTGTCCAGTGATCTACTCTTAGATCACTATTGTACTCCCTTGCTTAACACACTGTAGGGTATACAATAGATCTGGTACACAACATGGCATACTTTATAGAACCTATGGCTGAGGCATAGGGAATGACTTTGATTCTATTTCTATCTTCTGCCGTGGTCGGGCTTTGAGTCTTTCTCAATTTCACACCTTGCAACACAGGTAAGAACTCTTTCTTTGACTGTTCCATTTTGAACTACTTCAAAATCTTGTCAAGGTATGTACTCATTGAAAAAACTTATCAAGCGTCTTAATCTATCTCTATAGATCTTGATGCTCAATATGTAAGCAGCTTTACCGAAGTCTTTCTTTGAAAAACTCCTTTCAAACACTCCTTTATGCTTTACAGAATAATTCTAATTATTTCCGATCAACAATATGTCATTCACATATACTTATCAGAAATGCTGTAGTGCTCCCACTCACTTTCTTGTAAATACAGGCTTCACCGCAAGTCTGTATAAAACTATATGCTTTGATCAACTTATCAAAGCGTATATTCCAACTCCGAGATTCTTGCACCAGTCCATAGATGGATCGCTGGAGCTTGCATATTTAGTTAACACCTTTAGGATCGACAAAACCTTCTAGTTGCATTGTATACAACTCTTCTTTAGTAAATCCATTAAGGAATGCAGTTTTGTTTATCCATTTGCCAGATTTCATAAAATGCGGCAATTGCTAACATGATTCGGACAGACTTAAGCATAGATACGAGTGAGAAAATCTCATCGTAGTCAAGACCTTGAACTTGTCGAAAACCTTTTGCGACAATTCTAGCTTTGTAGATAGTAACACTGCTATCAGCGTCCGTCTCCCTCTTGAAGATCCATTTATTTTCTATGGCTTGCCGATCATCGGGAAATCCATCAAAGTCCATACTTTGTTCTCATACATGGATCATATCTCAGATTTCATGGTCTCAAACCATTTCACGGAATCTGGGCTCATCATTTCTTCCTCATAGTTCGCAAGTTCGTCATGGTCTAGTAACATGACTTCCAGAACAGGATTACCATACCACTCTGGTGCGGATCTCACTCTGGTTTACCTACGAGATTTGGTAGTAACTTGATCTGAAGTTACATGATCATCATCATTAGCTTCCTCACTAATTGGTGTAGTAGTCACATGAACAGATTTCTGTGATGAACTACTTTCCAATAAGGGAGCAGGTACAGTTACCTCATCAAGTTCTACTTTCCTCCCACTCACTTCTTTCGAGAGAAACTCCTTCTCTAGAAAAACTCCGAATTTAGCAACAAAAGTCCTGCCTTCGGATTTGTGATAGAAGGTGTACCCAACAGTCTCCTTTGGGTATCCTATGAAGACATATTTCTCCGATTTGGGTTTGAGCTTATTAGGATGAAACCTTTTCATATAAGCATTACAACCCCAAACTTTAAGAAACGACAACTTTGGTTTCTTGCCAAACCACACTTCAGATTGTGTCATCTCAACGGACTTAGATGGTGCCCTATTTAACGTGAATGCAGCTGTCTCTAATGCATAACCCCAAAACAATAGTGGCAGATCAGTAAGAGACATCATAGATCGCACTATATCCAATAAAGTACGGTTATGACGTTCGGACACACCATTACACTATGGTGTTCCAGGTGGCGTGAGTAGTGAAACTATTTCACATTGTTTTAATTGAAGGCCAAACTCGTAACTCAAATACTCTTCTCTACGATCAGATCGTAGAAACTTTATTTTCCTTTTACGATGATTTTCCACTTCACTCTGAAATTCTTTGAACTTTTCAAATGTTTCAGACTTATGTTTCATCAAGTAGATATACTCATATCTGCTCAAATCATCTGTGAAGTTCAGAAAATAACGATACTTGCCGTGAGCCTTAACACTCATCGGACCGCATACATCAGTATGTATTATTTCCAATAAGTCAGTTGCTCGCTCCGAAGAACGGAGTCTTAGTCATCTTGCCCATGAGGCATGGTTCGCAATCATCAAGTGATTCATAATCAAGTGATTCCAAAATCCCATCAGCATGGAGTTTCTTCATGCGCTTTACACCAATATGACCTAAACAGCAGTGCCACAAATAAGTTGCACTATCATTATTAACTTTGCATCTTTTTGGTTTCAATATTATGATTATGTGTATCACTACGATCGAGATCCAACGAACTATTTTCATTGGGTGTGTAACCATATAAGGTTTTATTCATGTAAACAGAACAACAATTTATTCTCTTACTTAAATGAATAACCGTATTACAATAAACATGATCAAATCATATTCATGCTCAACGCAAAACACCAAATAACACTTATTCAGGTTCAACACTAATCCCGAAAGTATAGGGAGTGTGCGATGATGATCATATCAATCTTGGAACCACTTCCAACACACATCGTCACTTCACCCTTAACTAGTCTCTGTTTATTCTGCAACTCCCATTTCAAGTTACTAATCTTAGCAACTGAACTAGTATCAAATACTGAGGGGTTGCTATAAACACTAGTAAAGTACACATCAATAACATGTATATCAAATATACTTATGTTCACTTTGCCATCCTTCTTATCTGCCAATCACTTGGGGTAGTTCCGCTTCCAGTGACCAGTCCCTTTGCAGTAGAAACACTTAGTCTCAGGCTTAGGACCAGACTTGGGCTTCTTCACTTGAGCAGCAACTTGCTTGCTGTTCTTCTTGAAGTTCCCCTTCTTCCCTCTGCCCTTTTCTTGAAACTAGTGGTCTTGTCTACCATCAACACCTGATGTTTTTCTCAATTTCTACCTTCGTCAATTTCCGCATTACGAAGAGCTTGGGAATCATTTCCGTTATCCCTTGCATATCATAGTTCATCACGAAGTTCTACTAACTTGGTGATGGTGACTAGAGAATTCTGTCAATCACTATCTTATCTGGAAGATTAACTCCCACTTGATTCAAGCGATTGTTGTACTCAGACAATCTGGGCACATGCTCACTAGTTGAGTGATTCTCCTCCATCTTTTAGCTATAGAACTTGTTGGAGACTACATATCTCTCAACTCGGGTATTTGCTTGAAATATTAACTTCAACTCCTGGAACATCTCATATGGTCCATGACGTTCAAAACGTCTTTGAAGTCCCGATTCTAAGCCATTAAGCATGGTGCACTAAACTATCAAGTAGTCATCATATTGAGCTAGCCAAACGTTCATAATGTCTGCATCTGCTCCTGCAATAGGTCTGTCATCTAGCGGTGCATCAAGGACATAATTCTTCTGTGCAGCAATGAGGATAAACCTCAGATCACGGATCCAATCCGCATCTTTGCTACTAACATCTTTCAACACAATTTTCTCTAGGAACATATCAAAATAAACATATGAAAGCAACAACGCGAGCTATTGATCTACAACATAATTTGCAAAATACTACCAGGACTAAGTTCATGATAAATTTAAGTTCAATTAATCATATTACTTAAGAACTCCCACTTAGATAGACATCCCTCTAATCCTCTAAGTGATTACGTGATCCAAATCAACTAAACCATGTCCAATCATCACGTGAGATGGAGTAGTTTCATTGGTGAACATCGCTATGTTGATCATATCTGCTATATGATTCACGCTCGACCTTTCGGTCTCCGTGTTCCGAGGCCATATCTGTATATGCTTGGCTCGTCAAGTATAACCTGAGTATTCCGCGTGTGCAACTGTTTTGCACCCGTTGTATTTGAACATAGAGCCTATCACACCCGATCATCACGTGGTGTCTCAGCACGAAGAACTTTCGCAATGGTGCATACTCAGGGAGAACACTTCTTGATAATTAGTGAGAGATCATCTTAAAATGCTACCGTCAAACTAAGCAAAATAAGATGTATAAAAGATAAACATCATATGCAATCAAAATATGTGACTTGATATGGCCATCATCATCTTGCGCCTTTGATTTCCATCTCCAAAGTACTGTTATGATCTCTATCATCACCGGCATGACACCATGATCTCCATGATCTTGATCTATATCAATGTGTCGTCACGTGGTCGTCTCGCCAACAATTGCTCTTACAACTATTGCTATCGCATAGCAATAAAGTAAAGCAGTTATTGGGCGCTTGCATCTTATGCAATAGAGAGACAACCATAAGGATTTTGCCAGTTGCCGATAACTTCAACAAAACATGATCATCTCATACAACAACTTATATCTCATCACGTCTTGACCATATCACATCACAACATGCCCTGCAAAAACAAGTTAGACGTCCTCTACTTTGTTGTTGCAAGTTTTACGTGGCTGCTACGGGCTTAGCAAGAACCGTTCTTACCTACGCATCAAAAACCACAACGATAGTTTGTCAAGTTGGTGCTGTTTTAACCTTCGCAAGGACCGGGCGTAGCCACACTCGGTTCAACTAAAGTTGGAGAAACTGTCACCCGCAAGCCACCTATGTGCAAAGCACGTCGGGAGAACCGGTCTCCCGTAAGCGTACGCGTAATGTCGGTCCGGGCCGCTTCATCCAACAATACCGCCGAACCAAAGTATGACATGCTGGTAAGCAGTATGACTTATATCGCCCACAACTCACTTGTGTTCTACTCGTGCATATAACATCAACACATAAAACCTGGCTCTGATACCACTGTTGGGGAACGTAGTAATTTCAAAAAATTTCCTACGCACACGCAAGATCATGGTGATGCATAGCAACGAGGGGAGAGTGTGATCTACGTACCCTTGTAGATCGACAACGGAAGCGTTTGGTTGATGTAGTCGTACGTCTTCACAGCCCGACCGATCAAGCACCGAAACTACGGCACCTCCGAGTTTTAGCACACGTTCATCTCGATGATGATCCCCGGACTCTGATCCAGCAAAGTGTCGGGGAGGAGTTCCGTCAGCACAACGGCGTGGTGACGATCTTGATGTTCTACCGTCGCAGGGCTTCGTCTAAGCACTACTACAATATGACCGAGGTGGAAATATGGTGGAGGGGGGCACCGCACACGGCTAAGGAACGATCACGAAGGTCAACTTGTGTCTATGGGGTGCCCCTTGCCTCAGTATATAAAGGATGGAGGAGGAGGAGGCCGGCCAAGGCAATTGGTGCGGCCAGGATGTGGAGTCCTACTAGGACTCCAAGTCCTAGTAGGAGTCCACCAAGAGGGGAGGAAGGGAGAAGGAAGTGGAGGAGAAGGAGAGGTGGCCGGCCCCCTTTTCCCTAGTCCAATTCGGACTAGAGGGGAGGGGGGGGGCGCAGCACCCCCTTGGCCCTTTTTCCTCTTCCCACTAAAGCCCATCAAGGCCCATTGCTTCTCCCGTAACTACCCGGTACTCCGAAAAATACCCGAATCACTCGGAACCTTTCCGATGTCCGAATATAGTCGTCCAATATATCGATCTTTATGTCTCAAACATTTCGAGACTCCTCGTCATGTCCCCGATCTCATCTGGGACTCCGAAATCCTTCGGTACATCAAAACTCATAAACTCATAATATAACTGTCATCGAAACCTTAAGCATGCGGACCCTACGGGTTCGAGAACAATGTAGACATGACCGAGACACGTCTCCGGTCAATAACCAATAGCGGGACCTGGATGCCCATATTGGCTTCTACATATTCTACGAAGATCTTTATCGGTCAGACCGCATAACAACATACGTTGTTCCCTTTGTCATCGGTATGTTACTTGCCCGAGTTTCGATCGTCGGTATCCAATACCTAGTTCAATCTCGTTACCAGCAAGTCTCTTTACTCGTTCTGTAATACATCATCCCGCAACTAACTCATTAGTTGCAATGCTTGCAAGGCCTAAGTGATGTGCATTACCGAGAAGGCCCAGAGATACCTCTCCGACAATTGGAGTGACAAATTCTAATGTCGAAATACGCCAACCCAACATGTACCTTTGGAGACACCTGTAGAGCTCCTTTATAATCACCCAGTTACGTTGTGACGTTTGGTAGCACACAAAGTGTTCCTCCAGCAAACGGGAGTTGCATAATCTCATAGTCATAGGAACATGTATAAGTAATGAAGAAAGCAATAGCAACATACTAAACGATCGGGTGCTAAGCTAATGGAATGGGTCATGTCAATCACATCGTTCTCCTAATGATGTGATCCTGTTAATCAAATAACAACTCTTTTGTTTATGGTTAGGAAACATAACCATCTTTGATTAACGAGCTAGTCAAGTAGAGGCATACTAGTGACACTTTGTTTGTCTATGTATTCACACAAGTATTATGTTTCCGGTTAATACAATTCTAGCATGAATAATAAACATTTATAATGATATAAGGAAATAAATAATAACTTGATTATTGTCTCTAGGGCATATTTCCTTCAACCATGTCATGGCTACCATCCCGTGCTCCGTCATTGAGTACGTGCACTATTCATGTGCCATCGAGGAGAAAAAACTATTGTGTATAGGAGTAGGTGCCATCGAAGTGCACGACTCACTTATGCATTGCTTATCTGATTATCTCCATTTTCTTTCATGACACGTGCACCTTGATGCTAGATGTCTCGCGTGTTGGCAAAAGGATGAACAAAGATCACGTAAAAAAAGAGTGGAAGAACATAGATTCCCGACGACCGAGAAGGAGCAAGGAACCTCGCGGTGGAGCGTCTGCAAGGAACCTTGCGTGTTTTCCCCTGTTTTTTGCCGCCTACCCGTCTATCTCTCCCTAATATATATATATATATATATTATATAATAATAATATATTATAATAATAAAGCATGGATTGAGTCTTCAGGTTCACCGTCGCGACGTTTTTATAAAAAAGTCCCTGGTGTTTTAGGTATCCAACTCGCAGTCCCCCTAATAAGTCAATAGAACCGGTACGGTACTGGTGAGAGAAAAGAAAAAAAATCTGCACGATGACCTTGCCTTCCATCTCCACACCCAGTGCATCTCCACGCTGTCGTGCGCCGCCAGCCCTCGCCATGCGCCGTCGCAGCCGGCCCCCGACATGCCGCCGCGCACCGCCAACGCCCCTCCGCTGTGCGCCTTCCCCACCCATGCGGCTTTCCACCACCAGCGACACTTGATGCCGGAGCCACACCTTCCCCCAATCCTCCTCTCTCGCTGCGACTCGACGCCGTCGTCCACCACCATCAGCCCAGCCCCCGCGTGTTCCTTTTCCAGTGATGCTACTCACCCTCCCTCCTCTCTTAGCCGACGTCCAGTGCTCCGGGGACGGCAAAAGACAGTTCCAAAACCGTTTGCCCCGCCTCTCAATCACAGGTGAGCCGACGAGAGCTGGTTGCTCTCCTCCCCGGCGCTCTTCTTCACCTGGCCGGAGCACCTACTCCTTCCATCACACACAGATTGACGGAGCAGTTCGATGGTCGTTGCCCAGGCTGCGTGCAGTTTAGTGCTGCTCTGCCCCCATCGACTTCAACCACCAACCCGCTAGGTGCATGCCATGTGTTTGCTAAAAAGACTCAGTGCACTGCAGTACCATTTTTGCTTTGTTTCACGGCCATTTGTAGGTAGCTCATTCTTGCTATACATGTTTGAATATAGTCCACGCTGATATGTGTAGTGGTGTGCTCTTTTATTGTTTTATTTTCAAGGAAAAGAGTTGTTAGTTAATGCGCTAGCCATAGAACTGAACAAGTAAAATGAATATACAGCCACAATTACCTGCTCTCTAGCAATAATACTTTGCGGTTTGCAGAGTTGACTTGAACTGTTGTCTAAAAGCCATGTTCTGACTTTTTCTATTATATTTGATAGAGAAGAGATGGCTATTGATGAAGCTGAGCTTGAGCCTCTAGAATTTGGCGAGAAAATGCACACTCAATAGGAATTACAACCACAGATGAAGAAAAAATGTTTTTGTAGTGCCTCTTTCGAAGCATCAAACTTAACTGTATTGAAGATGCTAATTACATCGTTTTGATTGCTGTTACAGAAATTGGAGATGTTAGTTCAAATTAGAAAACACAATTCCGAGAGCCAATCTGTCATACTTGAGAATGATGTACTCTATGCTTGCCCCCTCTCACTGAAACACACACAACTAAACTTTTGCTCAGTGTTTATGAGCAGAAGAAGCAATGCGTTATGCTTATCTCGACTTTGTTGTCAATGCAGTTGCAGAGGCAGTTGGAGAGTGCTGATTTTGATACCAGTGCGTCAATCTTCACTTCGGAGTAGATCCAAGGGATTGTTGAGAAATAATCCAGTTGACATATTTGAAGAGGTGAGATATTTAAGTCACATCCAGTCTCCTTCCTCTACTATAGCCGATGGTTGTATTCTGCCCATACAGGAAGCATAATTGCCATCCAGCTTTACTTCATGTAATCTGCACTTTGCTCACTGAAAGACTACAAGTGTTGTAATTACATTGGCAGTGGCACCTGTTTAAACCATCCGCCTGGCTCCCGCGGCGAACATCGCCGCCACCCCGCTATCGATTCCCACCCAAGCGGCTGGCCTCCTTGCGGTGGTGGTCTTCACTCACTTTCATCACCATGAAGCAGATCATCGTTGTGGCGCTGTCCGACACTGACGAGAAGGATGACTCGCGTCGAGACAGCCAAGGTGAGTGCCCACTATATGCATCTCTCAGCTTTGTGTTCATCGAGATTGGCTTGTGACACGGCTGTCCAGGTTGGGTGGTCTAATGGCCAGGCTCGTTGGGATGGTGACTGGCAAGATGGATAGGAATACAGACGCGTCCTTCACCCTCGACAATCACACTAGCTACATCAATTTCATCAGATGGTGAGAGTGTCTCATCGAATTGCACACTTTCTAATTTAGTTTCAGCTATCTTAGGGGTACAATTTTATACTTTTGTGCTCTCGGTGCCACTGTTGGATGTTGACATGGTTGTGGGATTTGTCAAAAAATAAATTAGGTTGGCTGTTACAGCAATGCAAGCACCAAACAGGACTTAGTAACGGGAAATCTGCAAGTTCTTAATCATCCCTGGTTTGATAAAATAACTATTTGAGAGAGAGATATTACTGTAAAATTCTTAAAATTTGCGGCAGTGGATTTTGCAGCTTTGGATTTTCCTCTCGATTTTTCAAATTGATGTGGCTGTAGAAACTTGAGGCTGAATTTATTAATTGGTGTGGATGCAACATGGATTGTGTATTTATTTTACAAATTCATTCAAAGCTCGATTGGTAGGTTTGCTTACTTGTTTTTACTGCTTGTGTTGTTACATCTCAGAAGAAGTTCAGAAGAAATTCAGTGTGACATATTTTCTATCATGCACAAATGTGTGATAGATTTAGGACAACCAATGTAGAGAAACATTAAGCCTTAAGGTCAACTCATAAACATCGGTTGAGTTCTTGGTTAATTGTGTGAAGATGATTAACGGAGAACTACAAAAGGATGATTCCAAGGGAAAAGGGAAAGAAATCGTTGCACACATATTTCTGCAATCTATAATCCTTTGCTAAACAAAACAGAATCTCCAATGCTAATCCTTGTAGAAGTGTGACACTCCAAAATTTTTATTTTGTTTTTATCAAAAAAACTTTGTGGTTTTTGAGGAGAGGCTTTTTAAAATTTTTCTTTTTCAGAAAAACCTTCCACTTAAAAACTTCCTTTGCTTTGGCAAGGATATTATTTTTTCAAACTTTGGTGTTTGATCTTTTGAAACTTCTTCTCTGTTGGTTCTCTCTCAAATTTATTTTTGGGAGTTTAAATTGTTTTCTTTTAAAATGAAACTCTATGAATATTTGGGGATTTTCATATCTTGCAATCACCCTTGACTTTGCATTGTTCCCATGTGGTAAAACCCCTCCAAAACCTCCCCTACACCTTGTGATCAACCTAAGTCCTCTGTCCCAACTAATCCAAACAAGTTTTGGATTTTATTCTAATTATTTTTCCTCTCAAAACAAATCTGAAAATTATTTGGAGCCTGAGGGATTTTCAAAGCAAGTACCATATTGCATTTGAGTTTTGACCTCAAACCAACTCTCCTGGATAGTCCTTTGTACCCACAACCCAGAACCATCTTGATCCACTCCTCCTCTTTTCAAAATTTTCAAAATTCAGTCTCTGCAAGTTTGGACTAGATTTGCCAAATTTGATGAAATTCATATCTACACTTCCCCAAAAATTCCACCAAAATTCAGGCAGCCTACTTGAGCAATGAGAAGCCACTCCACCAAGTTTCAGCTCAAGGAAAAATCCCTAGATGCCAATTTCATTCTGTCGAACACCTTGCATGCACTGCTGCTGTTCAAAATTCAGAAAAATTCAGTTTCAGTGTCGTTTGCGTTCGTCAGTTCCTCTCACGCGTAGACAGTGCACTTGGCACGTTCCTCGCAGCCTCTCCCTCCTGTCCGGAGCTTCACACGCGTGCGTGGATCCTTCCTGGCGTCGGTAGCAGCGAGCCTCACCGGCGTTGGGAGCTTCTGCGGTGGCTGCACCTCCCGTGGCGGCCAACAAGGGCCCGAGCCCTCTCGCCATGCCAGCCGGAGCCGCCCAAAGCCCCTTGGCTCTCCGCGTGTCCCTGCCGTGCCAGCGCACGCCCATGGCACCGTCGCCGTGG
The DNA here is from genome assembly GCF_002162155.2 of Triticum dicoccoides. NCBI lineage: Eukaryota > Viridiplantae > Streptophyta > Magnoliopsida > Poales > Poaceae > Triticum > Triticum dicoccoides. The sequence goes on along the minus strand of NC_041382.1, from coordinate 724,169,460 downwards.
CCCGGCAAGCACGGAACATGCTCCCTGCCGCCGACGTGCCGCGCCACCCCCGTTCCGTCGAGCTCACCCTCAGCACCAAGTCCTAGCCCGTTTAGCGCCTAAATGGGACCGGTGGACCTCAACGACGAAGCCCTAGCCCTAATCCCCCTGCACATCCCCGGCACCGCCGTAATCACTCGCCGGAGATCCCCGTTCACGGCAACCGCCTCGGGCTGCCTATAAAAAGGGCCCCCGAGCTCACCCTCGTGCACGCCTCATCCCCACTCCTCACCAACGCCACGCCAGGCCACTAGGGGGACCCCGAGGAGGTCTCCCCCCCAACTCCGGCCGCCCCGATCCGCCTCGGCCGCCACCTCGATTCGCTCCGGTGAGGCCACCTCCGGCGCCCAAACCCCGTCCGTTACCCTCTCTAGCTACCAGGAGCCTAACCCCCACGTCAATTTGATCTATGCAGCTCTCTCCGACGAGTTCCTCGACCACCCGAGCCGCCGTCCGCCGGAGCAAAGCTCGCCTCGACGTGGTACTCGCCGGCGACCACCACCACCATCAACCGACGCGGAATGGCGCCCTGAGCACGGAGGTACCCTCCGATCCCCCTACCTCACCGTGGATCGCCGCCTGCGACCACCGCGGCTCTCGGGCGCCGACGAGCTTCGCTCCCCCTTTTTGAAATTCAAACCTGACGCGTGGGACCCCACCGTCAGCCTCTCTGCTCTCGCTGTTGAAACGTTTTCTGGAAGCGCCTTCGGGCAAAGTACGTTTTCCCTTTGGGCTGGCGTAGTTTCTGCCGAAGCGTTTTCTGTTTTTATAAGCTAGCCCCTGGAAATCTTCTGTTTCATTACAGATTAGTCCCTGGGCAAAAACCCTTATAACTTTTAAGCAGAAAAGTATTTTTGATTGATTCTTTCTCTGTTCTCTTCAAAATTTTGTCTAGTTTTTTATCAGATTTATTTGAAAAATATTTGGTATACTTTCTGTGCACTCCTTGGTATTTACGATAGCGCATATATTTTCTTTATACCGTAGATACCGAAGGAGGTGACAGAGCCGCGAACTTCACCGAGCTAGGCTCCGACTACTCTGAACCAGGCAAGCATGTTTGAACTTTTGATATGATGAGTGTCTTGGCATGTTTTGCATTTAGTTAGTTTCATAGCATGTTGAGAAGCATATCGATGAATGTTATTTTATGCGATAATGAGGTAAGTGAGTTCGATGATCCATAAGTGGATGGATGTGAGTATGAATGGCCATGTGTTGGCATGAGGATGGGTAAGATGGCAGTGTCATAGCATGCCAGTCTTATGCCAGACTATGTGACTTCAGTGTCAAACCGTATCGGTCCAGTTCCTCTCATTTCCTTCCCTGTACTACCACATGTTGTCCGCAAGGAATATGGTTTACTAAGTTGCAAACCGCTTTTCTGGTACACACCAAAAGGAGAGGCCGTGATGATGGTTCCATGGCCCTGGATTAAAGCCAGTCATCCGGTCAGGGGGCATGGGTGTTTCCGGTTGGGACCGAGAGGGGGGGCACCCCTTAGAGCGCGCGTATATAAATTTGATCCCATGCTATTCGAGATTGTGATCTCCCCGTCTCAAAAGTTTTTCTTGGACGATGTCTAGGGTGATTCCTAGCATCGAGAGGTAGGATGGGTGTGTACTGGTTAGCTGTGTTTTCTTTCGAAATACCGTAAATGGAACTAGTCCTTAGTGACTACGGAAATCTGTTGGCTGTGGGAATAATTTTGTACAAACTCTGCAGAGTCATATATTTCCTCAAAATCATCTATTCCATGTCCTAGATCGATATTATCTTATCCTAATCAAATGTCAGTTTTGATGACAGAGACTCCGGTGATTCGCATGAGTGCTAATTCCGGTTAATTGAATATTCTTGTGGATGGACTAACCCATTTATTCTCATGAATTAAATGTTTATTATGAGTATTATTTACTTGTGAATCAAAGCCCTTTCTGTGATGTCGCCCCGACGTCCGACTGTGGCATTTCTTTTAAAGCCCTTTCTGTGATGTCGCCCCGACGTCCGACTGTGGTATTTCTTTTAAAGCCCTTTCTGTGATGTCGTCTCGACGTCCGACTGTGGCATTTCTTTTAAAGCCCTTTCTGTGATGTCGTCCCGACGTCCGACTGTGGCATTTCTTTTAAAGCCCTTTCTGTGATGTCGTCCCGACGTCCGACTGTGGCATTTCTTTTAAAACCCTTTTTGTGACGTCGCCCCGACGTTCGACTGTGGTATTTCTTTTTAAGCCCTTTATGTGGTGTCGCTAAGACGCCCGACTGTGGCATCATTTTCCTTATATTTATTTGTTCACCTTTCGAGGCGTCGCTTCAGACACCCGATCGGTAATTATTTATGTTCTGTTGGGATTTCAGGCGGACTACCGCCGTTCCCCTTTTACTTACCTTGTTATGCTAATTTTTGAAAATGTACATTGGTGAATTTATTCATGTCGCATCCATGCATGCATTTGTTATATCTTACGTCCGAACTGTCTTGCGAGTACTTTCAAAGTACTCACTGGCTTGTTGATTTGGCCAGATGCTGACGAAGGCGATCTCATGGATGAAGAGTTTGATAGCGAGTCCGACACTTAGAGGAGTCCCAGTCAGTCTCGTGCGACCCTAGATTTGGTCACTGTTTTATATCCGCTTCCGCTACCAAATAAATTCATCGAGCCTCACCTCGACGCTCGATGAGATGATAGACTTAGAGTCTTGTATTTCTCTCCCCGCTGTGTTTTTCCACCACCGCCCTATCCTCGAGTCAGTAGTATGCCTCCACACCACTGTGACATGTCCGCCATTATCTATAATTATTGGCGTGCTTGTAATAATTTGGTTGAGCAACCGTAGTTCGACCCTGTAATATATTTTTTGCTACTGGCTTATTGTATCAAGAAATTGTCTACCAGTGAGGAGGATTTCTCTCATACTGGACTCAAAAGATTGGTTTCTCAATAAATATTTTTATTGGAAAACCGGTCGTGACAAGCTTGGTACCAGAGCCAGGCTGACTGTAGGAAGCCACAAGGTGCGATCGCTAATTAGTTATTAGCATGATAGAGCTAATTTATATTTTTGCAATTGTAGTCATTTTCTGTCAGTCAGCATAAATTTATGATCTGACCCTGCAGAATTTTTGCCTATTTTTGTAGATGGCTGATAACAGCTGCGAGGCTCAGACCTTCTCCAACGTGCCCGATGGGTTCGTCAAGCTTCTTTCTTTCATCGTTCAGGTCGCGATGGGGCCATCCGTGCGCCCAGTCTTCACACTCTGCCAGCACCGAGTCAACGACAGTCTGACCATGCACCAGGCCGCGGTGCAGTTCAAGGGAGGGCGTGGTGAGTTACGCCGCTTCCGGTTCGTGGGAAGAGCCATGCCTACGGAGAGGCATGCTATGCAGATGGCAGCCCGTGAGGCGATAGCTCGTCTCAGGGATGTCCTTCCCGTGATGAAGACTCGTCGTTACCGTTATCTTCCGTGCCATGTGCCTTACACCTGTCACTACGCATACTCCTGCCCCAGAGGAGAATGAGACGAGGCTTTTGAGATGCTCATTGAGTATCTCCGGGCCCTGGAGGCAGCCTTCGACAACCTGGTGGACGACTTCGTAGCTACCCGCATGGACTCAGTCCATGGCTGTGCTGCCAACAGGAGGGAGCTCCTACCCATCGCACCGCCACTGACTTTGGTCTCGTCCTCAGCATCTTTTACGCCTACTCGTCGCCTGCCTTCTACCGAAGAATTCAACCAAGTCATTGCACCCACTCCAGCGCGCACTGCACCACCCTTCGCGCCCACTCCTGTACGTGTTGCTCCGCCCCTGGCAACCGCTCCGTCCACTCTGCGCAACACTACACGTATGGAGCCTATTAGCGAGGAGGAAGTCGAGTCCCCAACCTCGCTACGCCTCGCCCTCGGCAGGGCAAAGGAGGTCGTCAACATCTTTGCCTGAGTACGCTTAGCTACCGTGTATTGTACCGCTTTGTAAGATATGTACATAGGTTGTGAGAAGTAGCCTATTTGCGCATCATGTAGGATCTGGAGAAGTGCACTAGCCTAAATAACATGTCAGGATTATGTACGCATATCCTGAGTGATGTATTGTATAATTACCGCACGCGTGTAAGATATGTAATGAGCAGTCCTTCTCTGTGCGCAAGTCGATTTGTTTTTCTTAAGTAAGCCGAGTTATTTAATTCTCTCTGCCAGCTTTATGCATTTATGGTTTTGTTTTGCGACTCTTTCCGCTTTTCTTATGAGTTTTACAAAAATACATCCCCAGAGTGAAAAATGTCTCGTCCTTGGACACGCTCCATGCCAACTCCACCAGAGGAAAATTATGATACACAACCTAGCAACGAGTTCACTCAGGGACAGTCAAGCCAACAGGGCAGTGAATCGGCACTTTCACAAATGTGCCGCCTTTATGAGCAGAGTCAGCAACAACATTATGAGATGATGAACCAAGTCATCAACATGGGGAATCATCATGGACAGTATCAGCAGCATTCCAAGTTATCTGAGCTACAGAAGACACGTCCTCAAACATTTTCTCACACTGACAAGCCTCTTGAAGCCGAGGACTGGCTTTGAGATATGGAGAGGAAATTAATTATTGCAAAATGTTCAGATCTCGAGAAAGTACTATATGCTCCACACTATCTCACAGGAGCAGCCGCATCGTGGTGGGAGAATTTTCTGCACATGCATCCCAACGAAAATGACATAACCTGGGATGATTTCAAGGAAGGTTTCCGTGGTGCACATATTCCTAAGAGTATTATGAAAATCAAGAAGAGAGAATTCGATGACCTCAAACAAAGGAACATGACAGTGTCAGATTACAACAGTCAATTTACCCTATTGTCCCGCTACGCCAATGAGGAGCGTATGACTGAAATCAGGAAGATGGAGAAATTCCTTGACGGTCTGGCGCCCGCGCTTAAATGCCAACTGGTCGTGCACACTTTTCCTGATTTTAAAACACTGGTGGACAAAGCCATTACTCTGGAAAATGAGAGACGCAGTCTGGAAGATATCCGCAAGCGAAAAAGGGACCAGACTAATCACGCTCGCAATCACCGAAGCAAGAAAGATTTTCAAAAGGGTGGGACACACAAATTCTCATCCAATGTCTCACGCCCAATCAAGAATTTTCATGCAAGGGACAAGGAATTCACCTATCGCCCCGGCGTTACTTGTTACGCTTGTGGAGAAGAAGGGCACTATGCCAAACAGTGCCCCAAGCCAAGGAGTTCAACCCCAAAGCCGAACAACGGCGGCAATAATTCAGCGCCCAAGCGAAACAATTTCAATCCCAACAATAACCACAGGAAGGGTCATCTGAACCATGTAACCAAAGAGGAGGCACAAAATGCTCCGGATATCGTACTCGGTACGTTTCCTGTCAACACAATACCTGCAATGGTTTTGTTTGATTCTGGAGCCTCTCACTCTTTCATTTTGAAAAGTTTTGCTTTGCAAAATAATTTTTTGATGCTTCCTTTGGAGAAATCCATGACCATCAAGTCCCCTGGGATTCAGCAAGTTACTCAGAATTACTGTCAGAATGTGGTCATTGAGTTCGAAGGATTGGAGTTTCACGCAAATCTTATTGTATTGGAAAATAAAGGACTGGATGTCATCCTAGGGATGGATTGGCTAACCACCAATAAGGGTTTTATCGACTGTTTCAACAGGACCGTAATTCTCACACACCACCAAGGGAAGACAATAAGAGTATCAGCCAAGGAAGGAAAAATACCCCGGCAACCGAGATTAAATAAGGTGGACGTTTCTGAGCTAAACAAGGTTCCAGTAGTGTGTGAATTTCCAGATGTATTCCCTGAAGAGCTGCCAGGCATGCCACCAGACCGAGAAATAGAATTCCGCATTGAGCTAGCACCAGGAACCACCCCCATATACAAGAAACCATACAGAATGGCACCATCCGAGTTGATCGAGTTGAAGAAGCAAATAAAGGAATTACTGGAAAAAGGATACATTCGAGCCAGCTCCTCACCTTGGGGATCACCAATTTTATTTGCCAAAAAGAAGGATGGAACGCTGAGATTGTGTGTTGACTATCGAGCACTTAACATGGTCACAGTCAAAAACAAATACCCGATGCCAAGGATAAACGATTTGTTTGATCAACATGCTCAGGCCAAGGTATTCTCAAAAATTGACTTAAGGTCAGGATACCATCAATTGAAGGTACGAACGGAATATATCCCCAAAACAGCCTTCACCTCCAGATATGGACTGTACGAGTTCACAGTGATGCCATTTGGATTAACTAACGCCCCAGCATATTTTGTTCACCTCATGAACAAAGTATTTATGAAGTTTATGGACAAGTTCGTCGTGGTATTCATCGACGATATTCTGGTATACTCCAAGACACTAGAAGAGCACGCAGAACATCTCAGGATTGTGCTAGGAGAGCTAAGAAAACACCAATTGTATGCAAAGTTCAGCAAGTGCGAATTTTGGCTAAGACAAGTAGGCTTTCTAGGCCACGTGCTGACTCAAGACGGTATCGCAGTGGACCCAGAGAAAGTCAAGGCCGTACTTGGCTGGAAGTCACCGGCCAGCGTAATGTTCATACGGAGTTTCCTGGGAATGGCAGGATATTACCGCAGATTTATTGAAGGATTTTCCACCATAGCCAAGCCTATGACACAGTTGCTCAAGAAAGATAAGAAGTTTGAATGGACATAAGCCTGCGAGAAAAGTTTCCAAGAGCTAAAGCGGAAGTTAACAACAGCACCGGTATTAATTGTACCCGACATACACAAGAATTTTGAAGTATATTGTGACGCGTCCAAAAAGGGTCTCGGATGCGTGTTGATGCAAGAAAGCAAGGTTGTCGCCTACGCTTCAAGGCAACTTCGCAAGCATGAGGAAAATTATCCCACTCATGACTTAGAAATGGCAGCAGTTATTCATGCACTCAAGGAATGGAGGCATTTCTTACTTGGGAATCGATGTGAAATATATACGGATCACAAAAGTCTCAAATATATTTTCACGCAGCCAGAACTAAATTTACGGCAACGACGCTGGTTGGAATTGGTAAAGGATTATGATGTTGGTATCCATTACCATCCAGGGAAAGCAAATGTAGTGGCCGATGCCCTGAGTCGGAACCCCAGCTCCGACGGAAACTATCTGCATAGCTTGAGGCCCGAATTCCATCAAGAATTTGCCGAGCTCAACTTGATAATGGTAGCAGAAGGCACCATATCAAACTTGGAAATACAACCCAACCTTGTGGAGAAAATTAAAGAAGCTCAGCCCGGTCACCCCAGCATTGAAGGAATTAAAAGAAAGTTGAGTATGGGCAAGGCCTCGGAAGTCGTCATAGACAATGAAGGAATATTATGGTACGGAGAAAGGCTATGCGTGCCAAACATAGAAGACCTTATACAGCAAATTTTAGCTGAAGCACACACCACTCCATATTCGATCCACCCTGGAGGAACCAAAATGTATAAGGATATTCAGGAAAGATTTTGGTGGCACGATATGAAGAGGGACATAGCCGCCTTCATTGCATGTTGCGACTCATGTCAACGCATAAAAGCTGAACATCAGAGACCAGCCGGACTACTGCAACCTAACAAAATACCTGAGTGGAAATGGGATGAAATAGGGATGGATTTTATTGTCGGACTACCTCGGTCACGACACGGGAATGATGCCATATGGGTCATCACTGACAGGTTGACCAAAGTGGCACACTTTATTCCAGTGAAGACGACCTACAACACTCAGAGGCTTGCCAGGATTTATCTCTCTCGCATAGTTTGTCTGCACGGTGTCCCGAAGACTATAATATCCGACAGAGGCACTCAGTTCATCTCAAGATTTTGGGAGCATTTACAACAGGCTCTGGGAACCCAACTAGCCTTCAGTACCGCATACCACCCACAGACTGATGGACAAACGGAACGCGTAAACCAGGTTTTGGAAGACATGCTGAGAGCATGTGTCCTCACATATGGGACCAGTTGGGAAGAAAGCCTGCCATGCGCCGAGTTCGCGTATAACAATAGCTACCAGGCCAGCCTACAAATGGCACCATTTGAGGCCTTATACGGACGAAGGTGTCGAACCCCGTTAAATTGGTCAGAGACCGGGGACAGCCGCATCTTCAGACCAGACATGCTCAGAGAAGCCGAGGAAAAGGTCAAGCTAATCAGAGACCGACTTAAGACCGCTCAAAGTCGACAGAAGAGTTATTATGATCAGAAACATCGTAGGGTCAGCTTCGAACCCGATGAGTTCGTATACCTGAGAGTGTCCCCGATGAGGGGATTGCAACGGTTTAAGATTAAAGGAAAGTTAGCACCAAGATTAATTGGACCATTCTGCATAGTGGCACGAAGAGGTACTGTAGCCTACCAGCTATACTTACCCGAAGACTTGTCCGACATTCACGACGTGTTCCACGTCTCTCAATTAAGGAAGTACGTAAGCAACCCAGAGAAACAAGTATCCCATGAAAACATTGATGTGCAGCCAGACCTCACTTATCGAGAACGTCCCGTAAGAATATTAGAGGAATCTGAAAGGAGGACCCGACAGAAGACCATCAAGTTTTTCAAAGTCCAGTGGAGCAATCACACCGACAGTGAAGCAACTTGGGAAAGCGAGGATTTTCTTCGGACAGAGCATCCACACCTATTTAAGGATCAGCTGAAATCTCGGGGACGAGATTTTTCCTAAGGGGGTAGGTGTTGTGACACTCCAAAATTTTTATTTGGTTTTTATCAAAAAAACTTTGTGGTTTTTGAGGAGAGGCTTTTTAAAAATTTTCTTTTTCAGAAAAACCTTCCACTTAAAAACTTCCTTTGCTTTGGCAAGGATATTATTTTTTCAAACTTTGGTGTTTGATCTTTTGAAACTTCTTCTCTGTTGGTTCTCTCTCAAATTTATTTTTGGGAGTTTAAATTGTTTTCTTTTAAAATGAAACTCTATGAAAATTTGGGGATTTTCATATCTTGGAATCACCCTTGACTTTGCATTGTCCCCATGTGGTAACACCCCTCCAAAACCTCCCCTACACCTTGTGATCAACCTAAGTCCTCTGTCCCAACTAATCCAAACAAGTTTTGGATTTTATTCTAATTATTTTTCCTCTCAAAACAAATCTGAAAATTATTTGGAGCCTGAGGGATTTTCAAAGCAAGTACCATATTGCATTTGAGTTTTGACCTCAAACCAACTCTCCTGGATAGTCCTTTGTACCCACAACCCAGAACCATCTTGATCCACTCCTCCTCTTTTCAAAATTTTCAAAATTCAGTCTCTGCAAGTTTGGACTAGATTTGCCAAATTTGATGAACTTCATATCTACACTTCCCCAAACATTCCACCAAAATTCAGGCAGCCTACTTGAGCAATGAGAAGCCACTCCACCAAGTTTCAGCTCAAGGAAAAATCCCTAGATGCCAATTTCATTCTGTCGAACACCTTGCATGCACTGCTGCTGTTCAAAATTCAGAAAAAATCAGTTTCAGTGTCGTTTGCGTTCGTCAGTTCCTCTCACGCGTAGACAGTGCACTTGGCACGTTCCTCGCAGCCTCTCCCTCCTGTCCGGAGCTTCACACGCATGCGTGGAGCCTTCCTGGCATCGGTAGCAGCGAGCCTCGCCGGCGTTGGGAGCTTCTGCGGTGGCTGCACCTCCCGTGGCGGCCAACAAGGGCCTGAGCCCTCTCGTCACGCCACCCGGCGCCGCCCAAAGCCCCTTGGCTCTTCGCGTGTCCCTGCCGTGCCAGCGCACGCCCGTGGCACCGTCGCCGTGGCCCGGCAAGCACGGAACGTGCTCCCTGCCGCCGACGTGCCGCGCCACCCCCGTTCCGTCGAGCTCACCCTCAGCACCAAGTCCCAGCCCGTTTAGCGCCTAAATGGGACCGGTGGACCTCAACGACGAAGCCCTAGCCCTAATCCCCCCGCACATCCCTGGCACCGCCGTAATCACTCGTCGGAGATCCCCGTTCACGGCAACCGCCTCGGGCTGCCTATAAAAAGGGCCCCTGAGCTCACCCTCGTGCACGCCTCATCCCCACTCCTCACCAACGCCACGCCAGGCCACTAGGGGGACCCCGAGGAGGTCTCCCCCCCAACTCCAGCCGCCCCGATCCGCCTCGGCCGCCACCTCGATTCGCTCCGGTGAGGCCACCTTCGGCGCCCAAACCCCGTCCGTTACCCTCTCTAGCTACCAGGAGCCTAACCCCCTCGTCAATTTGATCTCTGCAGCTCTCTCTGACGAGTTCCCCGACCACCCGAGCCGCCGTCCGCCGGAGCAAAGCTCGCTGTCGACGTGGTACTCGCCGGCGACCACCACCACCACCAACCGACGCGGAATGGCGCCCTGAGCACGGAGGTACCCTCCGATCCCCCTACCTCGCCGTGGATCGCCGCCGGCGACCACCGCGGCTCTCGGGCGCCGACGAGCTTCGCTCCCCCTTTTTGAAATTCAAACCTGACGCGTGGGACCCCACCGTCAGCCTCTCTGCTCTCGCTGTTGAAACGTTTTCTGGAAGCGCCTTCGGGCAAAGTACGTTTTCCCTTTGGGCTGGCGTAGTTTCTGCCGAAGCGTTTTCTGTTTTTATAAGGTAGCCCCTGGAAATCTTCTGTTTCATTACAGATTAGTCCCTGGGCAAAAACCCTTATAACTTTTAAGCAGAAAAGTATTTTTGATTGATTCTTTCTCTGTTCTCTTCAAAATTTTGTCTAGTTTTTTATCAGATTTATTTGAAAAATATTTGGTATACTTTCTGTGCACTCCTTGGTATTTACGATAGCGCATATATTTTCTTTATACCGTAGATACCGAAGGAGGTGACAGAGCCGCGAACTTCACCGAGCTAGGCTCCGACTACTCTGAACCAGGCAAGCATGTTTGAACTTTTGATATGATGAGTGTCTTGGCATGTTTTGCATTTAGTTAGTTTCATAGCATGTTGAGAAGCATATCGATGAATGTTATTTTATGCGATAATGAGGTAAGTGAGTTCGATGATCCATAAGTGGATGGATGTGAGTATGAATGGCCATGTGTTGGCATGAGGATGGGTAAGATGGCAGTGTCGTAGCATGCCAGTCTTATGCCAGACTATGTGACTTCAGTGTCAAACCGTATCGGTCCAGTTCCTCTCATTTCCTTCCCTGTACTACCACATGTTGTCCGCAAGGAATATGGTTTAGTAAGTTGCAAACCGCTTTTCTGGTACACACCAAAAGGAGAGGCCGTGATGATGGTTCCATGGCCCTGGATTAAAGCCAGTCATCCGGTCAGGGGGCATGGGTGTTTCCTGTTGGGACCGAGAGGGGGGGCACCCCTTAGAGCGCGCGTATATAAATTTGATCCCATGCTATTCGAGATTGTGATCTCCCCGTCTCAAAAGTTTTTCTTGGACGATGTCTAGGGTGATTCCTAGCATCGAGAGGTAGGATGGGTGTGTACTGGTTAGCTGTGTTTTCTTCCGAAATACCGTAAACGGAACTAGTCCTTAGTGACTACGGAAATCCGTTGGCTGTGGGAATAATTTTGTACAAACTCTGCAGAGTCATATATTTCCTCAAAATCATCTATTCCATGTCCTAGATCGATATTATCTTATCCTAATCAAATGTCAGTTTTGATGACAGAGACTCCGGTGATTCGCATGAGTGCTAATTCCGGTTAATTGAATATTCCTGTGGATGGACTAACCCATTTATTCTCATGAATTAAATGTTTATTATGAGTATTATTTACTTGTGAATCAAAGCCCTTTCTGTGATGTCGCCCCGACGTCCGACTGTGGCATTTCTTTTAAAGCCCTTTCTGTGATGTCGCCCCGACGTCCGACTGTGGTATTTCTTTTAAAGCCCTTTTTGTGATGTCGTCCCGACGTCCGACTGTGGCATTTCTTTTAAAGCCCTTTCTGTGATGTCATCCCGACGTCCGACTGTGGCATTTCTTTTAAAGCCCTTTCCGTGATGTCGTCCCGACGTCCGACTGTGTCATTTCTTTTAAAACCCTTTCTGTGACGTCGCCCCGACGTCCGACTGTGGTATTTCTTTTTAAGCCCTTTATGTGGTGTCGCTAAGACGCCCGACTGTGGCATCATTTTCCTTATATTTATTTGTTCACCTTTCGAGGCGTCGCTTCAGACACCCGATCGGTAATTATTTATGTTCTGTTGGGATTTCAGGCGGACTACCGCCATTCCCCTTTTACTTACCTTGTTATGCTAATTTTTGAAAATGTACATTGGCGAATTTATTCATGTCGCATCCATGCGTGCGTTTGTTATATCTTACGTCCGAACTGTCTTGCGAGTACTTTCAAAGTACTCACTGGCTTGTTGATTTGGCCAGATGCTGACGAAGGCGATCTCATGGATGAAGAGTTTGATAGCGAGTCCGACACTTAGAGGAGTCCCAGTCAGTCTCGTGCGACCCTGGATTTGGTCACTGTTTTATATCCGCTTCCGCTACCAAATAAATTCATCGAGCCTCACCTCGACGCTCGATGAGATGATAGACTTAGAGTCTTGTATTTCTCTCCCCGCTGTGTTTTTCCACCACTGCCCTATCCTCGAGTCAGTAGTATGCCTCCACACCACTGTGACATGTCCGCCATTATGTATAATTATTGGCGTGCTTGTAATAATTTGGTTGAGCAATCGTAGTTCGACCCTGTAATATATTTTTTGCTACTGGCTTATTGTATCAAGAAATTGTCTACCAGTGAGGAGGATTTCTCTCATACTGGACTCAAAAGATTGGTTTCTCAATAAATATTTTTATTGGAAAACCGGTCATGACAAGAAGCCTCCTGATAAAGGTATGACTAAGGTGAATATTGATGCATCTTTTATCCCTAATACTGGGGTTGCTAGAGCAGTTATTATTGCCCGAAATCTGCGTAGTATAATTATTCTATCTGCTACGTGTATATTGAATATCTGAAACAACATAGGAAGCTGAAGTTGCAACTTTCTTGGAGGGTTTAATGCAGCCTCTCCCAATGCTGTCGAAATATTGTAGTTATCAATTCTGTCAACTCTAACTATCAGGATCTGTCGACCTCATGTATGACCTTTGCTGAGTCTAGGATGATTAAGAGTATGTGTGAGTCGTGTGTGTGCTTCAAAGTTGAGAGAAGTAGCAATTTGTGTAGCTCATGATCTTGTTTCCTCGCTAGAGTGTTAGGTATTTCTAAAACCTGGGTGGTTAGTATGGTGTATATGCAAATGACTTTGTTAAGTAATCCAGTATTTATATATAAGCATAGGTTCTGTCAAAAAAAGTATTGGTAGGAACTTACGACCATTAACATACATTATCTGTTGTGTCCAGTTAAAAATACTCAAAGGAGTATGTCCAGATTTAGAAGTTGTTTTACTATGCACATTATTAAATGGTATTTGATGTGTCAACTGTAATTAGGGAGTTGAGAAACTACTTTTATTGCCATTCATGGCTAAGCAACTAGCAATAGATTTAAATTTGTGAGAACAGCACACTACTTCGTATATTTAAGCTCTTTTCATATTTGAGCTTACAACTATGAAGATTGAACCCCATCACTTAGTCACTTGAACTTGCTTGAAATTCTGACCCTGAACATAACCCGACAGCAACGATATGCAGGTCACATAGTCACTTTATTAAAGGGTCATTTTTTGGACAAGTATGCCTTCTATGTATTGTTTCAAATTTAGTTTCTAATGGTGTAGCCAACATAGAGTTGGGGTGATCAAAGAGGCACGAAAGAACCAAGATGACCATGTGGGCAGAGATGAACTTGACGATAACTGGAAAATAGTGGAAAGAGGAAGCAGATGCTGATAGTGATTAGATGGTCAGAACCTGCATGCACTCAACACTCATTGTGATAAGTGGCCCAAAATAGTTTTGCGCGGGCTATTTGCAAGTCAACTGAATTTTTGGGGGGTGCAAGTCGATTTGGAAGGAAGCCGTGCCGAGCTCGAGGCCAAAGACGACAATGACGAGGCCGAGCTATGATGGGGACAAGGAGAGGAAGCAGGTGTGGGTGCCGGAAAATGTGAGTTAAGGGTGAGATAATGTGCCTAGGTTTAATTGGGAAACGAGAAAGTTATTGTAATGACGAATCTTGGTAGCATCACTAACTATATCACTCTGCATATGTGTTGTTCTCCGGTTGCGATGATAACATCACCCCGGATGAACACCGGACCCAAATCGCAAGACAATGCCATGTTGAAAAATAGGCTTGCGAAGATTCGGCTCAAGAATTCCCGAGGTACTTCTGTCTTTATCATATTTGTTCTCACACTTGGGCGTTGTGTTTTCCCGTTGCAACGGAATGGATCGACTCCGTGGGTTCACCGTCACAATACGTTTCTTACCGTGAATTTATGCTTTTAGTTTTTTTACCTATATTATTTTCTATATCCGAGGTGGTACTAATCTTACAGTTCGTTTCCTACGTTTGATCATCAAACGATCGTCTGATTCCACCTATCGATCGCTCGGCATGGGACTTCATAGGTCCTGTGCTTGGTTTCCATGGATCAACTGCTAGGTATGGGCTGGCCCATTTAATTAGGAGCCAGTGCTGATCGTTATGTGTTTTTTCTGCCTGTAGCTACGTTGCTGGACCTAGCCCGCAAGTCATGTTTCCAGTTCTCACGCAAGCACACCCCCGAAAAGGATGATAACCTACGGTGTTGTGTGCTAAGTCGGTAGCCAAGAGGGAAAGCATACTGATGTGATGATGCATTGATATTTTTGTTTGAATAGTTCCACCTTTGACAATTTAAACCAATTCTCACCAATTCATACATTCTCAAGTTGTCTGAAACATCAACCTATATAGCTGGCGGCTAGCTAGGTGCCGGGATACGAGATTAGCATAATGTAAACGTTGCCTTGAGAGAATATGGAAGCAGCCAGTGTAGCGGCCAAAATCTAGACATAAAATCTTAATGACAAGCAGCGGCTTGACTCTTGATGACAGGCAAAGAGCTGGGCATGTATGTATGATGGTGGTGACAAGTAGTGCCCAAAGCCGTGGTGATCATGGCGGGCAGCAGCGGCTTGCCATGATGAGATGCAACGAAGAAGTAAAACCCATAGTACAAGCAGGAACAAGTACATATTGCATTCTCTTTACTAGCTATGAGAAAAAGTGTAATGCTTAAATCTCTTAAGTAATAAAGCCCCCCTTTTCAAAAAAAGCTATGGGAAAAGGTAAACATCTAATTATCCGAGATTTCTGTCCAACTCTTTTTTATGTAACAAGATTTTCATTCAACTTAAATCTTCTGTATTTTATCTTTACAATCTTTCTGGCACCTTTTGTTTCAACTTGACCTACAACACATGGGCATGTGATTTATTTCCTCCCGTTGCAACGCATGGGCCCTTTTGCTAGTAAACAAATAAAAGAACATGAACTCTTCGCTAACCACTAGAGACGATACATCAGGATGCTAAGTTGAAGATATTTTATTAGTTTATATTGATAACCACGCAAGAAGCCACGCATATACAGGACGCATGCAGCCACGCATGTACACACGCCAACGCACTAACTCATGCCCATCCAACTCATGCACAAACGCGCACAACATGGAGCACACAACGCACGTACACAACACATGCATGCACACACACTCGGTTGCAGAATGCACGTGAATAACACATGCATGCACACACACTCGACTGCATGGAGGCATGCGCCATCTGCGGTGACGTCCGGTTCGTCGTGCTATGGAGAAGCTCGCACACAATGGCGCCTACGCATCTCTTGCAACACCTCTTTGCCGTCGTTGCTTAACGACTAGCCGGAGACGAAGACGACCGCAGCCTCGGGCTTAGAGCTAGCACCAACGAAAAAGCATGCATGATGCACGCACATGAGCACATACGGAGTGCCCACGACGTGGTGTGTCCCTAGTCGTCTGTACTCCTTCTGCGCACGTTGTCTATGAAGGCGGCTGCATGCCTAATGATGATGTGGGTGAGATCTTCTAGGACTCGGATGATGACGAGGAGGGTGTCTCTAACAGCGTTCCTCGGCTCGCACCTCTTGCATCACAGTGGTCGAGCTTGGAGTCATTCATCTGGTACACGTGGCATCTCAGATCTGGACACAAGGTGACGTGCACCATCAAGGGGGTCAGGGCGGATGCGACCTCTCACTGCATCCGCCATTTGAAGCGGCGCGCCGGCCCAGGGCACCGCCCGCTGCACTCCCAGCTGTACCCGCTTCCTCGCCGCATTCAAAAACCTACATTTACTAGTATGTATACACGTGCAAGGCACGTCTTTATATAACTGTCCCGTGCAACGCACGGGCACCTTACTATAGATTAGTACGACAAAAAATTGAACTAACATTATATATAGCACGATAAATGCTGATGCATGTCACCTAAAATTGTATCATTGAAAACTATGTTCAAATACTAATCCAACGATATAGTTTTTGTTGACATGCACTAACATTTGGTCAGTTAAATCTTCAGTCAAATTCAATGGGGGACTAATAAACCACGACCGATGTAGTACTAGTATAGAGGGCGGTGCTGCATGCGAGTCTCGTGGCAGTAAAGCCGTCATATCACAAAACCCAACCACTAATAAGTGGCCTGGTAAAATAAACGGACAAGCAACCATCACATCCCTCCGTCTTGATTGTTCTAGAACACAGGTGAGGTAGAAGCAGTGTACCGTTCATGCAAATCCTATTGATATTGGCCGTTGGATTTAGAAGATCAACGATTATGATTGATGTTCTTAGTCCTACTTAAAATTGGTACACTATATAGTAGTATAGATATAGATATAGAAACCAGCGTGGAATGCGAGAAACCAACTCCGGCCACACACGTCCGTTCAGGAGCAGGACGCCGGCCAAGCTCCTCCTTCCACCATTTTGTCCACTCTTTCAGTGGCATCCGACGAGCAGAAAGAGCAGTTCTCTAGCATAAAAGCTGTTTGGGTGGCCCACCGAGCCCGGCAGCTCACTTCTCCACCTACCTAGCCTAGCCCGTCGGAGGTAGTTGCCGCACTAAGCCAGCGCGTGGTTCCGTAGCTGGCCTCTCCAATACTGCTCGAGGAAGAGTGCCGACTTGCTCCACGCCAGCTTGTCGGGGAGCACGGTGGCACGGGCATCGTCGCTGCCCTCGATGCCACCGCGTCGTACAACACCTCCACTGTCTGCAACTGCGCCATCCGCCGTCGACGCGAGCATAGCCGTGACATGCAGGCAGAGAAAGAAGCCGCCGCGGATGTCGACGAGGTGATGCGGCTACACGGATGTGGACGAGGTGACAGGCAACACGTACCCGCCCACCGCCATCATCGAGGAAAAGTAGAACACGGGAGGCCGCCGCCGATTGTATCCCATGAAGGCCACCGCCGATGCGACGCCAGCGAATACAGCCGATGTCTTGCTCGATTGCTCTTCTGCCGGATGCTGGAGGAGGACAAAGAGATTGGGCGGCGACCATTTAGATTAGGTATTTTAATTCTACCAGGCTGGTTGTAATGGGAGCATTATAGGTAGTATCATGGATGCCAACTACTCCCTCCGTTCCTAAATATAGGAATATTATAAGAGCATGGCTAATAGTATAACCAACTAATGGCTACATGACACTGCCACGTCGTCTATAGCCAACCTTGTAGCCTTCAAGTATAATACTCCCTCCGTCTAGGTGTCATCTTACGAAATCCAAATAATCCCAAAATACTTAGGTGCGGTGCATTAACTTCTACCTCGTTTCTTGTTTCTTGACATATCAACCCAAGAGATGTGGGTGTGCATGCTTTTACTGACTTGAGACTAGCAAACACGACATGCAGTGGTTAGTTCATTGCATGCAATGCTATTAATTAGCAAATAAACATTAAGTTCTCTCGTCTCTTCGGAAAGTTGAACAATGATGATGGCACTACATTTGATAGTGTACGTACTAGTAAGCAAAGCTTCTCCTCGTTTGCAAGTAGACCAGACAAATCCAAAGTAGTGCATTAGTCTCCAAAAAGGGTTGACCATGTCCATGGCTACCATCCCATGCTCCGTCATTCAGTGTGTGCTTCTCGTCATTCTATGAGTTGACAGGACACATCAAATTTAATACGTATTCAGTACTCTCTCCAAAAAGGGCCGACCATGTCCACTAGTCCATGGCTACCATCACGTGCTCCGTTATTGAGTACGTGCAGTATTCACGTGCCATCGAGGAGGAAAAATATTATGTAGTACTAGGTGCCATTGTAGTGCACGACTAACTTACGCACTGCTTATCTCCATTTTCTTGCATGACACGTGCACGTTGATGCTAGATGTTCCGCGTGTTGGCAAAAGGATGAAAACAATCTCATGTCAAAAAAAGAGAGTGGAAGAACATAGATTCCTGATGACCCACAAGTATAGGGGATCTATCGTAGTCCTTTCGATAAGTAAGAGTGTCGAACCCAACGAGGAGCAGAAGGAAATGATAAGCAGTTTTCAGCAAGGTATTCTCTGCAAGTACTGAAATAAGTGGTAACAGTTAGTTTTGTGATAAGATAAATTGTAACGAGCAACAAGTAAGAAAAGTAAATAAAGTGCAGCAAGGTGGCCCAATCCTTTTTGTAGCAAAGGACAAGCCGGAACAAACTCCTATAATAGGAAAAGCGCTCCCGAGGACACATGGGAATATCGTCAAGCTAGTTTTCATCATGTTCATATGATTCGCGTTCGATACTTTGATAATTTGATATGTGGGTCGACCGGTGCTTGGGTGCTGTTCTTACTTGAACAAGAATCCCACTTATAATTAACCTCTATTGCAAGCATCCGCAACTACAACAAAAGTATTAAGGTAAACCTAACCATAGCATGAAACATATGGATCCAAATCAGCCCCTTACGAAGCAACACATAAACTAGGGTTTAAGCTTCTTTCACTCTAGCAACCCATCATATACTTATTACTTCCCAAGGCCTTCCTCTAGGCCCAAATAATGGTGAAGTGTTATGTAGTCGACGTTCACATAACACCACTAGAGGCTAGACAACATACATCTTATCAAAATATCAAACGAATACCAAATTCACATGACTACTAGTAGCAAGACTTCTCCCTTGTCCTCAGGAACAAACGTAATTACTCACAAAGCATATTCATGTTCATAATCAGAGGGGTAATAATATGCATATGGGATCTGAACATATGATATTCCACCAAATAAACCAACTAGCATCAACTACAAGGAGTAATCAACACTACTAGCAACCTACTAGCACCAATCCCGGACTTTGAGACAAGAATTGGATACAAGAGATGAACTAGGGTTTGGAGATGAGATGGTGCTGGTGAAGATGTTGATGGAGATTGCCCTCTCCCGATGAGAGGACCGTTGGTGATCACGATGGTGATGATTTCCCCCTCTCGGAGGGAAGTATCCCCGGTAGAACAGCTCTGCCGGAGCTCTAGATTGGTTCCGCCAAGGTTCCGCCTCGTGGCGGCGGAGTCTCGTCCCGAAAAGTTCCCTCTGATTTTGTTCTCATCGAAAGGCTTCATATAGCAGAAGATGGATGTCGGAGACCCACCAGGGGGCCCACGAGGTAGGGGGGCGCGCCTTAGGAGGGGGGGCCCACCCTCGTGAGCAGGGTGTGGGCCCCCAGGCCTTCATCTTTGAAGAGGATTTTTCTTTATTTATTTTAAGATGTTCCGTGGAGTTTTAGGACTTTTGGAGTTGCGCAGAATAGGTCTCTAATATTTGCTCCTTTTCTAGCCCAGAATTCCAGCTGCCGGCATTCTCCCTCTTCATGTAAACCTTGTAAAATAAGAGAGAATAGCCATAATTATTGTGACATAAAGTGAAATAATAGCCCATAATGCAATAAATATCTATATAAAAGCATGATGCAAAATGGACGTGTCAACTCCCCCAAGCTTAGACCTCGCTTGTCCTCAAGCGAAAAGCCGTTAACAATAAATATGTCCTCATGTTTAGAGGTAGAGGCGTCGATAAAAATAAAATACGGACATGAAGGCATCATGATTAATCTCATAACAACAACATATATAGATTTTTTCATATGATTACTTATGTTCAAGTGATGATCTATTCACAATGCAAAAGTATAAATCATAAACCTTATTGGGCTCCGACAAACTATAATCTCAGTCATTGAAGCAATTGCAATTTATCATAACATCGGAAAGAGTCTATGTCAGAGCTAAAAAGCAAGTCCACATACTCAACTATCATTTAGTCCTTCATAATTGCTAACACTCACGCAATACTTGTGGTTATGAAGTTTTAATCGGACACAAAGAAAGATAGGGGCTTATAGTTTTGCCCCACAACCTTTTACCTCAAGGGTAATGTCAACAATAATAATTCATGCTCCCCTATATCCAATTATATATATATATATCATGTTCTTTCCAACATGCTGAGCTTGCCAAAGTATAAAATGAAAAGGGAAAGGTGAAGATCACCGTGACTCTTGCATAAGGTAGAAGATAATAATAAAGGATAGGCCCTTCGCAGAGGGAAGCAGAGGTTGCCATGCGCTTTTATGGTTGGATGCGTAAAATCTCAATGCGAAAGAACGTCACTTTATATTGCCCCTTGTGATATGAACCTTTATTATGCAGTCCGTCGCTTTTATTACTTCCACATCACAAGATCGTATAAAGCTTATTTCTCCCACACCAATCAATCATACATATTTAGAGCAATTTTTATTGCTTTGCACCGATGACAACTTACTTGAAAGATCTTACTCAATCCATAGGTAGATATGGTGGACTCTCATGGCAAAACTGGTTTAAGGGTATTTGGAAGCACACATAGTATTTCTACTTGGTGTTGAGAATTTGGCTAGCATGTGGGGGAAAGGCAAGCTCAACAAGTTAGAGGATCCATGACAACATACTTTATCTCAGATATAAGAAAGACATAACTCATTACATTGTCTTCCTTGTCCAACATCAACTCTTTAGCATGTCATATTTTAATGAGTGCTCCCAATCATAAAAGATGTCAATGATAATATATCTATATGTGAAACCTCTCTTTCCTTATTACTTCCTATTAATTGCAACGATGACCAAGGCTATGTCTACCAACTCCCAACAACTTTAATCATCATACTCTTTCTACGTGAAGTCATTACTCTCAATAAGATCAATATGAACTCTTTGTTTCTTTTTATCCTTTTTCTCTTTTCTTTTATTGACCCAAGATCATGGCAAAATAATCAAGCCCTTGACTCAACACTAATCTTTATTATATATAGCTCACGGAATCAATTATAAAGAGAGATCATAAAGCAAAACTCAAAACTAGATCATGCCATAAACTTTATTCTACTAGATCAAGATACTACTAATAGGATTGAACTAAGAAAAACGGTAAAGATAGGAGTTGTGATTGTGATACGATACCGGGGCACCTCCCCCAAGCTTGGCAGTTGCCAAGGGGAGTGCCCATACCCATGTGATTATATCTCCTTTGTCGGTGAAGAAGGTGGAGGTGACGGATAATCGCACATCGACCGTAAGAGGTCCTCCAGCTTGCGAATAATGCCCTTGAGTGCGACAATATGCTCCTTCAACAAAATATTTTCTTGTGTGAGATACTTGTTTTGTATACAAGCTAACTCAATCATCTTGAAAGCTTAAATCTCAGTTGGGGTAAGAAGGTTATGATCAGGTTGAAGGATGTCTTTTGCTGCCGGAGCTTGATCTTCTGTGGCCTTCTTGATCCTTTCATCCTTGTTGACCCTCGTGGGTTCTTCCCTCTTCAGATCTATCTTCATTAGCCAAACATCATTGTCACCATTGTTGGAGGAGGGAGATGACATGATGCCTAGCCTAGAAAACCCTGACAGAAAACAACTCAAAACAAGAACAGAGGAGATTTGCGTGATACGTGAGTCAAAACCTTCGGGAGGTTATATAATGAATTTTTACCGGCCAAAATACGTATCATGCAAGAAAACGGAGTCCAGAAGCCACACGAGGTGCTCACGAGGTAGGGGGGCGCGCCCAGAGGGGTAGGGCGCGCCCACCACCCTCGTGGAGCCCTCGTGTCCTTCCCGGACTGCTACTTATTTTTCTATTTTTCTAAATATTCCAAGACGGAGAAATATTTCCTTAAAATTGTTTTGGAGTCGGTTTACTTACCATACCACATACCCATTCCTTTTCGGAGTCTGAAACGTTCCGGAAAGTGTCCCTTATGTATTCCTCCGGGGTTACGGTTTCAATAATATTGGTTTCAACATTTATGGGATTACCTGAGATATAATGTTTGATTCTTTGACCGTTTACCACCTTCGGATTTGTGCCTTCGAAGTTGTTGATCTTTATGGCACCGGAACGATAGACCTCTTCGATAAAATAGGGGCCTTCCCATTTAGAGAGAAGTTTTCCTGCAAAAAATCTTAAACGAGAGTTGTATAGCAATACATAATCACCTAAATTAAACTCACGCTTTTGTATCCTTTTGTCATGCCATCTTTTAACTTTTTTCTTTAAACAACTTGGCATTTTCATAAGCTTGGGTTCTCCATTCATCAAGTGAGCTAATATCAAATAACCTCTTCTCACTGGCAAGTTTAAAATCATAGTTGAGATCTTTAATAGCCCAATATGCCTTATGTTCTAGTTCGAGAGGTAAGTGACATGCTTTTCCATAAACCATTTTATACGGAGACATACCCACAGGATTTTTGTATGCAGTTCTATAAGCCCATAATGCATCATCAAGTTTCTTAGACCAATTCTTTCTAGACCTATTAACAGTCTTTTGCAAAATTAATTTGAGCTCTCTATTGCTCAATTCTACTTGACCACTAGACTGTGGGTGATAAGGAGATGCAATTCTATGATTAACATCATACTTAGCAAGCATTTTATGGAAAGCACCATGAATAAAGTGTGAACCACCATCAGTCATTAAATATCTAGGGACTCCAAACCTCGGAAAAATAACTTCCTTAAGCATTTTAATAGAAGTGTTATGATTAGCACTACTAGTTGGAATAGCTTCTACCCACTTAGTAACGTAATCAATAGCAACTATATGTGTATATCCATTAGAGGCAGGAAAAGGTCCCATATAATCAAAGCCCCAAACATCAAATGGTTCAATAACAAGTGAATAATTCATAGGCAATTCTTGACGTCTACTAATATTACCAATTCTTTGACATTCATCACAAGACAAGACAAACTTACGGGCATCCTTGAAGAGAGTAGGCCAATAAAAACCATATTGCAATACCTTATGTGCAGTTCTATCTCCAGCGTGGTGTCCTCCATAAGCCTCGGAGTGACACTTGCGTAGGATCTGTTCCTGTTCATGCTCAGGTACACAACGTCGAATAACACCATCTACTCCTTCTTTATAAAGATGTGGATCATCCCAAAAGTAATGTCTTAAATCATAGAAAACCTTTTTCTTTTGCTGGTATGTGAAGCTAGGTGGTATAAACTTAACAACAATATAATTAGCATAATCAGCATACCATGGAGTACTATGAGAAGTACTTATAACATTTAATTGTTCATCAGGAAAGCTATCATTAATGGGTAGTGGGTCATCAAGAACATTCTCTAACCTAGACAAGTTGTCTGCAACGGGGTTCTCAGCTCCCTTCCTATCAACAATATGCAAATCAAATTCTTGTAGCAAGAGAACCCATCTAATAAGTCTAGGTTTAGCATCTTTCTTTTCCATAAGGTATTTAATAGCAGCATGATCAGTGTGAATAGTTACTTTAGAATCAACAATATAAGGTCTGAACTTATCACAAGCAAATACAACTGCTAGAAGCTCTTTTTCAGTAGTAGCATAATTTATTTGAGCATTGTCTAGAGTCTTACTAGCATAATGAATAACATTTAATTTCTTATCAACTCTTTGCCCTAGAACAGCACCTACAGCATAATCACTAGCATCACACATAATTTCAAAGGGTAAATTCCAATCAGGTGGCTGAACAACAGGTGCAGAGACTAATGCTTTCTTAAGTATTTCAAATGCTTCTACACATCATCATCAAAGACAAATGGTATATGTTTTTGCAATAAATTAGTTAGAGGCTGAGAAATTTTTGAGAAGTCCTTACTGAACCTCCTATAAAATCCAGCGTGACCAAGGAAACTTCTGATACCGTTGATGTCCTTGGGACATGGCATCTTTTCAATAGCATCAACCTTGGCTTTATCAACTTCAATACCTCTTTCAGAAACTTTGTGCCCCAAGACAATACCTTCATTAACCATGAAGTGGCACTTTTCCTAATTCAAGACAAGATTAGTTTCTTCACATCTCTGCAAAACTCGATCAATATTTCTCAAGCAATCATCAAAAGAGGAACCATAGACGGAAAAGTCGTCCATGAAAACCTCACAAATATTTTCACAAAAGTCAGAGAATATAGCCATCATGCATCTTTGAAAGGTAGCAGGTGCATTACATAAACGAAAAGGCATACGTCTATAAGCAAAAGTACCAAAAGGGCATGTAAAAGTAGTCTTTGATTGATCTCTAGCCGACACATGTATTTGAGAGAAACCAGAATAACCATCTAGAAAGCAATAGTGTGTATGTTTGCATAATCTTTCTAGCATTTTATCAATAAAAGGTAAGGGGTAATGATCTTTCTTAGTAGCTTTATTTAATTTGCGGAAATCAATTACCATCCTATAACATGTGATAATTATTTGTGGAATCAATTCGTTTTTATCATTAGGAACAATAGTAATACCTCCCTTCTTAGGGACACAATGGACAGGATTTACCCACTGACTATCAGCAACAGGATAGATTATACCTGCCTCCAGAAGCTTGAGTATTTCTTTTCTTACCACTTCTTTCATTTTAGGACTCAAACGTCGTTGAGGATCACGAACTGGTTTGGCGTCCGCCTCCAAATTTATTTTATGTTGACATAGAGTGGGACTAATGCCATTAAGATCATCAAGAGTATATCCAATAGTAGCATGGTGCTTCTTCAGAGTTTTCAATAATCTTTATTCTTCATGCTCTGAAAGGTTAGCACTAATAATAACAGGACATATCTTCTTTTCATCAAGATAAGCATATTTAAGATTATCAGGCAACAGTTTAAGCTCAAACACGGGATCACCCTTGGATGGAGGAGGATCCCCTAAAATTTCAACAGGCAAATTGTGTTGCAGAATAGGTTCCTGTTTAAAGAATACTTCATCTATTTCCCTTCTTTCATTCATGAACATATCATTTTCATGGTCTAGCAAATAGTGTTCTAAAGGATCACTAGGAGGCACGGCAATAGAAGCAAGACCAATAATCTCATCCTTACTAGGTAATTCTTCCTCATGATGTTGTTTACTAAATTTAGAGAAATTAAACTCATGAACCATATCATCCAAGCCAATAGTAACAACATTCTTTTCTCAATCTATCCTAGCATTAACAGTGTTCAAGAAGGGTCTACCAAATATAATGGGACAAAAGCTATCTTGCGGAGAAGTAAGAACAAGAAAATCAGTAGGATATTTAGTTTTCCCACACAAGACTTCAACATCTCTAACAATTCCAATTGGTAAAATAGTATCTCTATTGGCAAGTTTAATTGTGACATCAATACCTTCTAACTCAGCAGGTGCAATTTCATTCTTAATTTCTTCGTATAAAGTATGTGGTATAACACTAGCACTTGCACCCATATCACATAAGCCATGATAACAATGATCTCCTATTTTAACAAAAATAACAAGCACGCCTACCACAGGTCTATGTTTATCTTTAGCACAAGGTTTAGCAATTTTAACAGTTTCACCTTCGAACTGAATAACATGCCCATCAATATTATCAGACAAGAGATCTTTAACAATAGCAATATTAGGTTCTACTTTAACTTGCTCAGGAGGTGTATAAGTTCTAATATTGCTTTTTACGAACAACAGTTGAAGCTTTAGCATGATCCTTTACTCTAACAGGGAAAGGTGGTTTCTCAACATAAGAAGTAGGAACAATAGGATCATTATAAGTGACAGTCTTTTCTTCAACTTTAATAGGTGCAGCTACTTTTACTTCTATGGGAGGATGATATTTAAACCACTTCTCCTTAGGGAGATCAACATAAGTAGCAAAAGATTCACAGAAAGAAGCCACTATCTCAGAGTCAAGTCCATATTTAGTGCTAAACTTACAGAAAATATTGGTGTCCATAAAAGATTTAACACAATCAAACTTAGGTGTCATACCTGACTCCTTACCTTCGGCGAGGTCCCAATCTTCAGAGTTGCGTTTAATTCTATCCAATATATTCCATCTGAATTCAATAGTCTTCATCATAAAAGAGCCAGCACAAGAAGTATCGAGCATAGTTTGATTATTATGAGAAAGCCGAGGATAAAAACTTTGCATAATTATTTCTCTCAAGAGCTTATGATCGGGGCATGAATATAACATTGATTTAAGCCTCCCCCAAGCTTGAGCAATGCTTTCTCCTTCGCGAGGCTAGAAATTATATATATAATTGCGATCACGATGAGCGAGATGCATAGGGTAATACTTTTGATGAAATTCCAACTTCAATCTTTTATAGTTCCATGATCTCATATCATCACATAGCCTATACCATATCAATGCGTCTCCCTTCAAAGATAAAGGGAAGACTTTCTTCTTAGCAACATCATCGGGTATACCTGCAAGCTTAAATAATCCACAAATTTCATCCACATATATTAAGTTCTCATCAGGATGCTTTGTTCCATCTCCTGTAAAGGGGTTAGCTAGCAGTTTTTCCATCACCTGAAGGAAATTCAAAAGGAGTTTCATTTTCAATAGGTTCAGTAGGTTGAGGAGCAACTCTTTGCTCTACTGGATGGGGTGAAGATACCCCGAACAAGACCCTTAGAGAATTACTTTCCATAGTAACAAGTGACAGTAAATTTCAGCACACTATATAAATTTTTCCTTACCAAATTCCACCTACCAAAGGCTCTACACTCCCCGGCATCAG
This sequence comes from Triticum dicoccoides, assembly GCF_002162155.2. Taxonomy (NCBI): domain Eukaryota; kingdom Viridiplantae; phylum Streptophyta; class Magnoliopsida; order Poales; family Poaceae; genus Triticum; species Triticum dicoccoides. Next base: position 724,142,414 of record NC_041382.1, on the reverse strand, counting down.
CGCCAGAAAAGAGTCTTGATGACCCACAAGTGTAGGGGATCTATCATAGTCCTTTCGATAAGTAAGAGTGTCGAACCCAACGAGGAGCAGAAGGAAATGATAAGCGGTTTTCAGCAAGGTATTCTCTACAAGTACTGAAATAAGTGGTAACAGTTAGTTTTGTGATAAGATAAATTGTAACGAGCAACAAGTAACAAAAGTAAATAAAGTGCAGCAAGGTGGCCCAATCCTTTTTGTAGCAAAGGACAAGCCGGAACAAACTCTTATAATAGGAAAAGCGCTCCCGAGGACACATGGGAATATCGTCAAGCTAGTTTTCATCACGTTCATATGATTCGCGTTCGATACTTTGATAATTTGATATGTGGGTCGACCGGTGCTTGGGTGCTGTTCTTACTTGAACAAGCATCCTACTTATGATTAACCTCTATTGCAAGCATCCGCAACTACAACAAAAGTATTAAGGTAAACCTAACCATAGCATGAAACATATGGATCCAAATCAGCCCCTTACGAAGCAACGCATAAACTAGGGTTTAAGCTTCTGTCACTCTAGCAACCCATCATCTACTTATTACTTCCCAATGCCTTCCTCTAGGCCCAAATAATGGTGAAGTGTTATGTAGTCGACGTTCACATAACACCACTAGAGGCTAGACAACATACATCTTATCAAAATATCAAACGAATACCAAATTCACATGACTACTAATAGCAAGACTTCTCCCTTGTCATCAGGAACAAACGTAATTACTCACAAAGCATATTCATGTTCATAATCAGAGGGGTAATAATATGCATATAGGATCTGAACATATGATCTTCCACCAAATAAACCAACTAGCATCAACTACAAGGAGTAATCAACACTACTAGCAACCTACTAGCACCAATCCCGGACTTTGAGACAAGAATTGGATACAAGAGATGAACTAGGGTTTGGAGATGAGATGGTGCTAGTGAAGATGTTGATGGAGATTGCCCTCTCCCAATGAGAGGAGCGTTGGTGATCACGATGGTGATGATTTCCCCCTCCCGGAGGGAAGTATCCCCGGCAGAATAGCTCTGCCGGAGCTCTAGATTGGTTCCGCCAAGGTTCCGCCTCGTGGCGGCGGAGTCTCATCCCGAAAAGTTCCCTCTGATTTTTTTCTCATCGAATGGCTTCATATAGAAGAAGACGGACGTCGGAGACCCACCAGGGGGGCCCACGAGGTAGGGGGCGTGCCCTAGGAGGGGGGGGCACCCTCGTGAGCAGGGTGTGGTCCCCCTGGCCTTCATCTTTGGCGAGGATTTTTCTTTATTTATTTTAAGATGTCCCGTGGAGTTTCAGGACTTTTGGAGTTGCGCAGAATAGGTCTCTAATATTTGCTCCTTTTCCAGCCCAGAATTCCAGTTGCCGGCATTCTCCCTCTTCATGTAAACCTTGTAAAATAAGAGAGAGTAGCCATAAGTATTGTGACATAAAGTGAAATAACAGCCCATAATGCAATAAATATCGATATAAAAGCATGATGCAAAATGGACGTATCAATTCCTGACGACTGAGGAGGAGCAAGGAACCTCGTGGTGGAGCGTCTACACTCATAGTATTTTATACTATTATTTAGCAATATAAAATCAACCAATCATCTCCACAGTAGACCGGAAGAGTATGAAACACGGTAGCCCAGTGTAGTTACATCATACTGTACGTGGCCAACCCAGGCTATCACCATATTTCTTGGCCTCCGTGCGACACCTAGCTCTAGTAATCCACCAGCCCGTATCACTTCTCGCTCCTTGTCTCTCTCAAAGTGTGGCGGGTTGGCATTTTTGCCGTCTATTGAGGTCGGTTAACTCATCACATGTTAGAGACATACCAAGAGCATTCTAAAAAAATACTATACTCTATTGTTATGCCAAGAAGAGGAAGTGCTTTGACTGACGGACCAAACGAGACAGTCGTGTCATGCCGTGAGTGGGTCCAGTTTCTCGTTTTGAACTTGTTTTGTGTAGTAGTAACACTTGGTTTTGACTATTGGTAAGATTTTATATACTCCCTCCGTCTATTGAATAAGTCATCTTAGATTGTGCACCGTGACCAAGGAAGAGGGGAAAACGAGAGAAATTAATATTTATTTGCTAATTAATAGCATTGCATGCAATGAACTAACCATTGCATGTCGTGTTTGGTAGTCTAAGTCATTGAAAACATGCATGCCCCACATCTCTTATTGGTGGATATGTCAAGAAACAAGAAACGAGGTGGGAGTTAATGCACCGTGCCTAAGTATTTTTGGGATTATTTGGTTTTCGTAAGGTGACTTATACACGACCTAATGTATTCTTCGAGGATGCCTTTGACTATTGATAAGATTTTATATCATTTGAAAATTATATCATTCCAAGATCCTTTCACGTTCCGTTTTCAAAAAGAAAAAAGATCCTTTCACGTACGAATTTGACCGTATGCTTTGAGCAACTTGCATGTCCTATACTGCTCCTGTTTGGATACTCTAACTTAGCTAGAGGTTAGACTAACTCATGACTAACCTGAACTAACTATAGCCAAAGAGGTGTTTCGGTGACAGGGTTAGATTGACAATAAATGCACTTGATGGAGAGAGAAAAGTGATTTCCCAGTGGGCCCAAGGAGGTAATTACTGTGGGAAAGGTGAAGTGATGGTTGCTTCGCCCGAGCAACTTATTACTCTAGGAATATGGGAGTACCAGCGGATTCAAGGAACAAAGAAATGGTGGTTGCTTCGTCCGAGCAACTTACTGTGGCGAAGGTGGGGCTCTGTGATTTGACTACTCACTAGTCATTACTAATGCGGTGCAACAACCATGGTGAATCTTTCCCTGCAGTTGTGCACTCAATATTGTTGCACGACAGGTGGAGCCGGATGAAGGATGTCCCACATGTCGACGAAATGAAGTTGAATTGTTTCTGGCATTGCTATCAATCCTTCAGGATTTGTTTATACGTACGCATAATTTTAATAAAATTGTACTATGATGATATGAAGGTTTCAACTTTGGTTCCCGTAGGAAAAAAGGTTTCAACCTAGGATTCATGTGTCCTCTTGCCTCAAGATTATCTCGTTACAACATTCCATCAAATACAAATGAAACTACCATGGCTGCTAATGCATCTCAATGGTTCGCTGATCAGCGCCAATATTCACATCACAACTGGAGACAAAGTTGTGAGAAGGTGTACAAATAAAGAAAAATATATAATTGATCAATGTTGTTCATAGGCATGGGTCCATTTCCTGGGCACAGTGTTCATTGCTTGGCAGCTACTTTCACCCAGTGTTGTAGCCAAAAAGGAGGTGTACGAAGGACACCACAATCCGATCATTTTGTGCAGCTCCACTTAAATCGAGCTGACCATCCCTGTTTGCAAAGATATCAAGTCAGTGTGATTACAATAATAGTGGAACTAGATGATGAAACATAACACACACAAATAGAAGCCGATCATCGCTGCGATCTCTCTTTAGGACTAACTACTTGTTGGAGAAGATTAGGCAGGAGTTGGATGAGGAGGATAGCAAAACCAATCTCCCTTTTCGCAGTCCCATAGAAATGTAAAAACGTTGCCTGTGTGACATTTTGGCAGAACTGCACAAAACACACTTAAGAAAAAAGTGATTTGTGCAGTTCACCAAAAGGTCGCAATAGCAACGAGGTGAATTGGCTAGGCCTGTTTGGAAAAAATAGGTAGAAAGGAAACAATTACTGGTGAATAACACGAGTTGAAGACACATACACCAACAAAAAAGAAGCATATTCCATGTAATAAGGGAAAGATAGCAGCATGGTGGTTTATCAAAAATGGTTTGAGGACGAGATTGCAAGATGGAAAGTACGCTGTCCGACATATGTTTTAAGCAAACAACTAAAGAAGATCCACATGCAGCAATGTGGGAAGATGGGCAGTGGAGAAAGGCCAGAGGAAGATGTACCTGAGGGTCATCGGGATGTTACTAGGAGGGCGCCGGCGGCTGGGATCTGCCCATACTATGGCAGCGAGCATGTGGCGAAGGCCCTACCGCGTTAGAGCTTGGTAAGAGAGAACGGCGGGTACCGCAAATCGGGACATGCTTCCTCAACGCTGTCGAATGGATAAACGATGCACATCCTACCTTGCCGCTGACGGACAGGATGCAGACGGATCACTGACCAACGATGAGAGAGAGAGAGGCCACCGTGGCCTTGTGTGAGATGGTGTGACGAGAGACAAACCCCGACAGGCAGGCTCTGTTGTATATAGTGGAGAGGATTTTTCCATTTTCCCCACGATAATCATTTTATATTCTGTACTATGTGCCATTGAGGACGAATATATAACTTTATTTAATACAAACGCGTCAAGTCAAACTTTATTCTGTCTAGGCGTGGTACCCGACCCTCCTTCGAGTAAACAACCGCTACACGGGTCAAATTATCACGTGGGCTGCCTTTTCATACAGAAATGGACTCCACCGTGTACCCGCGCAGGTGTGGCCGGGAACGAGACATGAGTACGTGCATCCTGCATGCACCTCTTCTTTAGGTGCAGGTACGTACGTGGGTGGGTGTGAGAGAGATGGTTTGTGCGAAACCGATGCAATGTGTCGATGATATCTCAAACAAAGAAAACATAACATATGCAATGTGTGTGAAACAGAGTCATGGATATATCATATATAGAGGGAGCGATCCACAAGAAGAGAGTGGAGCGATCATCGGCGTGAGATATCGATAGAATCAAAAACAGGGATGAAGTGTGTGGCTGCACGATCGATAAAGAGTGCCATCAAATTTGTGTTTGCCCACATCAAAGATACAGGGCGGCTGGCCTATTGGAATTTGAGAGGGCAAAGGTGCAATTTTTCTCTGTGGCATGGATACCTACCTACAACGTTCGGTGGGGGTGGGGGGTGGGAGGGGGCAGAGACCTAACTATAGAGAGGTAGATCAACTAGTATATGTGTGGAGAAGGAGAGAGACCTAGCTATGTATAGAGGGAGATCGATCGGCATCCATGGATATGTGTAGCAGAGGAATAAGGTTGGGAGAAAGACAAAGGTAGAGTGTCAGAGGGTTGGTGGTGGAGTGGCGTCTCACTAATGGTGGGAGAGGCCTGCTAGACAAACGGAGGGTCCGAGTGCAATATCAATAAGAGAGGGCGGGGATGTCTGTCTGTTTATGCACGTGCATGTGAGAGACGGGTCGGGAGGTATGCAAGGATTATGAGGGGAGACACTATGGTTGTGGCAAGCATACGTAACTACATAGGAAGATCAACTGTCGCGTGTCTGAGAAAGGGAGATACTTAACTAGTGAGGTAAGTCTATCGGTGCATGGGGAAAAGAATTATAGTCGACCTAGCTATATGTAGGGAGATCAGTACGTATACATGCATGCATGTGTTAGAAACAAATAAGGTCCGGAGAGATAGACAGGGGGAGAGGGGTGTGGCTAGGAGGTGGTGCGAGAGGCCTAGTATATCAAGGGGGAGGAGTGTGCGACTATGAGATCGATGAAAAGAGGGGCGGGAGTGTGCACCTGCATGGAACCCTATTGGACATAGGGGGCATGGACGATGAGAAGAGAAGAGGGGAAGTATGTGTTTGTGGTAGGCACACTTGGCTAGAGAGGTATATCGACCGGTGTGTGTCGGAAAGAAGGAGTCAGGGGGCCTACACACACCGCGGGTGAACGACCTAAAGAGAAAAACGAACGTGCACGATGGAGGGGATGCTGAGGGAGGGTGAGAGGGGGGCGAGCGTGTGCATGCACGATAGAAAATTAGCGCTAGCTAGCTACAAAGAGAAGTGGATCGTGTAGGTGTTAAAGACGAACATAGATCATAATTCATTATAAAAAAAGTGGATACAGATACTTGAAGAAGATATCATAATGTAGAACATTTATTATAATTTGGCCTAATGTGTGGCTTTTGCAGCTCAGGGCTAAATACTTGTCATAATGTAGGGGGCGGTGCACTATACTTCGTGTGATAAACACGATGTATGTATGGAACATGGTTTAGATTATGAATATATAGTTGTTACATCAAATGTACTATTATGTGGAATCAACATCAAGTGTATTCAAAAGATTAATTCAAGTTCATATAGTACACATAGTTCATATCTATCTCTACAGTAATCATGTGGTGTGTTGTTAAGGTAATACACAAATGATGGTTGAAGTTGGCAACAATCATGATTGTAGATTCTTATTGAAATAGAGAAACAAATTCAAATTCAGTTCAAATTGCAGCGGTAGTATAAACATTTGGAATGCACTAAAATGTTGGTATGAGTAGGTTACATGCATTATACAGCCAGCGAAAAAATTTAATTGGACATAACATGGATTCATACTCTCTCTCTTTGTGTAGCTTTGAATAGCATTTGTATAGTAAAACAGGACAAGACTCTCTCTTTGTGTGGTGTGAATAGTTTTATTTTTTTCGTTGAGGGAAGTGCGAAATGATTTGGTACGTACAAGTACAATATTACATGTTAGGCTTGTCCCTAAAATTCAACCCGCGCCTTGTTATATCCCGAAAATTCTGATATCGTGCTCCCAAAACTGGCGCCTTCACAACCCGCGCCTTATGATCCCGAAATCACAACATGCACGAAAACTCCCTCTAGCTGCCAAATTCCGACACGCGAAATCCTCCTTCTAACCCTGAGCTAAAAGGGCCGATAGTTCAAATCGGTGGGGGTACTTTTGTAACACACCCTACATTTTGGACAAGCGCGTCCCTAAGTCATGGTTCCCCCATCCCATCGCCTCCTGTTCGCCATTCGAAATCCTAGGCCGCCATAACCTCTCCGCTCCAGCTGCGAAACCCCACCCTCCTCCCTCTGCCACCTCACCGCTGCCCAACCAGAGCCTCTTCCCCGACGACGTCGTCCATCGCAACAGCTCGACGTCCCTCATCCGCCTCCCCGGATAAGGATCCGTCGTCCATCCCGTCGTCCCGCCCGTTCAGCCGCCCCGTCCTCCACCTCCAAGGAGCTGCTCCGACGATCACCTCGTCTATCACGGCTGCTCCATCCCCATAGTGCCGCCTTAACCTGCTCCACCGAAACCGCAACATCCTCACCGACTCCTCAGACGAAGCCGAGGCCTACTCGATGCCACCAAAGAGGTTGTACACTCATCGCATCGCACCTTCTCCTTAACTCGACCTCTCGGCGCCGACAGTTCTCCATCCCGCACCCCCATGGAGCGGCTACCTCGAAGCCGGCGTCGCGAGTGACATCTCCATGGCGGCACTCCATAGTGCGAGGCCCCTTCGGCGGCGGCGTCCATACCAGCCAGATCTGCTACAGCTGCTCCGGCTGTCGCTCGGTCCCTCGCACTGCTGCTACTGCTCCGGCTATTGCTCGGTCGCTCGCGCTACTGCTGCTGCTCCGGCTCTCGCTCGCTCGCTCGCGCTGCTGCTACTGCCCGGGCTCTCGCTCGCTTGCTCGTGCTGCTGCTGCTCCAGCTCTCGCTCACTTGCTCACGCTGTTGCTGTCCCCCTCACTCGTGTTGCTGCTCTGCTCCGATTTAGCTACACTTCAGTCGACTGAAATGACTTTTGGGTCAGTCGATTTTCAGGGGTTGGTGGGTCTCGCTGGAGTTAAGGAAGAACCACTCGCAGTGGGGAGGGGGTCTCACCGGAGTGGACCCAGCTATCTATCTTAGGGTTCTGGGTGGGGTGCTACTCGCTGGCGGTGGGAGGGGGGCACGGT
>NC_041382.1:724124997-724134325 GCF_002162155.2 Triticum dicoccoides | reverse complement strand
GGGGCGGCGACGGACCGACGGTAGGGAGTTGTTTCGGGGCGGCGAGGTGGCGGCGGACCAGCGGTGGGGAGTTCTTTCGGGTCGGTGAGGCGGCAGCGGACCGGCGGTGGGGAGTTGTTTTGGGGTGGCGAGGCGGCGCGGGGTTCGGCCGGTGGTGACTGGCGGCTTAGGGGGGTGCAGGTTGAAGATGAACTGCATGCCCTCCCTAAACTATCCCGTGTGAAGTGCCTCTCTGCTACCATTGCGTTTAGTTTCGATAGTAACATTCAGATTCCACAGTAAATTTCAGTTTCGACAGTTAAGTTCAGAGTCAACCGTTTTTACCTCATCTGTTGCAGTCAGGTGGTTTTTGGTGATGTAAATTTTACATCTATCACTTTTTGGTAATGCTTATTACATCATCTATTGGAGATGCTATTAGAATCCCACTTGAGATTAACAATGTCTGTCTTGTGCTACTTCAGCCTTGATGTCTTACGGCTCACCGGAGCTGCTCCAAGGACAGAATGATCCATGACAACAGAGCAATGCCCTCGACGCCGTCTACAGATTCCTCATATCTTCCTCCACACATCCGCCAGCCAGCCTTAACTTCTTTAGCGACCAACCCAATGTTGCTAAGGTCGACACGGCTACGGCAAAGAGGTTGTACACTTGTCGCATCACTTATTACTCTACATTCATGTCGATCCATTAGGGCTATTTGGTTCAATGGAAAAACATAGCAATAGGAAATTTTCCTATGGCACTCTACTATTCAATTATTCATGCATTTTGTTGAAAGGAATGGGGCAAAACATCCACTTAGACCTACTTTTCAGAATCCTATGCATGAAAACAAGACCAAGTGCATTAGTGGCAGAATAATATTCTAACTGTACACACTTTCATATGGTTTCACATTATTTTGGCCATGTTTCTTTGCATTCCCCTGGTCCTCCTTTTCCTGTGAACCAAACACCCAAGTTGATAGACCTCCTGTGTTCACAAATGCTCTATTTCTCATGTGCATTCCTATCCTATTCTGGTGTTTTTCCTCCTATCCCTGCGTTTTTAGAATCATGCAAGCCAAATGAGCCCTTATAGAATTACTTCAGTTACAGGTAGGTGTCAGAGAAAACTTTGTGTGGTTTGTTCTGCTCCTGCAGTGACGTCGTCCACCTCACCTGAGCTGCTCCATCGATAGAAGCATCCACCAAACCAGACATCACGACTCCTGGCCATCTTTCGCCGCCTCAGATCTCCTTCCCTGCTGCTAGCACCCACCGCAAAGGCATCACCATCATCGACTCAGCAGATGAACCTGAGGACTACATGGGTCCACAAGAGAGGTCACAATCTTTTGTTTCTGCTTATGTTATGCATTGCTTAATATTACCTACTACTTTATTGTCCTGTTCACGTCTTAGACTCCAAGTCAGGTCCAAATTGTTCAAACTTGACTTCTAAATTAGTTGTGGGGCACATATCGAGGCAACAATGAATAGTATCTCTGTCTAATATCTGGTTCACCTAGGGTATGCCTATGTTGTTCATCTTGGGTGGGAAACAAATAGTAAAGCAATCATCATCTTTTTTTTATTAAATTAAAGCAATCATCAGCCTGCTATCATTATTTTTGGATCCATCCAATGGTTGTTACCATTACTCCATATTGTTACCATTACTCTAGATTTCTGCATGCTCTCCTTACATAATCTCACTATATTTTTTTGGTATGCATGTCAGATATTGTACACAGTCATGCCAAACATGTAGAGAAAAAGAGAAGAGTTTTGTGCGGCAATACAATGTCATGCAGACATCGCTCCATGGTAGGTTCAATGGAAAACCCCCCTCTCCAGATTGTAATCCAGAGGAAGATATTTATTCTGAGGCGGATTCAGACGCAGCTGACCACTCCTATTTACCCCAAGGTGTTTGCTCTAACTTGGCATGATGATGTTAGTCATATCATGCATATGTTGCTTTGCAGTGCCTGCTTTCGACATCATATATGTCACCTTCTTAGTTTAGATATGTTATGTAATGCCACCTGTTTAGTTTCAGTATCATATATGGGAATTATGCAATGCCATCCTGTTTAACCAGGCATCATATATCTGAATGATATCTGGCCCATCCTTTTCTTCATTAAATTTCCATTTGTCGACAATGTTTGTACATTAAACTATGCTTCCTGTGAATCAGTCATTTGAGTGGGTGATGGAAAAATCTGGAGTGAAAACAAGGCCTTCAGAGCAGACAGTGCTACCCGCCGAAGCAGATTTCTTGCTGGATCCCGATAGCTCCTCAGAGATGGATTCAGAGATAGATGACCAGTCCTATTCCCCCACTGAGGTGTATGCTCTAACTTGGCACGGTTCTACTGCTTATATCATGCATATGGTGTCTTGCATTGCATAGTTTAGACATCATGTACACAATATTGGACACCATGTACTTAGTTCAGACATCATATATGCGAATGCCCACCGCTTAGCATATAAATCACATATGTGAATTAAATCATGCGATCCTGGTTACTTGGATAACATGTATGTGAATTATGTCATGCGATCCTGTTTAGTTAGTCATCATATCTTTGAATTATGTTATGCTATGCTATCCAGTTTAGATAGACATCATATATGCGAAATTATGTCATGCTATTCGTTTTAGTTAAACAATATACATGTCAATTATTTAATGCCCTCTTTTTTACACACTATCTATTGCACCTGTCTCTCATACAATGTCTGTACATTCAATTATGTTTCCTATTTATCAGCCATTTGAATTGGAGCAGGTGATGGCAGTATCTAGCGGAGTAAAAACACGGTCTTCAAATAAAACAGTGCTACCTCTTGGTGGAGATAGCACCCCGGTTGTACATGCACGAGAACCAACCCTACCACACATACCCCAGACTCTCACATATTTTACCCCTACTGTGATGGATAGAGAACCAGCTTCACCCAATCTAACCCTAACCCCAGCAAATAGTAACCCAGTTCTTGTTGACACAACACCATCTCCACCACAGAGCTCCCAAACAAGAGCAGTTAGTAAGGCAGCTCTAGTGCCCAAAGCGCCAGTACTACCAGGGCGAACCCCAACTCCACTAGTTAGTACACCTATTCCTATGGAGGAAGCACAACCAGCCATTCATAGTTTAGCATCTATCGCATTTGATGTTGTTAAATCCTATGTGCGTATCTTCCCATCATGGAAATATTATACTGAAGATGAAGGAAAATGCCAGTTGCAGGTGTTTGTCCAGGAGTTATGTGTAAGTAATGTTATTCATGGCAATTACTTTGCTTTGTCGCATACATTCTACCTCCATGATGGTTATGATACAAATTTTTTCCCACTTTTCTCTATAGAGAAGGACCGATTTGGAAACTCAGGATGAGGTAATCTGTGCTAATACCTCTGCTATCTTCAAGAATGCTTGGTGGTAGCATCAGAATTACCTGAAGAAAACGTACTTCACTAGCAAAGAAACTCATCAAATTCCCTTGCGTTCTCCTGAGACACATTTACTGGACGATGACTAGGAATTCCTTGTTCTCTACTGGTCCCGAACCAAGAATGTGGTAAGGTCTATGAGCTCATTTTATTTTAAGTACTATATGCTTGCGTCTTACTATACTCTGTTCATGTAGAACAAGTGCTTAAATCTGAAGAACAATTGTTCTCATTTAAGATTCCATTGCTATCGTGCATACTGCTTTGCTCTTGTATCACTGTATTTACTCGTACAAACTTATTTTTAAATTGAATTATCCAATGGAAACTACAATGGCACAACAGGTATGTTTACGCATGTTTCTTTAACAGGTTTGCTCTTATAAATAGCTCTGTTGATTTCAATTTCAATTGTGTATACAGTTGACTTCTCATATCATGCACATTACTAGCATCATAATAGGGCCAATAGTGTTGTTGTACATGTAGACCCGTGGTACCCATATGAAATCTTGTTGTGCCATTTAGTTTCCCACGCTTTGTATTCTTTCAGTGTTGTTTTCTCTTGAACTGATATGATTTGAACCGTGTCTCTATTTTGATTTGGCAAGACAATGCAGTGACCATAGGACATAGATATATGTTTGTTTGATGCTTTTATAATGTACTACTTGCAATAGAAGACTTGTTAGTTTAATCTTGTCCACCTTACTAATGATCTGGTTCACCGAAATGAGTTTCATATACTAGTACATGCTAAACATGTTATGTGTCTTCTTGTTTCTTCTTTTAGAATGCTGACAGAATATTGGGGAAGAGTGCCTTATTAAGAAATGATAAAGGAAGTAATGCAGATAAGGTTCAGGATCGTGAGACATCCTTGTTGGTATCCAACAAAGCTGATAAAACAGCTAAGGAAAACTATCTTGAAGATAGTGAGGCAACCCCAAAGTCCTGTCTTGGTTTACTGTTCGAGTTACTAGCCACTACCGCTTGCATAAGCTATTCAAACTCACTATTTGAATCAGTTCGGTTTCTTGAGTCTCAACTACAACCTGAAAGACATCAATCAGCTGTGCTGCGACAAGAAGCAGAAGGACTACGGAAATCCCTGGAGCATTCAGATGCGTACTTTCTGGTGCAACACCAAGTGTTTGAGGATTTCAGCACCAAACAGGACAAAGCTAATAAGCTTGCTAAGCTTATTGCTGGCATGGTGGATACCCAGGATAACATTTTTTGAGCTCTTCTGAAGTTTTTTCAGTTATGGACTTGTTTTGCTGCTGCGTTTATTTGCACTGGTGGCCACTTTTGATGGTCAGTGTATGTAATATGCTGCTTTGTTCCCTATATTTTCACTGGTGGCGAACTTTGATGCCTAGTGGATATAATATGTGTAATAGCTGTAATAGGCTAGCGTTAGTTTCTTGCTTATTTATTTCTTTATTGTCTTGTTTAGTTGTTTGCAGTTCTTTTTCCGCGTTTTTTAGTGGCCACAATAACCTAGTTTTGGTAACTAGGCCACAATAATCATGGCAACACACGGACTGTTGTAACCATGGCCCCCTTGTGGGCCGTAGGATCCGTGGGCCTACTACGGGCCGTAGGATCCATGGGCCTTTTACGGGCCGTAGGATCCATGGACTTTCTACGGGCCGTATGATCCATGGGCCTTCTACGTGCCGTATGATCCATGGGCCTTCTACGGGCCGTAGGATCCATTGGTCTTCTACGGGCCGTAGGACCCATGGGCCTTCTACAGGGCATATAATCGTTTTGCGAAACATGGGCCGTACTATTCGCGGACCATAATGGGCCATTAATAGGCCGTATTTGATAATGCTATGAAAACAGCCCAACGGGTTAACGGGCCACAAACGAGCCGAATGTAACCACTGACTGTATTTGGCCCACGCACAGAATAGGCCGGTAACGGACCGTATCTAACCGAATTCTAGAAATGATCCCAAGAATAAATGGGCCCTTAGAAGGCCGAAAGTTAACATAGGCTGGAAACGGCCGACGGAATAATGGGCCGTTAATGGGTATAAAGTGATACACTGTTCATTATGGGCCAGTTTCATCTTGCACTACTAGGAAAAAGCTTACCAGTAGCATAGGTTTTTTGCATACCAGTAGCGCGGGGTACCGCGCTACTGCTATGGCGCTACAGCTATTTTTAGTAGTAGCGCGTTTTTTACCCCACGCTATTGATAAATAGACATGCTAGTAGCGTTGGTGCAACCCACGCTACTACTACTTCACAAATGGGCTACTACTAATGAAATAGTAGTAACGCGTCTATAATACCCCCATGCTACTAGTAACTAATTTGGATTTAAAAATAAAAATAAAAATCTACCTATTCCAGTTTAGACATACATTTCATAGTACTCATGTAACATGCATTGCATAATAGTACATGTTCTGCATACAGTCAATCATACATATTTGATATAGATAATTAATACACACATATATATACAATATACGCCACGCGTATATGTGATCAGCGTCGGCGCCTCCACAAGCCCGTCTTGACGTCGTCGGGATCGCTGCCGCTGCAGCACCGTGACAATGTTGTCGTAGTCGCTACAGCAGCCCCGTGTCGATGTCGTCGTCCCCATCCCCGTGTCGATGTCGATGTCGACGCACCTAATTGTTGTGAAAATGGATAGGAAGCATAGACCAGATCAATGGTTCAAACTTTCAAAGGCTTGAGGTTGGATTTGCTTTGGTATGCTTACGAAAAAGAGCAGAAAAAACAAAGTCATGCCGCGGCACTCTAGACTACATCATTTTGTTCTATGTTAGTGATGTCTTGTAGACAATTAGCATATTTATATAACTCAAATTCACTATATGTATACTTAGCAGATTGGTGCCAACCAACTGAACACCATGAGGCAGAGTTACCTAAACAGACATCACCAGTAGCAACGAGGCATAAGGAAACCAGGAAGTAATCTCTAGTTTCTATTTTTAAGTGAGCATTTTACCACACCTGATGTTTCCTATGAGGGAGGTTGTTGTTCATTTTGTGATCTGCCAAATGTTTACCATGAATAGTTTCATTTTTATAAAGCTAATTTCCCTTGTCTTTTTCTCATTAATCCATTATAGTTATTAATTGGATAAATCCCACAAGTAAGAAAGCAGTGAAACTAAATTTAGGGTTGCATACCTGGGCATTCTCACTCCTATGTATATATCCAGATAAAAAGCTCTAATAATAAACCCAAGAACCAATATATGCACCTAGTACATTCTCCTAGATTTGTCTGCTAAGAACATGCAAATACTGATTGTAGATGCCTTGGAGCCATCGCCTACAAAAGAAATGAGTAAATTGATAAGAACATGCTCCCTATGTGCAGAAAGTGGTAAACCTATTAAGTTAAGAGGAAGAGGGTGGGAGAGGGGGTCTGGGCAGAGGTTTCCTAGCCATATTAAATCCGCTACTCAATCGGCTATAATTAATAGAAACAGTATACCGATTCTTAATTTTCTGGATGACATTAGCCTCCGAAAACAAACTGAATGAGGAACTTAGTTACAGTGCAACCGAAGATAACCTATTCAAGTTGAGGTCTCATACTCCTGGAAATTGCTCGCACTTGACCTACAACTAGAACTGTAGGACCTATGTTCATTAACAGTTCAAACTTCACATGACTTGTGACTGCAAACAGAATTCTGCGTTCCAGTTGTAATATTTGCTCAAAGAAATATCTAGCACCGAAACTCTGTTGGTTTCATTTCCAAAATGTCGAGTAATTACCATGAACAAGGGGGTATCGAGGACAGGGCGTTTTCACCAAGAATCATTGCTAGAAGACTCTCTACATACATACAGGCAAAGCAATTTTCACCTATAATCAGCTACCAGTCTAATATAATCCCCTTTCCAATTACTCAAGGAGGAACTGATGAAAATACAAGTTAATTAGCTGGTACAAAAATTAAACCTTTTGACATGGATGGATGTCCTCTTCACTCAGATCTGAAGATGATGGACGGATGCACCCAACAGCTTTGTCGCAGACGATGATGGAGGAGAAGATCTTTGCACAAACCTTCCCACTCAGTCGCTATCTTCTACCTGTAAATGAAATAGACCTTACTTATCAGAGAAGCAAATGTGAAATTGTTCAGATTAGATGTATTCAACAGAGACACTTCAATCATAGAGCTCAATATCTACTAGCTTAAATTCAATGCTTTACTCAAGATTGAGATATCATACTGGACTCTGGCTGCACACTAACTACTCTGCGAGGTTTGCATCTAAGGAACTATCTAGAGAGATAGTAAATGACTAGTCAGAATACGTAAACAACAAACTTTGTACTAGAAGAGTTGCCGGCAGTTACAGAACCATTGTTCTTAAGCTAATAGGAACCTTGTTGTCGCAGCGTATTTGGGGGCATTGGACGTGCTGTCCATGCCGCCAGTGACGACGGTGTTGTTGATCCCCAGCTGAATCGACCACAAGCATGACAGTGATACGTCTCCAACGTATCTATAATTTTTGATTGCTCCATGCTATACTATCTATTGTTTTAGATATTATTGGGCTTTATTATCCACTTTTATAATATTTTTGGGACTAACCTATTAACCAGAGGCCCAGCCCAGAATTGCTGTTTTTTTGCTTGTTTTAGGGTTTCGAAGAAAAGGAATATCAAACAAAGTCCAAACAGAATGAAACCTTCGGAAACGTGATTTTCTCATCAGATAAGATCCAAGAGACTTGGACCCTCCGTCAAGAAAGCCACGAGGTGGTCATGAGGGTAGGGGGCGCGCCCCCCTGCCTCATGGGCCCCTCGAAGCTCCACCGACGTACTTCTTCCTTCCATATATATCCACGTATCCCCAAACGATCAGGGACGGAGCCAAAAACCTAATTCCACTGCCGTAACTTTCTGTATCCACGAGATCCCATCTTGGGGCCTGTTCCGGAGCTCCGCCGGAGGGGGCATCGATCACGGAGGGCTTCTACATCATCATCCAAGCCCCTCCGATGAAGTGTGGGTAGTTTACTTCAGACCTACGGGTCCACACTACAGGAATCAGATAATTTGCCGTCTGTGCCCTACAGACGGCAAAGACGAAAAAATAAACGGCAAAGAGTTTGCCATCTGCAAGCTGACGGCAAAGTCAGATGGCAAAGATAAGTCGGCAAAGAGCACTCTGCCATCAGCTTTTTATGGGGCAGACGGCAAAGATTTTGCCGTCAACCAATCTGTCTTTGCCATCAGCCGAAAGAAATAACAGACGGAGAACAAAATCGTCTTTGCCGTCGGCCAAAAATACATCTTTGCCGTGAGCCAGGAAGATCATAGACGGCAAAGCATATTTTTTTATTTATAAAAAACTGTACAAACAGACCAATTGTAGATGCCAGATGGTCAAACGCTTAGACAAAATCCTCACATGCAAGGTTTTATTTTCTGATATTTGTTCGTTTATGTCGTGGCTTAGTAGTCTTATTACAATCATCTTTATGTATATACAATAAAAAAGGTTTCATTACAGAGAGATTACAGAGCGGGTCAAACAAAAAAACATATTGCAGCGGGTGCCCGCGTGGCATGGCAGAGCCACGCCATTGCCGGCGCGGCCAGCAGTGGGTGGCCGGCGTGGCACGGAGCGGCCAGCGGTGGCTGGTGCAGCACAGGCTGCGGAGGCCGTTGAGACAGGATGTGCCATGTGCGGGGCCGACCGGGGACGAGGTCGGGTGCAGCAAGGCGATGGGCGGGGCCGGCGGGGTACGGGTGGGGCAGGGGGCGGTGGAGGCCTGCAGAAGCCTACGTGCGGGGGCGACGGAGCCAGGGCCAGGCCCGGCAGCGCCGGGGGGCGACGGGGCGCAAAC
>NC_041382.1:724066759-724124535 GCF_002162155.2 Triticum dicoccoides | reverse complement strand
TGCCTGCGTGCGGGGGCGATGGTGCCAGGGCCAGGCCCTGTGACGCCGGGGGGCGACGGGGCCCAGATGCCTGCATGCGGGGGCTCCAGGCCGAGGAGGCCTACAGGGGCGCGGGGCCGGGGCCGCCGGTGCTGGGGGAGAAGCAGGTGGAGGTCGAGTCAACGGCACCGGGGCGCTCTAGATCGGGAGAGAGGCTGCGTACGAGAGATGGAGAGAGAGAGATGCGTACGAAAGAGAGGGTGCTCGGGGGAGAAGGAGAGAGGATATGGGAGTCATGGGTGGTGGCAGGTACAGTCGTGGGTGGGGGCGGGTAGGATCGTGGGGCACGTGCGTTGTGGGTTAGTGGGTGGGTGCAGGCGTGCGTCCGATGGTTGTGGGTTGTGCGTCTCAGATTTTTCCAAGTCATCGATCCGTGTGGTGTGCTTTCTCTTTGCCGTCCGGAAAAAAAGACTGACGGCAAAGAGCTCACTTTACCTTCTACCAAAACAAACACAGACGGCAAAGATTCTTTGCCGTGTGCCAAAACAAATACAGATGACAAAGAATATTTTCCGTCTGTGTTTTTGGTAGCAGGCGGCAAAGTGAGCTCTTTGGCGTCTGTCTTTTTTTTCCAGACGGCAAAGTCTATTTTGCCGTTAGGTTTTCTTTGCCGTCTGTTGATGATGGCAAACCCTTCCTTTGCCGTCTGCCTGACGAAAAGCTGACGGCAAAGACATCCCCTGACAGCAAATTAGCTGTCTCCCGTGGCTAGATGGCTTCTTCTCTCTTTTTGGATCTCAATACAATGTTCTCCCCTCTCTCGTGGAGATCTATTCGATGTAATCTTCTTTTTGCGGTGTGTTTGTTGAGACCGCTGAATTGTGGGTTTATGATCCAGTCTATCTATGAATAATATTTGAATCTTCTCTAAATTCTTTTATGTATGATTGGTTATCTTTGCAAGTATCTTCGAATTATCAGTTTGGTTTGGCCTACTAGATTGGTTGTTCTTGCCATGGGAGAACTGCTTAGCTTTGGGTTCAATCTTGCGGTGTCCTTTCCCAGTGACAGAAGGGGCAGCAAGGCACGTATTGTATTGTTGCCATCGAGGATAACAAGATGGGGTTTTTATCATATTGCATGAAACTATCCCTCTACATCATGTCATCTTGCTTAAGGCGTTACTCTGTTTTTAACTTAATACTCTAGATGCATGCTGGATAGCGGTCGATGAGTGGAGTAATAGTAGTAGATGCAGAATCATTTCGGTCTACTTGTCTCGGATGTGATGCCTATATACATGATCATACCTAGATATTCTCATAACTATGCTCAATTCTGCCAATTACTCGACAATAATTTGTTCATCCACCATAGAATACTTATGCTCTTGAGAGAAGCCAGTAGTGAAACCTATGGCCCCCGTGTCTCTTTTTCATCATATCAATCTCCATCACTTTATTATTGTAGGATCGAAAGTATGTCTAGAGGGGGGTGATTAGACTAATTGACCAAATAAAAACTTAACCTTTTCCCAATTTTAGTTCTTGGCAAATTTTAGCTATTGTAGGACAAGTCAAGCAATCATCACACAATTCAAGCAAGCATGCAAAGAGTATATTGGCAGCGGAAAGTAAAGCATGCAACTTGCAAGAATGTAAAGGGAAGGGTTTGGAGAATTCAAACGCAATTGGAGACACGGATGTTTTTCCCATGGTTCGGATAGGTGGTGCTATCCTACATCCACGTTGATGGAGACTTCAACCCATGAAGGGTAACGGTCGCGCGAGTCCACGGAGGGCTCCACCCACGAAGGGTCCACGAAGTAGCAACCTTGTCTATCCCACCATGGCCATCGCCCACGAAGGACTTGCCTCACTAGCGGTAGATCTTCACGAAGTAGGCGATCTCCTTGCCCTTACAAACTGCTTGGTTCAACTCCACAATCTTGTCGGAGGCTCCCAAGTGACACCTAGCCAATCTAGGAGACACCACTCTCCAAGAAGTAACAAATGGTGTGTTGATGATGAACTTCTTGCTCTTGTGCTTCAAATGATAGTCTCCCCAACACTCAACTATCTCTCATAGGATTTGGATTTTGTGGAAAGAACATTTGAGTGGAAAGCAACTTGGGGAAGGCTAGAGATCAAGATTCATATGGTAGGAATGGAATATCTTGGTCTCAACACATGAGTAGGTGGTTCTCTCTCAGAACATATGAGTTGGAATTGTGTATGTGTTCTGATGGCTCTCTCCACGAATAAAGAGGAGGTGGAGGGGTATATATAGCCTCCACACAAAATCCAACCGTTACACACAGTTTTCCAATCTCGGTGGGACCGAATCAACAAACTCGGTCGGACCGAAAAGGTAAACCTAGTGACCGTTAGAGATTTTCGGTGGGACTGACATGCAACTCGGTAGGACCGATATGGTTAGGGTTTGGGCATAACGTAATCTCGGTGAGACCGATTACACAAACTCGGTGAGACCGAGTTTGGCAATAAGCTAACCAGAGAGTTGGTCAGGTAAACACGGTGGGACCGATTTGCTCTTTCGGTGAGACTAAAAAGTTACAAAAAGGAAATAGAGAGTTTACACTGCAATCTCGGTGGGACCGATTCGCTCTTTCGGTGAGACCGAAAAGTTACGAAAGGGAAACAGAGAGTTTGCAATCCCATCTCGGTGAGACCGAGATCCCTATCGGTAGAACTGAATTGCTAGGGTTTGGCAGTGGCTTATGACAAGTGAAACTCGGTGGCGCCGGATAGAAAGAATCGGTAGGACCGAGTTTGGCTTAGGGTTTAGGTCATATGTGGATATGGGAAAGTAGTTGAGGGTTTTGGAGCATATCACTAAACACATGAAGCAAGAGGCTCATTAAGCAACACCTCATCCCTCCTTGATAGTATTGGCTTTTCCTAAAGACTCAATGTGATCTTGGATCACTAAAATATAAAATGAAGAGTCTTGAGCTTTTGAGCTTGAGCCAATCCTTTGTCCTTAGCATTTTGAGGGTTCCACTTTCACATCCATGCCATGCCAATCATTGAGCTTTCCTGAAATAGTCATCTTGGAATAGCATTAGCTCAATGAGCTATATGTTGTTATGAATTAACAAAACCACCTAGGGATAGTTGCACTTTCAATCTCCCCCTTTTTGGTAATTGATGACAACATATAGATCAAAGCTTCGACAAATGATAATAAGCATGAAATATATCATCGCTTTGAGAAGTATGTGACAAGTAAGAGCTCCCCCTAAATTTGTGCATATTTAAAATTTGCTTTGGACTGCAAATGCACAAAGAGTTAGAGTCATGGGTTACTCTTCCATGTCACATACATCTTGGTGGAGCACTTAAAATGATAAGAATGAAATACATGCACTCATCACCAAGAATAGTGAATGATCACATAAGATAGATAAGATGATAATATTAAGCAAACATTAAGTGTAGCTTATGATCAAACACATGATCATCAATGTCTCACGAGCAATGACATATTATCTCACACAAAAGCAAACAAAGTTCGAAAAAACCACCAAATAAAACAAGAGAGAATAAAAGCAACACTCTCTCTCGAAGCCCATGATCTATACATTTTCTCCCCCTTTGGCAACAAGTTACCAAAAAGTTCCTAGAAAATGCATAGTGCTAAGTTGACACTCAGGCTTGATCTTCAGGTGGTGGTGGAGTCCGGAGCACTCCAAGGACGAAGCCTTCTGTAGACGTGGTCGGAGTCGAGGCTGAAGTGAACGCTGGAGCTGGTGGAACTGAGGCTGTAGCTGGTGCAGACGTGGTGGCTCTGGGGTTAGCAACTGGCACTGCAGATGACCTCGGACCTCGTGGCACTCTGGCAAAGGCATCAGTTGTAGTCTTGCCTCTCCCCTCCTGCATGTCATCCTGGAGCTGCTCCACTGCAGTCTGAATCTCTGTCACTTTGACATCCAAGTCATAGAACTTTTGTTCCATGATCCTCTCTAAGCTTGCCTGGTTCTGAGTTAGGGTGGCTAGTCCTTGCTCAATCCACAGGGTGGATGCAATCAAGTAACTAAGCTTCTCTTGTTTGGTTTTCAGGAAATATTCAGATGCCTCCTCTTGAGTAGGCATCTTGGCAGCTTTCTCCTTCCTCGCCTTCTCCTTCTTGGCTTGTGCTTGGGCAGATGATGGCTCATTCTCAGTCATGACCACTTGATTATCTTCAAAGTCTGGATGGATGGGCAGGTGTTCCTTGTCCAATAAGTATATGCCCGTGCCCATCTTAGAGTTGATGAGCTCCTGAATCTGTGGGGCATATCCACAGCTCCTCTTCTGGTATGCTGCTGTCCTCTTGATTGTTTCAATCATAAGGCTCACGACTTTGAATTTCTGTGGCACGTCAAAGATATGAAGCAAGTTGATCGCGTGGCCCCTGATCATCTTGTGATCTCCAGACTTGGGCAATAGGGTGTGCCTAAGAATCCAGTTGATGGTTGGCAGCCCTGACAGAAGATAGTGTACTGAGCCAAACTTGAACGTATCAAGTCCTTCATTTGGAATCTCCTTGTACATGTTTGACATTGAGTTGTGGTCCATCTTCTTCTTGGCATAAATGTCCAACTCATCGTCATGCTCTTCTGGGGCATTAATCAGCTGAGCCCATTCAGCAATTGTAGACTGGTACCTCGTACCCTCTGACATCCATACAATCCTGCCATCTGGATAGAAATGGGTTGTGGAGTAGAACTGCATGATGAGTTCCTCGTTCCACTTTGTGAGCTTCTGCCCAACAAAGTCCTCTACTCCACATGCCTTGAAGCTGTCCTGCACTCTAGGGTAGTACTCTTCGTTGTCCTTGATGTATTGCCAATCAACCCATCGCATATCACAGACAATTGGCTTCTTGTCTAGCAGCACTGTCTCATAAAAGTCTTGCTGCTCCTTGGTGTGAAACCTGTAGTCAACTGCAGTCCTTCTCCTTGAAGCATACGGGTCTGCTTCTCTCCACTTCCGGAGCCCTGAATCTCTCCTGAGTTTCATATCCTCAGCCACAGGATGAGCATCATTGTGGTCTGGGATCTTGGGCTTGAGCTTTCTAAGAACATTCTCTTCTTCTTCTTCTGCAGCTTCAGGCACTGGGGCCTTGTTCTTCTCAGTAGCTGGGATGCTTCTTGTGTTCCTCTTTGGCTTTGGCTTTGGAGCTGGCTTGGCCTTGGAAGCAGCTGCCCTTGTTATTATGGAATCACCCATCAGCTTGGGTGCCTTAGGTGCTGGTGCAACTACCTCTTCTTCTTCCTCCTCATCTTCCATGATGGAAGCCTTGCCAAGCACTCTGGCTACAGTTTTCTTCACCCTTTAGGCAGATTGCTAGGGGTGCTCCTGCTGCCATCATCTGAGGAACTTGAGGGACTAGTGCCCTCACTCATCTACACTTGCTGCTCTGACAAGTTCTGGCTATCACTTTGGTCTGACATGATGCAAACTCTGACTGCTGACCCTGTGAATAGGTTATAGATGAGATAGAGTGGATAAGCATCACAAAATGCAGAGATTTTTGCAAAAGAATAATTCAAAAACTTAGTTTTAGTTTCCCACTAAAAGCATCCCGGATCTACCGATTTCTAAACTCGGTGATACGGAAGCAGTTTTGGCACCTAAACTAGTGAACTCGGTCAGACCGAGTCACAGTTCGGTGGCACCGAGACTTCTAGGGTTTCACAGAGTTCCAAAATCGGTCACACCGATAAGTAATTCTCGGTCAGACCGAGTCTCACTTGTGCAATGGCATATGCCAAATCGGTGGGACCGAGTTTTTCAACTTGGTGGGTCCGAGATGGTTTCGGCGGAAACCTAACCCTAAAATTTTCGAATTAAACCTAATCTACGAGTTCATTGACTGGATAGAAGTTTAACAAATGTGGCAAGAATCATGATGATCACAATGTGCTAAGAATCGGATTGGGGAATAGCACAAAGATCGAGTCCATACCCTAGTTCGGCGGAGACTCGCTACGGCGGCAACAACGGGGTTGAATTTCCGTTGACGGCGACGAAGACCAGCGACTGGAGGCGGCTGGCGGCGAGGAGACGATCCAGAGACCAAGTTGGCAGAGCAAGATATCGCGCGGGCGAAGGGGTTCGGAGAAATTTCCAAATTTTTGCCCGTGACTATATATAGCCCGACCCTGTCGGTGTGACCGAGTGGAACAACTCGGTGGCACCGAGATGCAAAACTGTATACAGTTGTTGCAACTCGGTGTGACCGAATGGTTCAAATCGGTTGCACCGAGATCGAAAACCTAGATCAACTTAATGATCTCGGTAGGACCGAAAGTAGGGTATCGGTCAGAACGAGAATCATAAAGAGGTTTTGGAAGTTTAAGTCTATGACGAATCGGGGACTCTGAGCGCTCCTCACACAGAGTGGTTCGAATCTGACTTGATCAAATTTTGTGATGTAGCATGAATAGAGTTTGAGACAAGAAAAGCGTAGATAGCTAGAGGAGGTTCTTAGGCATTCTTGTCCATCCACTTGGCAAAAGGAAATAAAACCAAACAATCAAAACAACAAGTGGATGTCCTCGAATGAGTAAAATATGCAACCAACATGCTCACACAATAAGATGGCAATTGAAATATGTGACAAGGCATGCACAACCAATTCTAGCATCTATCAAGGAATTTGCGATGACAAGGTCATCTATATATGAGTATATTGACTTAGGAGTCAAGTGAGAACACTTGATCATAGGTCATACTCATCGTTTAAGCTCAAGTGGGGTTACCACTTTTACATAAAGCATTGTTGTGTTCACATCTTTAGAGTTGCTTTAGCTCAAGTCTTAGATTAAAGCTCCCCCTAGATGTGATATCCCCCCTTAGAGGGATGAACTAACCTCGGGTTTTGTCGATGACGACTTCATGTAGATGTTGAAGATGTGGATGCTCAATGTTGATGTAGATCACTTGGAGCTATCCATTTGAGTGAATTGCACTTTCAATACCTACATGGGTTAGTCCCACAAGGAACAAACAAGGATATCCATAGACATAGAGTGATGCACACACAAGATGATGTCCATGAAAACTTTTAGGTTACCTTGTCCCTTGTCTTACCAACAAGAGGGTTTGTGACTCCTTGAACTAGTGCAAGATGTGGAAGTTGATTACACTTGTTCTTGCCAAAATGATAAGAGTGAAGTATGTTGGCGGAGTCACCCTCAAGAACTCTCTAGTTCTTCTTCTTTTGGATCCACACCATCTTGATGGGAATCCTTGGAGTTGTAGTCGTACTTGATGAAGTGGAACTTGAAGTAGTCTTGGGAATCCACTTGACTAAGGTCTTAGGAGCTTCTTCAAATGCATCAATTTCCTCTTGAAGCTTGTACTTACCTTTTTGCTTGTAGTCTTGTGGTGGAAGATCATCTTGAGCTTGTGTCCCCTTGAAAGAAGTATCATACTTCTCTTGTTGAGGAACAAACTTTGTCTTGGGGTATTGATCTTCTTCCCACTCAACTCCATTGGCATTGAACTTTCGTTCAAAACCAACACCTTGATTCTTCCGGTGCATTCCTTGCTTGCGCACAATTTCCTCGAATTGCTTACTCCCGGCAAGGCTTTTGTACACTCCTTTCTCTATAATTCCCTTCAATAAGATATTTTCTTGCTCAAGTGTAACTTGGCTAAGAGAATCATTAGTGGAATCAAGAGAACTACTAGAAGCAACAATATTGGATTTAGCATGATCATTGTTACTGCTAGAGGAAGAATCTTTCTTGTTCTTGTTACTAGACTTGACTTGAGGCATGTAAGTGGATAAGAGTAAATGCTTGGCAATGTAAGAAGAACTTTTCTTGCAGAGATCATCATTGATTGCTTTTAAGAACTCATGCTCTTGCTCAAGATTGAGCTTTTTAAAGTGTAATTTCTCATGAGCTCTTAAAAGTTCTTGATGATCTTCGAAGATAGTTTCATGAGCTAACTTAAGACTATTTAGTTCTTTAGTTAGAGACTCAATCTTCTCCTTATCATTGTCATTCGTTTCATCTTGATTAGCATGATTAATTGACGTTTCATCATAGTATTCATCACTAGAGTTGTCAACAAGGAAATCATCACCTAACAAGTCATCTTCATCACTATTGAAATCAACATACTCGGGGTGTGTTACCTTAGGACCTTTGGCCATGAAGCATCTTCCAATTGCTTCATTTGGTGAGTCAAATATGTCGTAGGAGTTGGTTGACACAAGTGCTAGACTGGCAACACCTTCATCTTGAGTATCTTCGGAGTCGGAGTGATAACTTCTCTCGGAGTGGCTGTCGGAGTCGGAGCCGGATACCCATTCACCAACATGAGCTTGATGTCTTCGTTTTGTGTACCTCCTTGATGATTTTTCCTTCCTTTCCGAATCCTTGCTTCTCCGTGAGTATCTTCGTTCATAACGATCATCTCTACTCCTTCTCTCTCTTGGTGGTGATTCTTTGCTTCTTCTTTTTGGAGAATCTTCTCTTCTCTTGTAGGGAGCTGTACACTCATTGGAATAGTGTCTGGGTCTTCCACAACTGTAGCAGTTTCGCTCTCGACTAGAAGATCTTTTGTCATTGTAGGACCTTGACTTGAAGCTTCTATCTTTGCTTCTACTCTTGTAGAACTTGTTGAAGTTCTTCAGCATTAAGCTCAATTCTTCATTGAAGTTTTGTTTCTCACTTGATGATGTAGGGGCTTCACATGAGGCTTTGTAGGCACCACTTGATTTGTTGTGAAGTTCCTCTTTATCCTTAAGTGACATCTCATGAGCAACAATTCTTCCAATCACATCCGTTGGCTTGAGATCTTTGTAATTGGGCATCATTTGGATCAATGTGCACACGGTATCATATTTTCCATCCAAGGCTCTTAGAATCTTCTTGATGATGAATCTATCGGTCATCTCTTCACTTCCTAAGCCGGCAATCTCATTTGTGATGAGAGCAAGCCTAGAGTACATTTCAGCGACACCTTCACCATCCTTCATTTTGAACTTGTCAAGTTGACTTTGAAGCACATCCAACTTGGATTCCTTGACGGAGTCGGTACCTTCGTGCATATCAATCAAAGTGTCCCAAATTTCCTTTGCATTCTCAAGACGGCTGATTTTGTTGAATTCTTTGGGGCACAATCCGTTGAAGAGAATATCACAAGCTTGAGCATTGTATTGCAACATCTTCAACTCATCCGCGGTAGCTTCACGGTTTGGTTCTTTCCCATCAAAGAAGTCACCTTGCAAAGCAACACACATAATAGCCCAAACGGCGGGGTTATGTCCAAGAATATGCAGTTTCATTTTATGCTTACAACTAACAAAATTAGTACCATCAAAGTAAGGACCTCTACGGTGATAATTTCCCTCGCTAGATGCCATACTCTCCTAGGTTGTGAAACCAAGGCTATGACCACCAAAAGCTATGGACATCAAAGCAAATGGAGACCAAAGCTCTGATACCACTTGTAGGATCGAAAGTATGTCTAGAGGGGGGCTGATTAGACTACTTGACCAAATAAAAACTTAACCTTTTCCCAATTTTAGTTCTTGGCAGATTTTAGCTATTGTAGGACAAGTCAAGCAATCATCACACAATTCAAGCAAGCATGCAAAGAGTATATTGGCAGCGGAAAGTAAAGCATGCAACTTGCAAGAATGTAAAGGGAAGGGTTTGGAGAATTCAAATGCAATTGGAGACACGGATGTTTTTCCCGTGGTTTGGATAGTTGGTGCTATCCTACATCCACGTTGATGGAGACTTCAACCCACGAAGGGTAACGGTCACGCGAGTCCACGGAGGGCTCCACCCACGAAGTAGCAACCTTGTCTATCCCACCATGGCCATCGCCCACGAAGGACTTGCCTCACTAGCGGCAGATCTTCACGAAGTAGGCGATCTCCTTGCCCTTACAAACTCCTTGGTTCAACTCCACAATCTTGTCGGAGGCTCCCAAGTGACACCTAGCCAATCTAGGAGACACCACTCTCCAAGAAGTAACAAATGGTGTGTTGATGATGAACTCCTTGCTCTTGTGCTTCAAATGATAGTCTCCCCAACACTCAACTCTCTCTCATAGGGTTTGGATTTTGTGGAAAGAAGATTTGAGTGGAAAGCAACTTGGGGAAGGCTAGAGATCAAGATTCATATGGTAGGAACGGAATATCTTGGTCTCAACGCATGAGTAGGTGGTTCTCTCTCAGAACATATGAGTTGGAATTGTGTATGTGTTCTGATGGCTCTCTCCACGAATGAAGACGAGATGGAGGGGTATATATAGCCTCCACACAAAATTCAACCGTTACACACAGTTTTCCAATCTCGGTGGGACCAAATCAACAAACTCGGTCGGACCGAAAAGGTAAACCTAGTGACCGTTAGAGATTTTCGGTGGGACTGAGATGCAACTCGGTAGGACCGATATGGTTAGGGTTTGGGCATAACGTAATCTCGGTGAGACCGATTACACAAACTCGGTGAGACCGAGTTTGGTAATAAGCTAACCAGGGAGTTAGTCAGGTAAACTCGGTGGGACCGATTTGCTCTTTCGGTGAGACCGAAAAGTTACAAAAAGGAAATAGAGAGTTTACACTGCAATCTCGGTGGGACCGATTCGCTCTTTCGGTTAGACCGAAAAGTTACGAAAGGGAAACAGAGAGTTTGCAATCCCATCTCGGTGAGACCGAGATCCCTATCGGTAGAACCGAATTGCTAGGGTTTGGCAGTGGCTTATGACAAGTGAAACTCAGTGGCGCCGGATAGAAAGAATCGGTAGGACCGAGTTTGGCTTAGGGTTTAGGTCATATGTGGATATGGGAAAGTAGTTGAGGGTTTTGGAGCATATCACTAAACACATGAAGCAAGATGCGCATTAAGCAATAGCTCATCCCTCCTTGATAGTATTGGCTTTTCCTAAAGACTCAATGTGATCTTGGATCACTAAAATATAAAATGAAGAGTCTTGAGCTTTTGAGCTTGAGCCAATCCTTTGTCCTTAGCATTTTGAGGGTTCCACTTTCACATCCATGCCATGCCAATCATTGAGCTTTCCTGAAATACTCATCTTGGAATAGCATTAGTTCAATGAGCTATATGTTGTTATGAATTACCAAAACCACCTAGGGATAGTTGCACTTTGAATTACTGCTTTGCTTTTACTTTGCTTTTTACTTTTTACTTTGCATCTCTATATCAAAAATACCAAAAATATTATTTATCATCTCTATCAGATCTCACTTTCGTATGTGACCGTGAAGGGATTGACAACCCCTAAGCACGTTGGTTGCGTTGAGCTATTGTTTTTGTGTAGGTACGAGGGACTCGAGCGTAGCCTCCTACTGGATTGATACCTTGGTTCTCAAAAACTGAGGGAAATACTTACGCTACTTTGCTGCATCATCCCTTCCTCTTCGGGGAAATCCAACACAGTGCTCAAGAGGTAGCAAGAAGAATTTCTGGCGCCGTTACCGGGGAGTCTACGCAAAAGTGAACATACCAAGTACCCATCACAATCCCTGTCTCCCGCATTACATTATTTGCCATTTGCCTCTCGTTTTTCTCTCTCCCACTTCACCCTTGTCGTTTTATTCACCCTCTCTCTCTATCCTCCCTCTCTATTTGCCTCTTTTTGCCCGTTTGCTTTTTGTTTGCTCGTGTGTTGGATTGCTTGTTTGTCGCGATGGCTCAAGATAATACTAAATTGTGTGACTTCACCAATACCAACAATAATGATTTCCTTAGCACTCCGATTTCTCCTCTTACTGATGTTGAATCTTGTGAAATTAATACTACCTTGTTGAATCTTGTCATGAAAGATCTGTTCTCTGGCCTTCCTAGTGAAGATGCCATTACCCATCTTAATAGCTTCGTTGATTTGTGTGACATGCAAAAGAAGAAAGATGTCGATAATGATATTGTTAAATTGAAGCTATTTCCTTTTTCGCTTAGAGATCGTGCTAAAGCTTCTTTTTCGTCTTTGCCTAAAAATAGTATTGATTCTTGGAAGAAGTGCAAAGATTCTTTTATCTCTAAGTATTTTCCTCCCGCTAAGATCATCTCTCTTAGAAACGATATTATGAAATTTTAAACAACTTGATCATGAACATGTTGCACAAGCTTGGGAGAGAATGAAATTAATGATATGTAATTGCCCTACTCATGGTTTAAATTCGTGGATGATTGTTCAGAATTTTTATGCCGGATTGAATTTTGCTTCTAGAAATCTTTTAGATTCGGCCGCGGGAGGCACTTTTATGGAAATCACTTGAGGAAAAGCTACTAAACTCCTAGATAATATTATGGTTAATTATTCTCAATGGCATACTGAAATATCTACTAAAAAGGTGCATGCGATAGAAGAAATTAATGTTTTGAGTGGAATGATGGATGAACTTATGAAATTATTTGCTAATAAGAGTGTTTCTTCTAATCCTAATGATGTGACCTTGTCTACTTTGATCGAGAATAATAATGAATCCATGGATGTGAATTTTGTTGGTAGGAACAATTTTGGTAACAACGCGTATAGAGGAAATTTCAACCCTAGGCCTTATCCTAGTAATCCCTCAAATAATTATGGTAATTCCTACAACAATTCTTTTGGAAATTATAATAAGATGCCCTCTGATTTTGAATCTAATATTAAGAATTTATTTCTTCGCTAAAGAATTTTAATGCTATGATTGAAGAAAAATTGCTTAAGATTGATGATTTGGCTAGGAACGTTGATAGAATTGCTCTTGATGTTGATTCTTTCAAACTTAGATCTATTCCACCTAAGCATGATATCAATGAGTCTTTCAAAGCCATGAGAATTTCCGTTGACAAGTGCAAAGAAAGAACCGCTAGGATGCGTGCTAAGAAAGATGCCTTTATAAAAGCATGTTCTTCTAGTTCCTATGAAAATAATGATGAAGATCTAAAAGTTATTGATGTGTCCCCTATTAAATCTTTGTTTTGCAATATGAATCTTGATAATGATGGGACTGAATATGATCCACCTTTACCTAGAAGGCATTCTAAGAATTCGGAATTTGTTGATCTTGATGCTAAATTTGATAAAAGGGGGATTGAAGAAATTAAAACCCTAGATGTTGCTAAACCCACTATTATGGATTTTAAGGAATTTAACTATGAAAATTGCTCTTTGATTGATTGTATATCCTTGTTGCAATCCGTGCTCAAATCTCCTCACGCTTATAGTCAAAATAAAGCGTTTACTAAACATATGGTTGATGCCTTCATGCAATCTTATGAAGAAAAACTTGTATTGGAAGTTTCTATCCCTAGAAAACTTTATGATGAGTGGGAACCTACTATTAAAATTGAAATAAAAAATTATGAGTTTTATGCTTTGCGTGATTTGGGTGCTAGTGTCTCTACTATTCCCAAAACTTTGTGTGATTTGCTAGATTTCCGTGATTTTGATGATTGCTCTCTAAACTTGCATCTTGCCGATTCCACTATTAAGAAACCTATGGGAAGAATTAACGATGTTCTTATTGTTGCAAATAGGAATTATGTGCCCGTATATTTTATTGTTCTTGATATAGATTGCAATCCTTCTTGCCCTATTATTCTCGGTAGACCTTTCCTTAGAACGGTTGGTGCAATTATTGATATGAAGGAAGGGAATATTAGATTTCAATTTCCATTAAAAAAGGGCATGGAACACTTCCCTAGAAATAAAATAAAATTACCATATGAATCTATCATGAGATCAACTTATGGATTGCGTACCAAAGATGGCAATACCTAGATCTATTCTTGCTTGTTATGCCTAGCTAGCGGCGTTAAACGATAGTGCTTGTTGGGAGGCAACCCAATTTTATTTTTATTCCTTGCTTTTTCCTCCTGTTCAGTAATAAATAAATTATCTATCCTCTGTTTTGATTGTGTTTTTTGTGTTTAATTAGTGTTTGTACCAAGTAGAACCGTTGGGAAGACTTGGGGAAAGTCTTGTTGAACTTGCTGTAAAAAACAAAAACTTTAGCGCTCAGAAGAACTGCTGTCATTTTTATTTGGAAAGTGCTATTTAGTTAATTATTTTTTTAGATGACTAAAATATAAATTACTCACGTCCAGCAATTTATTTTAGAATTTTTGGGGTTCCCGATCTTGCGCTAGCTACAGATTACTACAGACTGTTCTGTTTTTGACAGATTCTGTTTTTCGTGTGTTGTTTGCTTATTTTGATGAATCTATGGCTAGTAAAATAGTTTATAATCCATAGAGAAGTTGGAATACAGTAAGTTTAACACCCATATAAATAAAGAATGAGTTCATTACAGTACCTTGAAGTGGTCTTTTGTTTTCTTTCGCTAACGAAGCTCACGAGATTTTCTAATTTAAGTTTTGTGTTGTGAAGTTTTCATGTTTTGGGTAAAGATTTGATGGATTATGGAACAAGAAGTGGCAAGAGCCTAAACTTGGGGATGCCCATGGCACCCCCAAGATAATCTAAGGACACCTAAAATCCAAAGCTTGGGGATGCCCCGGAAGGCATCCCCTTTTTCGTCTACTTCTATCGGTAACTTTACTTGGAGCTATATTTTTATTCACCAAATGATATGTGTTTTGCTTGGAGCGTCTTTTATGATTTGAGTCTTTTCTTATTAGTTTACCACAATCATCCTTGCTGTACACACCTTTTGAGAGAGCCATACATGATTTGGAATTTGATAGAATACTCTATGTGCTTCACTTATATCTTTTGAGCTTTATAGTTTTGCTCTAGTGCTTCACTTATATCTTTTAGAGCACGGTGGTGGATTTGTTTTATAGAAACTATTGTTCTCTCATGATTCACTTAGATTATTTTGAGAGCCTTACTAGCATGGTAATTTTCTTAAAATCCTAATATGCTAGGTATTGAAGAATAATAAAATTCTCTTATGACACTACTAGGGAAAAGGCTAGCAGCAGCGTGGGTTTTAGGTGTATCAGTAGCGCGGGGACCGGCGCTACTAATAAGGCGCTACAGCTAACACATAGCAGTAGCGCATTCTCACCAGCGCTACTGCTACACAAGTGTAGCAGCAGCACGCTTAATAGAAGCTCGCTACTGCTAATAGCTATAGCTCGCTTCTCTTGTGCGCGCTACTGCTAACTGTTCTCCACTCGCTACTGCTAATTTTAGTAGTTTTTTTTTCGACATATTTGTTTTGTATTTGAACATGCTTTATAGAAGAATCTTTAGCACATACAAATGTCATCATGATACACATACAAATGCCTGCGAGATCACAAATGTAATCATAGCATATACATACAAATAGTCTCATCATAATCATCATCCAACACAAAGTGGTATCTTGTCATCATCTCGAAAATAGCGATACATGCAAGTCTCGAATACTTGCAACTACAACGTCATCCATCTAAGCAAAGGTATACGCAAGAAGAGCTATCACTATGAGTGAGAGCGCAACTATGCAGTACATGAGGTGGCGGTTACGAGTCCTCTCTCGCGCTAGTGTGAACCTCAAGTAACTAGCTTCTCCTTCTTGTCTGCTTTTGATATGGCTGGCGCCCAATAACCCATTCACTTGCGCCCGACACTCATGACACTCGTTGTACACCCCTGGAACCTTCCCTTTGTACACGACATAGCACTTCCATCTCGCCATCAAGAAACTAGGTACCTGTTAGAGATGCATGTTCATGAAGAGGATGTACAATCACATATATGCAACAAAATATACTATAGCAACACCGAAAAAGAAAGGGTTAGCAACTAGATGCAACACACAGTATGCAAATTAATTAACTAGAGGTATGCAGGTCATCGTACACAAACTAACAAAGTAGCGTTACGCAAGTTCGGCAGGGACTATGGACATCACAAAGTTTTATCGCTACAAAAAGTATACAAGTTCAACCGACACATATCATCATCATCGGCATCATAAATCACTAGAAGTTCCATCCTTCCATATCATCGAGGATGGACCCTAGCTTCTTGAACGGCGTGAGGTCTAGACGTTGCATGTCTATGTGAGTTCGGACGTCAGCTCACGATATAGGGCCGTGGTGGAACATCCCCTTCTTATCGATGACTTCTTTCATGATGATCGTCACAATGTCGCTTTGGATGTGAAAGAAGTCATCTCCATGAGATTCTAGCCACTTGTGGATATGATGATCATTTCTGCTTTTCATGCGAAGCTTTTGGTGATCCGTGTTGAACTGAATCATGAGATGGACGATGTAGAATCCATCCTTCTTGCTTGGTTTTGGGACATGGATGCAGGAGAAGTTAGTTTTATGCGCGAAACCCATCTTCTTGTTCCTTTGTTTCCTGATCTGCATGTGGCCACCTCTAATGCTGAAGCCTTGGAGAGCATCATCTAGAATATTCATTATGTGGGTGTAGTCTTTTTTCTCGTAGTCTCTGGAAGGGTCAAAATACATGGCGTGGGAGACTTGCGGGTAAAGAACGATAAGTACGGCGCGCCCTTTGCTGCGGGGAAAAGACACCTCAAATTATTCCCCATATGAGAGAGAAGGAATGATTGAAATGTACGAAAGGGTTGTCCGGAACTGACTTACTTTGGATGATAAGGCATGAGGACAATTTCCCGGTCCTTATTCTGTACCATGAAGTTTTGGAGGTACTCCCTAGCAGTTTCACGCTCAAAGTCGCCGAGACTCAAGAAAGACTCATGCATGTAGTACGGATCCGCCACACAGATTTGCGAGACTTCTTCACTCTTCATGACGGAGCTCATATGTAGCGCAAAAAGGCGGACGATTGTAAAATTGAGCCGCCTTGTCAGAAACATCTCAAAGATATGGTTAAACCGCAGGAAGAACACCTCTGCGGCCCGTGTGTCGACATAGCACTTCCCCTCAGGCACACGAGCCGCGTATGTCGGATATCCTGGATCCTTTGAGGCTAGTAGGCTTTTCTCAGTCGACAACACATGGTCGTGCAGTCTCCTGAGATCCCCTGATAGTGCCTCCAGCGGTTTCGGCGGTAGCATTGGGTTGCCCATGAGATGGAACATGGCCGCACCTTTCACGGGTACACGCTCTTCAGAATGCATCGTTTGGCTGCTTTGTGCTCTGGCTTGTTTGGAGGCAGTTATCTTCCCCGATCTCTTCCTCTCCTTTTTCTTGGGCACACCTTCCAGACTCTTCCTTAACCCCTGCCCCAGGGTTCCTGATCTAAGCACTGTACGACCCCCGGATAGTTGAGCCTATGTTGAGGCGACATCTTCAGGCGTGTCCTGTGAGGAATTCATGAAGAGAGACTTTTTGCAATCCTTCCAACGACCTTCCTGCCCGGGCATATCATCCATATCCTCATTAGCATGCTGACGGCCCGATTCGTCATATGGTTGATTCATCAGATCTCCGTCACAGTCATACGCGTTTGTATTGAGGAAACCCATAGGGTCAACCTTCGTCTCATCATCCATCTATTCTACAGGACTGATTACATCAGCTAGTACTATTGCACCCCCTTCATCACGTCGTCCGCCGCTCTCACTCGGCACTACAGGAGCTGGTAATTGTGTAGGCGGGGTGGTGGTCTCCGCACATACTTGTTGATGTGTGGTTATTGGTGTGCTCTCGGCCGGCTCCAGATGAATAAGATTCTTCGGGCATAGCAGCACCCAACCCTTGTAGTTTCCAATCCGTGGCGGAGTCTCGTCATCCTCTCCCACGGGATATACCGGAGGAGGAAAATGCTCGTGTCCCGATTTCACACTGGACAAGTTAATGTCAGGACCCCGATTCCAAGTCACATCGATCTAGCCGGTAACACCTCATATCACATTGCACTAGTAGAAAAAGGGTCAAACGTGAAGCACATTAGTGCTGGTTTGTAAAAAAACCGGCACTAATGTGATCAATAGTGCCGGTTCGAATGGCTATGCGTTAGTGCCGGTTCGAAATGAACCTTTAGTACCGGTTCATGCCACGAACCGGTACTAAAGGGGTGGTGGCAGGCTGGCGTCAGGCCAGGGCCCCACGAGCCCCTTTAGTGACGGTTTGTGACACAAACCGGTACTAAAGGTCTAACCTATAGTACCGGGGTTTGCGTCACCAACCGGCACTACAGAGTCTTAACCTATAGTCCCGGTTGAAGACACAAACCAACACTATAGGGCAATTTTCAAACTCTACCCCCCCCCTGTGTATCGCCATTTCAGTTTTAAAAAAATCAGAACAAAATGATAAAAACTTCAAAAAATAAAATCCTTCGAGAGGTAGTTATATTACTACATCTACTAGTTAGGAAAATTTGAAAACTTAAATTTGGACATGTTTTGCAAAAAGTGTAGGGAAAATGTAAAACGGCTATAACTTTTGCATACGATGTCGGAAAAAACATATAATATATCAAAAAATTCAGCACGAAAATCCGCATCTGATGCAGACCGCCTACGACCTGTTTGGAATTTTTTAGAATCCTCAAATTTCAGTTTTTTTAAATTTTTTTGGTTAAATCTGGTCAAACTACTTATTCAAGAAGTATTAATGTTACTACATAATTATTCAAGAATATTAGTGTTACTAAATAATTATTTCAATTTTTTGAATTTTGGTCAAATCTGGTCAAACTGTGGTCAAACTATGGTCAAACTTATTCAAGAAATATTAGTGTTACTAAATAATTACTGTTTTTTAGAATAATAGTTTCAAACTCAAACGGTGAAATGTGTGACTTCATGCTAAAGCTAAACTCCTGAGGGTTAATAGGATTAACATCTTACTATTGTCAGGAAAACAACAACTGCAGACTTGGAAACGAAGGAGAATAGAACCCGAAAGTTAAGCGTGCTCGGGCTGGAGTAGTGAGAGGGATGGGTGACCGGTCGGGAAGTTAGATGATTTGGAATGAGTGATCCACACTTGAGCAGTTAAGAGAGGTGATTAGAGACTAAATCATCAAATAATTCAGAAAAATTAAAAATAAAAAAAATCAATTTTTTTCCAAAAAATTCAAAAAAAAACCTTAGTACCGGTTGGTAACACTAAAGGTCCCCCATACCAGGGCGTGAGCTCACGCCACGTGGTGGCCCTTTAGCACCGGTTCGTGCCGAACCGGTACTAAAGGGGGGGGGGCTTTAGTGCCCACACTTTAGTGCCGGTTCCATAACCGGCACTAAAGGCCCTTACAAACCGGTTTTAAAGCTCCGTTTTCTACTAGTGTTTCAGCCTCACGCACGGTATCCCCACGGGTGTCGCCTTACCATGGCCCAGGACCGTTTGCGCCTTTTGGCTCACATATATGATAGTGTCGCTAGCATCCATATGACAGAGAACCCGGGCCGACATGGCTAGTCGTGAACCCAAAGCGACACAGACCTATGGAGACAGGCATACGTGAATCACATCGAGCATGTCGGTCATCAGCGTGTGAATCCGGGCTGTAGCACTGGGCTAACAGGACTCCGGGGAACCCGGGCTGTAGTAGGCTAGGCAGGACTCTGGAAGTCACCGCATGACATTTCCCCGAAGGGACAGACATAGGAACGAAGTGAAACGCATGCTGGCCAGTCAAGTGTCCTGAGCAGTAGTGCTGGGCTAGCAGGACTCCGGTGACCCGGGCTGTAGCGGACTACTATGGCTCGAGGAGCACTAGACTAAATTTCCCCATAAGAAAGCCTGCCAAGTATAAACAACTAGTTTGTCGGATCCCACACATACCAAGCATTCCAATCATACACACAATATGCTCGATATGTGCCAATACAACATGGCATCACAACAAAACTCTACAACTCAAGTACTTTATTTAAAGGCTCCAGAGAGCCATACATAACATGTTCATACAGGTAGGGGTCACATGACCCGACACTCAAGTCATACAAGCATACAAGCACATGCGGAAGCAAATAGTCTGAGTACAGACACTAGAAAGAAAGAAGGCTTCTTGAAGCCTGTCTATCTACATAGGCCCCTCCATGGCCAGGATCACCACCTGGGTGGCTAGTCATTCGTTGACATCAAGGTCTACGTAGAACCCATCGGAGGGGGCGGTGTTGTCGTCTGAAAACAGTAATTAAGCAAACATGAGTACAAAGGTACTCAGCAAGTCTTACATCAGAACCTACTATACATGCTCATTCTCAAGAAGGTGGTGGAGTTATTGCAGCAAGCCAGCTTTGACTCTTGGCTAGGCTATCCTACGGGACACCACTTAGTAAAATAGTTTTCGCACACGAGTCCACTAATCACCAACACAATACTCCACCGGGGATCCTCCCGCGTCATCCTACGAGAGGGCCATCCTCGGTACTGACACTTATCTTGAGTCTTTTAGTAGTATCCATTAACTTGTCTATGAACTGTATAGGTAACCAAGTAGTCCTTTACCATGGACGTGGCTATTCGAATAGATGATGTTAACCCTGCAGGGGTGTACTTCTTCATACACGCTTTCACCACTTACCGTCGTTTACACGACATGTACTCGGCAACCTTCAAGCGGAAGCCCAACGAGGGTGTTGGCCACGGCCTACCTAAACACTCAAGTCTCTAGTCCAGGTTTATCGCCTATCCAGGTTCCATTGGTAGGGAGGAGTCCGGCCGAGGTTTTCACATACGGCCCCGAACGATGTGAACAGGGTCCCGAGACGCCAAACGGGCGCCCGGCATACCCGGCCACGGTGTATCTACCGCAACATAGCCCACCCCTAGGGTCAGTGCTACGCACGGCCGCCAACACATAACCTACAAACACCAGAAACTAATTGCAACTCCTGGACAGAGTACTAGGGTGATTATGAAGCCGAGAGGGTCCATTGGTTTCGGGCCCAATGTATGGTAGCAACTGAATCTTAAATCACACATACAGATCTCAGTTCTTAGGGACGGCGTCAATGAAACAACCCACCATGTACTCCTACATGGCCTCTCATCGATACCTTTACCGAAACATGTTCAACACATCACTCACATTACCGACATAATCATTTCACTCTAGCCCATCACCCAGATGAACCAGACCTGACACAACTCTAAGCATAGCAGACATAGCAAGGTAGGAAACACAAACATGGCTCAATCAACTCCTACACATGCTAGTGGGTTTCATCTAGTTACCGTGGCAATGACAGGTCATGCAGAGGATAAGGGTTCAACTACCGTAGCACACAGCAGTTTGAAACGATGTTGTCTTAATGCAGTAAATGAGAGCAGAGGCGAGAACATGGGATTGTATTGATATGATCAATGGGGCTGCTTGCCTGATGGAGTGGTAGTAGGGTACTGCCCTTCAGTTGGATACTCGGAGATATCCTCGGAGGCAGAACCTACCACGAAGGACACACAGAAAATAATCAACACATGACAATATGCAACAATATGATGCATGCTATGACATGGCAAAATGATGTGTCCTGCCTAATGCAATGTGAAACAAGTTGAAATAGGTCCATTTGAACCAAAGATTCAAATGGAAGTTAAAGTTCTTATGCATAAAAGTGTATTAGCTTGTTTCACCTAAACAGCAAGGTTAAAGTGGTTTGTCATGCATGAAACCATTACAGATGGATAGATTGAATTTTTCTGATCATTTTTCATATATAATTTGTTTGATTTGGAGTTATGGTTGATTTTCTATGAGTTTTAGAAGTTTTGGCTATTTCTGGAATTTCCTATTAAAGAATAAATCTAGAAAAGGATTTACTGCATCAGCCTGGCGTCAGCGTGACGTCAGCGGTCAACTGAGACGATCCAGGTCAACCCTGACCGGTGGGTCCCGTCTGTCAGTGTCAACTAACTAACTAAATTTAGTTAGTGTTAAACTAATACTAAACTAGTTTAATTAGTGGCCTGGGGCCCACACGTCAGTGAGTCAGGGGAAAATCAAACTAGGGTCAACCCGGGTCAAACTCGCCGGAGTTGACCCGGGGCTCGTTGCCGGCAAGGCCAGGGACGGCGGAGGAGTGCGAGTTTCTTCGTCCGGCGACCAAATGGCCGGCGGAGGGCATCTACGTGACGCGGGCACTCGTCTGTGTCGAGTGGTGTAGGTGGTTGGGCCTGGGGTGGCCGGAGTCGACATTGGCGGTCGCCGGGGCTCGGGTGAGGTCGGGGTCATCATTGTGACGGTCGTGGTGGCTCATGCGGGGCACGTACGTGCTCTACGCAGTGCGGGGAGGAATCTGGGCACGACGGCCAGACCATTAGATGGTTGGAGACTCGTCGGCGGCGAGCAAAGGCGGCGGTGCGTGCGGGCAAACTCGAGGCGACGCGTACGGTGCACGAGAGCTAGAACGGAGAGGGGGAGAAGGGTCAGTGGCTCACTGCGGTTGCAGGGGAGCGAACAGCGAGCTCGGGGAAGAGTTGGAGCGAGCGGGGCGGCGAGGGGGATCTCCGGCGACCGAGGTTGAAGACGAGCTCGGGGGCCTCCAGCGGGGCGTGGCTTGGTGGAACGGTCGAGGAGGGAGTGGCGGAGCTTCCGGACACGATGGAGCGGCGCGTCGATGACGGTGGGCGTGGTTACGGCGGTGGAACGGCGGCGGCTGCGTCGGCCATGGCGGAGGGGAGCGAGGGAGAGAGGCAGGGGGAATGGGCGTGTCCAGGGGGTTTGGTGCGTGACGTGGAGGCGTGTCAAGGCATCTTGCTGGTGCGGCGACGGCAAGCAGGCAGAGATGTGGCGTGGGGAGCTCCTGTGCTCGCCGTCGAGCACCTGCTCGCCTCGATGGCTACGCAAAGCAGCTGCGTGGAGCGGCTGCTGGGCCGGGCCAGCTAGGTGGGCCGGCTGGTGGGCTACGCCAGGTAAGTTCCTTTCTCTCTCTTTTTCTGTTTTTCATTTATTCTATTATTTCTGTAACTTCAGGGCTTTATTAGAAATGCCAGGGCATTTCTAAAAATCATAAAATTAATCATGGCTACTGCTTAGAATATATCCAACAGCAAACATTTTAGTTTATGATTATTTGAGCATTTATAATATTTTATAGCATTTAAATGCCCAAATGCAAATACTATAAGAATTAATCCAATGACCTTAGGATGTCCTAGAAAAATGTGCACCATTTTTGTCAAAGGTTTTAACCCAAAACAAAAAGGGTGGGCTTTCTAGAAGGGCATTTCAGGTTCATTGAAAAAGTTTTTAGTAAACCCTAGTTGTTCCAGGGGGGTACTGGGGGTTCTGTCATCCCCATTTTAGTTTTTTGGAATTTAAACATGATGCAACGCTCTAATGCTTGAACTAGCTAGGGTGTGACAACTCACCCCCACTCAAAAGAATCTCGTCCCGAGATTTAGGATCCGTTGGGAAGAAGGTGGGGTACTCGAGTCAAAGACGATCCTCCCTTTCCCAAGTGGCTTCTTTCTCGGAATGGTGTGACCATTGAACCTTGAGAAACTTGATATTATGGCATCGAGTGGTACGCTCGGCTTGATCAAGGATACGAACGGGATATTCCTGATATGAAAGATTATCTTGTAGATCAAGCGTTTCGTGGTCCACTCCACGGATAGGATCCGCGAAGCAACGCCTGAGTTGAGATACGTGGAAGACATCATGAACTCTGGAAAATGCGGAGGTAGTTCCAATTGGTAGGCAACTTCTCGTTTGGCAAGAATGCGAAAGGGTCCAATGTAACGAGGAGCCAATTTACCTTTGATACCGAAACGATGGGTTCCCTTTAACGGAGTAACCCGGAGGTAAGCTTTCTCGCCGACTTCATAAGTCATGAGCTTATGTTTATGATCATATTGGCTCTTTTGAT
Organism: Triticum dicoccoides; assembly: GCF_002162155.2. NCBI lineage: Eukaryota > Viridiplantae > Streptophyta > Magnoliopsida > Poales > Poaceae > Triticum > Triticum dicoccoides. The sequence goes on along the minus strand of NC_041382.1, from coordinate 724,100,856 downwards.
GAGATTGGGCTGTTTTCAATTTCTCACGAATAACGCGAACCTGCTCTTCTGCTTCCTGAATCATATCCGGGCCAAAGAGTTTTCTTTCCCCGGTTTCTGACCAGTTAAGATGCGTTCAACATTTTCGTCCATAGAGAACTTTGAAAGGAGATTTGCCCAAGCTAGCTTGATAACTATTGTTATAAGCAAACTCCGCGAATGGAAGGCATTTCTCCCAACCCATTCCGAATGAGATGACAGAAGCTCAGAGCATATCTTCCAGAATTTGATTGACTCGCTCTACTTGACCACTTGATTGAGGATGGAAGGCGGTGCTAAAAGAGAGACGATTTCCCATAGCATTTTGGAAACTTTCCCAAAATCCAGAGGTGAAGAGACTCCCACGGTCCGAGTTAATTTCCAATGGGACACCATGAAGAGACACTATTCGGGAGATGTATAAATCAGCTAGCTGGCTAGCGGTGATACTCTCACGAACAGGTAGGAAATGGGCTACTTTGGAAAGACGGTCAATCATGACGAAGATGGCATTATTCCCTCTCTTGGTCCTGGGAAACCCAGTAATGAATCCATACTAATTTTATCCCATTTCCACTCAGGAATAGCCAAAGGTTGAAGGGTGCCAGCAGGCCGTTGATGCTCTGCTTTAACACGACGACAAACGTCGCAATTAGCAATGTATTGAGCAATTCCTCTCTTCATCCTAGTCCACCAAAACCTCTGGCGTAGGTATTGATACATTTTAGTACTACTGGGATGAATGGTGAGAGGGGATTCGTGAGCTTCCTTAAGGATCAGCCACCTCAGGTTTCGTGCCTTGGGAACCACTAAGCGGTTTCCAAAGTATACGACACCTTGATCATCAACGGAGAAACAATTCGCGACTCCTTTCTTAATGTTTCTCTTAATATGGGAGATTCCCGGATCTACCTTCTGTGCCTTGATGATCTGATCCGTAAGGGTAGGCTTCGCCACTAGGGTGGATAGAAATCCTCGAGGAACAATGTGAAGATTAAGCTTACGAAATTCCTCATGGAGAAGTGGTTGACTTTGTTGTAACATCAGGTTGTTACAATAGGACTTACGACTTAGTGCATCAGCCATGACATTGGCTTTGCCCGGGGTGTAAGTTATTCCTAAGTCGTAATCCGAGATCAACTCGACCCAACGTCTTTGCCTGAGATTCAAATCCGGTTGGGTGAAGATATATTTCAAACTTTGGTGATCGGTGAAGATCTCGCAATGATTACCGAGGAGGTAATTTCGCCAAGTTTTGATTGCATGGACTACAGCTGCAAGCTCTAGATCATGTGTGGGATAGTTTTCCTCATGTGGGTGTAATTGCCGTGAAGCATAGGCAATTACCTGACGATCGTGCATGAGTATGCAACCTAGTCCTTGTCGCGAGGCGTCGCAATAGATAATAAAGTCCTTGGAGAAATCTGGTGGTACCAGTACGGGAGCAGATGTCAGGCGTCTTTTCAGTTCTTGAAAGCTGAACTCGCACTGTGGGGTCCACTCGAACTTTTTATCTTTCTTGAGGAGTTCAGTTAGAGGTTTAGCAACCTTGGAGAAATTCTCGACGAAGCAGCGGCAATAGCTCGCTAAGCCAAGGAAGCTCCGAACTTGCTTGACCGTCTCAGGTGGAGTCCAATCAAGGACGGCTTGAACTCGCTTGGGATTGACAGCAATACCCTTACCAGAGATTACATGGCCTAAATAGGTCAGTTCTGGCAACCAAAATTCACACTTGGAGAATTTGGCATAAAGGCGATGCTCTCGAAGTTTCGTCAATACCAGCCTTAGATGTTCAGCCTGTTCCTCTTCATTCTTGGAGTAGATGAGTATGTCATCGAGGCATACTACGAATAATTTATCCAAATACTCCATGAAGACCGAGTTCATTAACCGAGAGAAGGTGGCTGGGGCATTGGTTAAACCGAAGGACATAACGGTGTACTTGTATTGGCCATAACGAGTAACAAAGGCCGTTTTGGGAATGTCCCCGTTTCTGATTTTGATTTGATTGTAGCCCAACCTCAAATCCATCTTGGAAAAGACTGAGGATCCAGCGAGCTGATCATACAGATCGTTGATCCCGGGAAGCGGATACTTGTTCTTGATGGTGACCAAGTTGACAGGTCGGTAATCTACAACCATCCGATCTGTTCCATCCTTCTTTTTGATGAAGAGGACGGGGCAAGCCCAAGGAGAGGAACTAGGACGGATGAAACCCCTTTTCAAGGACTCATCGAGTTGGTTCTTAAGCTCGGCTAGTTCTAAGGGTGCTATCTTATAGGGTCTTCTAGAAATTGGAACAGTTCCTGGAACAAGGTCTATCACAAACTCGACATCCCTGTCAGGTGGAACACCTGGCAGTTCTTCTGGAAAGACATCTGGAAAGTCCTGGACTACCGGAATATCCTCAAGGTCTGGAAGGGGGTTGGCATTTAGGGAGTAAAGCTGGAGCTTGGCCACTCGAGTTAAGACATTGACTGTCTTGCCCGAAGGGTGAGTCAGTTGAACGGTTTTAGTGGCACAATCAATCTTAGCATAATGAGCTGACATCCAGTCCATACCCAAGATGATGTTTATGTCTGAGGACTTGAGAGCTATTAAGGATGCAAGGAAGACAAGTCTATCGACAAGAATTTCGTTCCCATGGCTTACTCTAGAAGTTTGCCATCTAGAGCCAGGGGTTTGAATTTCCATGGTAGTGGGCTTGTCACAGAATGTCGTGTTATGCAATCGAGCATAGTTCTTGGATATTAATGAATGAGATGCTCCGGTATCAAAAAGAACAGATGCCGGATGGCAATTAACAAGGAGCGTACCAAGGACGACGTTAGGATCCTCATGAGCCTCCTCGGCTGAAACATAGTTGACATGGCCATGTGTAGTGGTGACCGGCTTGGCGTAGAATATCTTTCCCGCTGGCTTACCATGGCCAACGGACTTTCCAGACTGATTGGGGTTGTTGTTCTGGGGACACTCTCGACTATAGTGACCCGGCTCTCCACACTTGAAACATGTCACAACATTGGGGCGTGGAGCAGCATTAGCAGCGGGGCCACCATAGGGCTTGGGCGGTGCAAACTGCTGGCTGGGATGAGGCGCCTCAAAGGATGGCCTCGGAATGAACCTGGGTGGCAGTGCCATGCTTGGAATCCACACCCGGCGCTTCTGAGATCCAGAGCCGGATGAAGAGCCAAAATCACGGGAGTGCTTGCGTGAAGCGTCATAGTCAGACTGGCCTGTCTCAGCACTGATGGCTTTATTGACCAACTTCTGAAAGGAGGTGCACTCGTGTAGGCGAAGATTGCGGCGAAGCTCAGGGCTAAGTCCCTTGCGGAACCTTGCCTTCTTCTTGGTGTCGGTGGATACCTCTTCAGGAGCATATCGTGCCAGATTCCCAAATTCATGACTATATGCATCCACAGTCAATCTTCCTTGGGTGAAATTGTAGAACTCTTCCCTCTTGCGATCTATGAGACCTTCCGGAATGTGATGCTCATGGAAAGCCTCACTGAATTCAGCCCAAGTAGTGGTTTGGCCAACCGGGCACATAGCTTCAAAGTTTTCCCACCAAAGGCTAGCAGGGCCTTTGAGGTGATAGGCAGCATAAGTAACCTTATCAGCTTAGGCTATGTTGGCAGAACGTAGCTTGTGGGTGATGCTGCGAAGCCAGTCATCCGTGTCAAGGGGCTCGACGGAATGGTTAAACTTTGGTGGGTACAACTTGATAAAGTCATTGATTGACACCAAGTCATTTCGCTGATGGCGTCCAGTGTTCTGCTCAATCCGCTCCAGCAAGCGGTTAGTCTCACGCTTGTTTCTTTTCGCCTCCAGCATCACTTCGGCCAGAGAAGGCGGGTGAGGCAGATTTTCACCCCTAGCTGCACTGGCTTCCCCCTGCTCCGGGGCAGCAGGGTTGCTGTGGGTGTTGACCATCCTAGGAGAAAACAAGACAACGGTTTAGATAAGGATGGCACAAACTTAGCAAGGAAGTGCAGAATGTAATGGATAACACGGAATGCAGAGATGTTCATCCGTATGACATGGTAATATAGAACTGCCATATATATACCAACGGTATACACACCATACATAGTTTAGTACAAGCTCAGGCTAAAGTACAACTACGAGGAAAGACGTTACATCTCATCGGAGGCATTCCAAGCTCCTATACATTATTTGTCTACACCTCCGGAATTGATTACACACTAAGTCATATTCCACAAGTCACACAGGACAGTGGAAATACAACTATTACAATACTAGTGATACTACTACTAACTCAGATAGCTCTGTAGTAATCCTCATAGAAGTCACCTCCATAGCCTCGAATTTCAACGTGATCATCTGGGAAAAGACGGTCCTAAGGAGCCTGTGGACCAAAGGGGCTAGGATGAGGTCTTGGACCAACAAACGGTGGCCTGCGGGGACCATGGGGTCGGGTGATGCCTCCCACATCACTCCAATCCACCACGTCTGGCAGAGCAGATCTCACAGGATACAGATCGCTTGTATCCATACATCCAGCTTGCACAGCCGGTGCAAACCGAGTCAAAGTGGCCCAATGATCAGCAGGGGTGTTGAAAAGCTCCTGTCTCAAGGCCCGATTCTCTCGGTCCTTATCCTCGAGCATCTTGGCAGTGGTACGCGTTAGTGAGTCCTCCTGAGTGGAGTCAGCATAGATAGCCTAGAGATAACCTTGTGCTCCCGGGAGTGAAGCTGCCATATAATGGCCGCCAACACATAACCTACAAACACCAGAAACTAATTGCAACTCCTGGACAGAGTACTAGGGTGATTAAGAAGCCGAGAGGGTCCATTGGTTTCGGGCCCAATGTATGGTAGTAACTGAATCTTTAATCACACATACAGATCTTAGTTCTTAGGGACGGCGTCAATGAAACAACCCACCATGTACTCCTACATGGCCTCTCATCGACACCTTTACCGAAACATGTTCAACACATCCCTCACATTACCGACATAATCATTTCACTCTAGCCCATCACCTAGATGAACCAGACCTAACACAACTCTAAGCATAGCAGGCATAGCAAGGTAGGAAACACAAACATGGCTCAATCAACTCCTACACATGCTAGTGGGTTTCATCTAGTTACTGTGGCAATGACAGGTCATGCAGAGGATAAGGGTTCAACTACCGTAGCACACAGCAGTTTGAAACGATGTTGTCTTAATGCAGTAAATGAGAGCAGAGGCGAGAACATGGGATTGTATCGATATGATCAATGGGGTTGCTTGCCTGATGGAGTGGTAGTAGGGTACTGCCCTTCAGTTGGATACTTGGAGATATCCTCGGAGGCAGAACCTACCACGAAGGACGCACAGAAAATAATCAACACATGACAATATGCAAAAATATGATGCATGCTATGACATGGCAAAATGATGTGTCCTGCCTAATGCAATGTGAAACAAGTTGAAATAGGTCCATTTGAACCAAAGATTCAAATGGAAGTTAAAGTTCTTATGCATAAAAAGTGTATTAGCTTGTTTCACCTAAACAGCAAGGTTAAAGTGGTTTGTCATGCATGAAACCATTACATATGGATAGATTGAATTTTTCTGATCATTTTTCATATATAATTTGTTTGATTTGGAGTTATGGTTGAGTTTCTATGATTTTTAGAAGTTTTGGCTATTTCTGGAATTTCCTATTAAAGAATAAATCCAGAAAAGGATTTACTGCGTCAGCCTGGCGTCAGCGTGACGTCAGCGGTCAACTAAGACTGTCCAGGTCAACCCTGACCTATGGGTCCCGTCTGTCAGTGTCAACTAACTAACTAAATTTAGTTAGTGTTAAACTAATACTAAACTAGTTTAATTAGTGGCCTGGGGCCCACACGTCAGTTAGTCAGGGAAAAATCAAACTGGGGTCAACCCGGGTCAAACTCGCCGGAGTTGACCCGGGGCTCGTCGCCGGCAAGGCCAGGGACGGCGGAGGGGTGCGGGTTTCTTCCTCCAGCGACCAAATGGCCGGCGGAGGGCATCAACGTGATGCGGGCACTCGTCTGCGTCGAGTGGTGTAGGTGGTTGGGCCTGGGGTGGCCGGAGTCGTCGCCGGCGTCGACCTTGGCGGTCGCCGGGGCTCGGGTGAGGTCGGGGTCATCCTTGTGACAGTCATGGTGGCTCATGCGGGGCACGTACGTGCTCTACGCGGCGCGGGGAGGAATCTGGGCACGATGGCCGGACCATTAGATGGCCGGAGACTCATCGGCGGCAAGCACAGGCGGCGGTGTGCGCAGGCGAACTCGAGGCGGCGCGTACGGTGCACCAGAGCTAGAACGGAGAGGGGGAGAAGGGTCAGTGGCTCAGTGAAGTTGCAGGGGAGCGAACGGCAAGCTCGGGGAAGAGCTGGAGCGAGCGGGGCGGCGAGGGGGATCTCCGGCGACCGAGGTTGAAGACAAACTTGGGGAAGACGCTCGGGGGCCTCCGGCGGGGCGTGGCTCGGTGGAACGGTCGAGGAGGGAGTGGCGGAGCTCCAGGACATGATGGAGCGGCGTGTCGACGACGGTGGGCGCGGTTACGGCGGCGGAACGGCGGCGGCTGCGTCGGCAATGGCGGAGGGGAGCGAGGGAGAGAGGCAGGGGGGAATGGGCGTGTCCAGGGGGTTCGGTGCGCGACGTGGAGGCGTGTCGAGGCATCACGCTGGCGCGGCGACGGCAAGCAGGCAGAGAGGTGGCGTGGCGAGCTCCTGTGCTCGCCGTCGAGCACCTGCTCGCCTCGCTGGCTAGGCGAAGCAGCTGCATGGAGCGGCTGCTGGGCTGGGCCAGCTAGGTGGGCCGGCTGGTGGGCTGCGCCAGGTAAGTTCCTTTCTCTCTCTTTTTCTGTTTTTCATTTGTTCTATTATTTCTGTAACTTCAGGGCTTTATTAAAAATGCCAGGGCATTTCCAAAAATCATAAAATTAATCATGGCTACTTCTTAGAATATATCCAACAGCAAACATTTTAGTTTATGATTATTTGAGCATTTAAAATATTTTATAGCATTTAAATGCCCAAATGCAAGTACTATAAGAATTAATCCAATGACCTTAGCATGTCCTAGAAAAATGTGCACCATTTTTGTCAAAGGTTTTAACCCAAAACAAAAAGGGTGGGCTTTCTAGAAGGGCATTTCAGGTTCATTGAAAAAGTTTTTAGTAAACCCTAGTTGTTCTAGGGGGTGCTGGGGGTTCTGTCATCCCCATTTTCAGTTTTCTGGAATTTAAACATGATGCAACACTCTAATGCTTGAACTAGCTAGGGTGTGACAGTTAACGCTGAAGTGCCCAACGAGGATCGGCTGGTTGTGGAACGTGGGTTGCATGGGGTTCATTATCATCCCCTTTCCCACGTCCACCTTCTGGCCTTTGATCAAGTAGAGTATGGTGCACGGGGTTTGTTCGCCCTGCAAACTCATATGTCTGTGGCATAAAACATCCGAAAGGCAACAAAAATGGAATATTATATATATATATATATATGTTGGTGCGACATGTAATTACCGTGATGGCTCGAGCTCAGCCAAAGACGAAGGCCCACCTAGCGCGCCAGAGACTGAGGACGGGCTGCTATCAGCGGGAGCGACCGCGAGTGGAGGCCCGGTTGCGTGAGCAAGTGATGGTGCGATGTTGTTGTTGTTTATGGAGTTGCTCCCGACGAAACTAGGCATCGGGAAATCATGTATCGTCTTGTCTGGATTTTCCTTCATCTAGTTGATGATAGCTGGAACCAAGTTAGTAGCGAAATCATTTCTGCAGGCAGTTACAGCTGCATTGACTGCCTGCTGTAGCAACTCATTTTTCTCCTCGGCTGTTTTTCCGCGTCCTCAGTTGCTTTTTTCTCGACCGCAAGCTTCACCTTTGCGTCGATGTCCGCCTGACTAAACTTCTTTTTCTGCTTCTTGGCCTCCGGGCCCTTGTTGTAAAACACCTTCCACGTGGCGCCGTCTCCAGCGCCATGCACACGACCATATTGCGTCCGCTGGCCCAAAGGGAGTCCCTTAAGTTCGTTCAAGGCCTGGTTGAGAGGGGTGTCCCACTTGGGCCTCGTCGGAGAAGTAGGGATTTCAGCTTCAACCTGGTGATGCTTCTCCAGTAGTCTAATCAATTTCCTCGTGATCTGGTCCGTGTAAAAAACCTTTTTCTCCTTGTCCCACTTGTAGCGGGCCCTGATGAAGTCACGCTCCAAGGGGTTGGTGAACTTCGCGAAGGGGTCTGGGAGACCCGCGGCTTCACGTTCCGCGTCCTCCTTATCCCATATGGGCCTTTTACCGGGGTTGCCACGGCTTCCAAGGCGATGCTTCCCCGTGTTCCTTTGTTGAAGGCTCTTGAATTTTGCAGCCTTAGCCTTGGCTGCCTCGGTAGCACAAGTGTCCTTGAACTTTTCGAACTCGTCTTCCGTAAGTGTCTGATTTTCCTCCAGAATCTTGGACAGGGGTTCGTCAGCCTCAATAGCTCATTTCACCATCCCTTTCCAGGAGGCCAAATCATTGCTAAACATGCCCATGGCGTGATTGTTAATCTTTTTCATCTTCGGATCATCCCACGGTTGTTCTATGTTATCATCCCGGTCGGGGAACTTGAATCTCTTGTGCAACTTCGTTAGGAGCAACTGCGTCAAATGTTCTTTACTCCTTAAGTCATCGTTGTTGATGCTCGCGCATTCCCGTAGGATGCATCCTAATTGGTTCCCATAGCACTTGCGAGGTTCTTCCGGCTCTAATGGCTCAAACTTGCCAGGTGCCATCTTTGTGATCACAAGTCATCCAATCCCTAGTTTGTTAGGTTTTCGTATCCTTTGCTTCTTATGCTTCCTCTTTTAGGTAGCGGCATCGGCGCCGGTACCTTCCCCGCCGGTATCTTCCCCGCCGGTACCTTCCCTGCCGGTCTCGGCGCCGCCATCGGTGCCGGCGCCGTCGGTGTCGATGTCAGCGTCAGTACCATCATCGAGGCCGACCTGCAAACCTTGCTTAGCAGTCAAATAGTCGAGGTACTCTTGTTCACCCTCATAATCCATCTCGTCTGCATCTTGGTCAGAAGGCTTAGTTTCTTTGTTGTTCAACATGTTTCCTATGATTAAGTGTCCTCGTTTATTTCTAAAATTATGAATACATGAGAAATGACATAAAAAAGAAATCTATGTGCCAGCACTCGATATGCCAACTATTTAGCACAAATCATGCCTTTATTCAGGGCAAATTTCAGCATGTCCTTTGCTAAAAAATGGACATATCAAGCGCCTGAAATTCACCGGAACGGAAATGAATCAACATTCCGGTGTAACATAGGCCACTCGGATCATTTACGAAAATTGAACCAAAACATCACATGTTCAAATTCCAAACATGACATGTCCAAAACATGACATATCCACATATCACATGTCCAGTTCAAATTTGCATATAAATTTAGCCTACCTAAATTTTCTTTAACAAGGGATGTTGATTAGGACAATTGCTAAATTCATAACTAAATAGATAACCTAATTAACCTACTGCCCTAACTAAAACCTAAGTAAATTAACCGAAGAACCCTAGCTAGCATAGAGAGAGGGGGGTTTACAGAGGGTGCAGGGGCGAGGAGGCAGGCCCGACGACGGCCGAGGTTGGGAGGGGAGGAAGCAGAGGAGGGAGGCGAGGGCCGACGGGTCGGGGGCAAGCGCGCCGGGGTCGGGGGCGAGCGCCGGCTCGGGGCCTAGCGCTGGGGTCGGGGGCGAGCGCCGGGGTCGTAGGCGAGGGCCGTGTCGGGGGCGAGCGCCAGGGCGCGGCGGTGCGATGGGGGAGAGAGTGGGGATTTGGGGGGGAAAAGAGGAGGGATGAAGTAGGGAGAGTGAGAATTTGGGGTTAAGTGGACGTAGCAGTAGCGCGTTTAGACAAAACGCGCTGCTACTACATTGACTAGCTGTAGCGCATTTAGACAAAACACGCTGCTCCTAGCTTCACTAGCTGCAGCGGTTTAGATAAAACGCGCTGCTACTACCTTAACTAGCTGTAGCGGTTTTATAAGGAAATCGCTACTGCTAGCTTGACTATAGCTGTTTTATAAGGAAATCGCTACTGCTAGGTTGACTGTAGCTGTTTCTCCCACTTTTATTTCCCGAGAGCAGTGAACGAAGGGAAGGCGATATCTATTGCATCATTTTATGGTTAAATATGTATACAAAATAGGAACATATATATTACATCATTGGACCCATGCATAATAATGGCTAAGTTTGTATACAAAATAGGAACATATATTCATATTACATCATTTGACCGATAACATACAAAATAGGAACATATATTCCTCAGCGCTGATGTTTTCGTTTTTGAGTCAACTTCTTTCCCTTCTTGTTCGTCGAAGAATAATTGAGCCCCTCATTGTGACTTTGCCTTTTCGGAGTATGATTTTTCTTAGGTAATGTAGTATTGATTCTTCTTTTGACGTATACTTCATCATCATCGTCATCTTCCCTCATTGGGTTGCCATACTGATCATAGTCTTCCTCATTGGAGACTCCATCCATTCCAATGATGTTCCTTTTTCCTCTCCTCACGACAACACGACTGGGATTGCATGGGTCGGTTATGAAGAAGCATTGTGTCACGTGCTTAGCGTGTACCCATGGCTCGTTTTTGGCGATAGCGTTCATGGTAGCGCTCTTGGCGTCGGGTATAGTCATGGCAGTGAAAATCCGGTTTTCTCTTTCGACATTCTTAGCCCATCTGACACGAAAAATCGTCGTGTTGTGCAGTCCAGAGTAGTCAAGCTCCCAGATCTCCCCGACCCTTCCATAAAATCGTTTAGTTGCGCCGTTGTCGCTGCCGGTCATGCATTCCATCGTCACCCCTGAGTTCTGATCATCACTGTCCATATCTTTGGCCTCCGTGTAGAACGTGTATCCGTTGATATCATATGCCTGATAGGTTACGAGGTTGGGTGAGGGGCCATGTGCTAAGGCGTATATAAGCAATCTGTCCTTAGAGCCCTCCTCCGGGGGATTAGGAATAATATGCTCTTTGAACCAACGCAGGAAAGTGGAGTTGTGCTCTCTAGTAACTTCGGCGTCTGTCCTGCATACCCCCCGGTCATGATACTTCTTTGTGATAATTTCTTTATGCAGTGCCACGAAAGGATCTACCTCGTCTAAGTGTTGTAGCACTACCAAGTTTGCTCTGTCAAAGTCGCTGCGTCGATCTGAGTATGCCACGTGCAGTTCCCTGCGACCGTTGCACTGACCTTCTCCTTCGAGCCTCCCATCGTGCTTGTTAACGGGCAAACCAACACTAACACCAGGCGGCTGGTCTGCGCCACATAGAAAATTCTCACAGAAAGAGATGCACTCTTGTGTCACATAGCCCTGGACGATGCTTCCATCCGGACGGGACATGTTACGAATGAATCCTTTGATGATCCCATTCATCCTCTCAAATGACATCATGTTGTGCAGGAATGACAGCCCCAGGTCTATTATGTCATCCACAATATGGACACACAGATGCACCATCACGTCAAAGAACGCGGGCGGGAAGTACATCTCAAGCTCATTCAGTATCACAACGATCTCTTCCTATAGCCTTCGGAGCTGCTTCACACTGATCGACTTTCGAGAGATGACGCCAAAAAAGTTGCAGAGACCAATAAGCGTGTCACGGACGTGCTTGTCCATTATCCCTCTAAGGGCAACATGTAGTATCTGCGTCATCATCACATGACAGTCATGGGACTTCATCCCGCTGAACCTTTTCTTGTCCGTGTCTAGGTATCTATTTATCTTGCCATAGTAACCGGAACTAACTTTGACTCCGGTAAGGCACTTAAAGAATTGATGGATCTCAGCCTGACTTAAGGTGAAGCAAGAAGGGGGGCAATAATCCTCTTTCTTTATTTTCTTGCCCTTCTTCTCCCGTGCCTCTGTCTCCATCTCTGTCTCGTCTGACATTTTACGGGGCGGCATGTGCAGATCTTCCCTGATTTTCAAATCTTGCAAGTCTTTTCTTGCTTTTGGCCCATCCTTGGTCTTATCCGGCATGTTCATCAGTGTTGCGAGCAAGCTCTCAAGGACATTCTTACAGATATGTATTTGATCAAGGCAATGAGGTGTATCGAGTTTGTGCCAGTACTCCAAGTCCCAGAACACATACCTCGTCTTCCATACCTTCAGCAGCGGCTTCGGCGCCTTTCTCATCGTCTTTCCCAGTGCGGGGCACTCCTTCCAGTTTTTCAACAGCTCATCAATTTCGGCACCGCTCCGCTTACGTGGAGGTCCTCGATGCTCAGCGTGACCATTGAATAGATCTCCACGGTTTCTCCACGGGTCATCCTGTTCGAGCCATCTTCGATGCCCCATGTACATCATTTTCCCAGACCCGCCATCTTTCCTTGACGTTAGCTGCTGAGACGTCGTATCATCCATGCACCGCATGCATCCGCAATATCCATGGCACACTTGGCCTGCCACATATCCGTAACCGAGATAGTCCTGCGCTGTCGTGATCAACGCGGCTCTCATGTTGAAATACTCGCCTTTGCTGGCGTCCCATGTCTTGGCCGGTGTTTTCCATAGCGTGTCTAACTCCTCTTGAAGTAGCCCTAGATACAAATTAATATTATTTCCTGGTTGTTTCGACCCTTGAATAAGCATGCTCATGTGAATGTACTTCAATTTCATGCACAACCAGGGGGGAGGTTGTACATCCATACAAACACGGGCCATGTGCTATGGTTGGTGTTCTGGTTGCCAAACGGGTTCATGCGATCGGTACACGCGCCGAGCATGATGTTCCTTGCATCACATTCAAAATACCGATAGAAACTGTTTAACACTCTCCACTAGCTTCCATCCTTGACGTGTCTCAGCTTCGGATCATGTCCATCGTCGGGCTTCTTCCTCTCCGCGTGCCAGCGCATTAGCTTTTCTTCCTTGGGATCTACAAAATACCTCTGGAGACGGGGAGTGATCCGTAAGTACCATACCACTTTCTGGGGACATTTCTTCCCGGCCTTCTTGTATCGAGAAGCATTGCACACCGGACAGCTTGTTTTTTCCGCGTGCTCCTTCCGATAAATTATGCAATCGTTGATGCATTCATGGTATCTAACGCGTGGCAGATCAAGAGGACACATGATCTTCTTGGCCTCATCAACACTACTAGGACATAGATTACCCGCGGGAAGAACATCCTTTCGGTACTTGACCTCATCGAGGCTAGTGTCGGTCCATTTGTTTTTAGCCTTCGTCTTCAGGAGTTGGAGCGTGAAACTCAAGCGGGTCACCTCAGGATTGCAACCATCATACAATGGAGTGTTCGAGTCTACCACCAGTTGCTCCAGCTTAGCCTCCTCTCTAGAAGCAGCTCTCTCTGTACTCGTCTCCTTGCGAAGCAATGCTTGAACATGAGGGTCCCGCATGATTGAACTTAGTACGGACAAACTCTGCTGCGTGGAGTCCATGTCGTTCTCTCCGCCGCCATGTCCGGCCCCTTCTCCGCTGCCATGTCTGGCCTCTTCCTCGCTGCCATTATCGATCATCTCTTCGTCTTGCCCCATGTCATCATTGCCTGCCCCGTCGGCATCCTCAACAGTGTCATCCTCATCTTCAATTATCCATCGAGTATAGCCATCCATGAAACCAGTCATTAGCAGGTTCACTTTGACACGACCATCGTCATGGGGGTCGAGCCAAACTATTCCTTTGCATTTTCGACACGGACATAAAACCTCTGTCCGGTAATTTTCTTTCATGTCCTGCACCGCCGACCGCAACCACCTGTCCACCATCGTTCCACTGACCATCGTCAACTCTGCACGGTAATATAATAAACAAATTGATTATAAAAATGCGTGCATGCATCAAAGTCATACAAAAATTCGGCATGACCTTCCTTAAAAATAGGACATATATAGATCTAGAGTTTGCCCAGAATTCGCTGAAACGGAAATAAATCAACATTTTGGCAAAACATAGGCAACTCAAAAGTACAATTTGGCATCAACTCATGCCACACACACAATTTCCATAAACATATCACACACACATAAACATATTTCCATTTTGCAAAACCATGAAATTTTAATCACCTATATCTTGAGGTCGAGCACACGGTGGAGATGATGATGTAGGGAGATCAAAAGTGCACGAAGCTCTTCTTGACAAAGATAGATCTAGTTAGGGGGCAAATAGGTCACTTAACTAAATACTAAATCTACCTAGCTACCTAATTTGGGAGGAGACAACTTCAACTAGTGGAGGGGGAAGGAAAAAGAGAAAGGAGATGCATTAATGGAGGTGGTGTAGTTAGGTAGGAGTAATGAAGAGAGAGAAAAGGTGGTGGGTGCGGGTTAGCAGTAGCACGGGACGTAAACCGCGCTGCTGCTAAGAAAGTAGCAGCAGCGTGCTTTAGGTACAAGCGCTACTGCTAACCGGGACCAAAAGTGTGCCAGATTTGAAAATTAGCAGCAGCGACCTCAGAAGAACCGCGCTACTGCTACAACAATAGCAGTAGCGCGGCTCGCGGCACCGCGCTGCTGCTAAATGGAGTTGGGTGGGCACTGTCGGTCCATATTTGTAGCAGCACGGGTTACGCCGAGCGCGCTACTGCAAAGCACTTGTCTGTAGCGGGTTTTCCACACCCACGCTACTGCTAATTAGCAGGAGCGCTCCTTTTTGAGCCGCGCTGCTGCTAAGATTCTGTGTATAGGGTTTTCCCTAGTAGTGTGAGTGTGTTGAATACTATGATAAGTTTGATACTTGATAATTGTTTTGAGATATAAAGATGGTGATATTAAAGTTGTGCTAGTTGAGTAGTTGTGAATTTTAGAAATACTTGTGTTGAAGATTGTGATTCTCGTAGCTTGCACGTATGGTGAACCGTTATGTGATGAAGTCGGAGCATGATTTATTTATTGATTGTCTTCCTTATGAGTGGCGGTCGGCGATGAGCGATGGTCTTTTCCTACCAATCTATCCCCCTAGGAGCATGCGCATAATACTTTGCTTTGCTAACTTGTAGATTTTTGCAATAAGTATATGAGTTCTTTATGACTAATGTTGAGTCCATGGATTCCACGCACTTTCCTTCCTTCCACCATTGCTAGCCTCTCTAATACCGCGCACTTTTCGCCGGTATCATACACCCACCATATACCTTCCTCAAAACAGCCACCATACCTACCTATTATGGCATTTCCATAGCCATTCCGAGATATATTGCCATGCAACTTTCCACCGTTCCACTCCATCATTGTCATATTGCTTAGCATGATCATGTAGTTGACATCGTATTTGTGGCAAAGCCACCATTCATAATTCTTTCATACATGTCACTCTTGATTCATTGCATATCCCGGTACACCGCCAGAGGCATTCATATAGAGTCATATTTTGTTCTAAGTATCGAGTTGTAATTGTTGAGTTGTAAGAAAAACAAAAGTGTGATGATCATGATTATTAGAGCATTGTCCCAGTGAGGAAAGGACGATGGAGACTATGATTCCCCCACAAGTCGGGATGAGACTCCGGACGAAAAAAATAAAAAAAAGAGGCCATAAAAAAGAGAAAGGCCCAAATAAAAAAAATGAGAGAAAAAGAGAGAAGGGACAATGTTACTATCCTTTTACCACACTTGTGCTTCAAAGTAGCACCATGATCTTCATGATGGAGACTCTCTCATTATGTCACTTTCATATACTAGTGGGAATTTTTTCATTATAGAACTTGGCTTGTATATTCCAATGATGGGCTTCCTCAAAATGCCCTAGGTCTTTGTGAGCAAGCGAGTTGGATGCACACCCCCTTAGTTTCTTTTGAGCTTTCATATACTTATAGCTCTAGTGCATCCGTTGCATGGCAATCCCTACTCACTCACATTGATATCTATTGATGGGCATCTCCATAGCCCGTTAATATGCCGAGTTGATGTGAGACTATCTTCTCCCTTTTTGTCTTCTCCACAACCACCATTCTATTCCACCTCTAGTGTTATATCCATGGCTCACGCTCATGTATTACGTGAAGATTGAAAAGTTTTGAAAATGTCAAAAGTATGAAACAATTGCTTGGCATGTCATCGGGGTTGTGCATGATTTAAATACTTTGTGTGGTGAAGATAGAGCATAGCCAGACTATATGATTTTGTAGGGATAGCTTCCTTTGGCCATGATATTTTGAGAAGACATAATTGCTTTGTTAGTATGCTTGACGTATTATTATTTTTATATCAATATGAACTTTTGTCTTGAATCTTTCGAATTTGAATATTCATACCACAATTAAGAAGATTTACATTGAAATTATGCCAAGTAGCACTCCACATCAAAAATTCTGTTTTTATCATTTACCTACTCGAGGACGAGCAGGAATTAAGCTTGGGGATGCTTCATACGTATCCAACGTATCTATAATTTTTGATTGCTCCATGCTATATTATCTACTGTTTTAGACATTATTGGGCTTTATTATCCACTTTTATATTATTTTTGGGACTAACCTATTAACCGGAGGCCCAACCCAGAATTGCTGTTTTTTGCTTGTTTTAGGGTTTCGAAGAAAAGGAATATCAAACGGAGTCCAAACGGAATGAAACCTTCGGAAACGTGATTTTCTCATCAGATAAGATCCAGGAGACTTGGACCCTCCGTCAAGAAAGCCACGAGGTGGTCCAGAGCGTAGGGGGCGCGCCCCCCTAGGGTGCGCCCCTGCCTCGTGGGCCCCTCGAAGCTCCATCGACGTACTTCTTCCTCCCATATATATCCATGTATCCCCAAACGATCAGGGACGGAGCTAAAAACCTAATTCCACTGCCGTAACTTACTGTATCCATGAGATCCCATCTTGGGGCCTGTTCCGGAGCTCCGTCGGAGGGGGCATCGATCACGGAGGGCTTCTACATCATCATCCAAGCCCCTCCGATGAAGTGTGAGTGGTTTACTTCAGACCTACGGGTCCATAGCAAGTAGCTAGATGGCTTCATCTCTCTTTTGGATCTCAATACAATGTTCTCCCCTCTATCATGGAGATCTATTTGATGTAATCTTCTTTTTGCGGTGTGTTTGTTGAGACCGATGAATTGTGGATTTGTGATCCAGTCTATCTATGAATAATATTTGAATCTTCTCTGAATTCTTTTATGTATGATTTGTTATCTTTGAAGTCTCTTCGAATTATCAGTTTGGTTTGGCCTACTAGATTGGTTGTTCTTGCCATGGGAGAAGTGCTTAGCTTTGGGTTCAATCTTGTGGTGTCCTTTCCCAGTGACAGAAGGGGCAGCAAGGCACGTATTGTATTGTTGCCATCGAGGATAACAAGAAGGGGTTTTTATCATATTGCATGAAACTATCCCTCTACATCATGTCATCTTGCTTAAGGCGTTAATCTATTTTTAACTTAATACTCTAGAGGCATGCTGGATAGCGGTCGATGAGTGGAGTAATAGTAGTAGATGCAGAATCATCTCGGTCTACATGTCTCGGACGTGATGCCTATATACATGATAATACCTAGATATTCTCATAACTATGCTCAATTCTGTCAATTGCTCAACAGTAATTTGTTCACCCACCGTAGAATACTTATGCTCTTGAGAGAAGCCACTAGTGAAACCTATGGCCCCCGGGTCTCTTTTTCATCATATCAATCTCCATCACTTTATTATTGCTTTGCTTTTACTTTGCTTTTACTTTTTACTTTGCATCTCTATATCAAAAATACCAAAAATATTATTTATCATCTCTATCAGATCTCACTTTCGTAAGTGACCGTGAAGGGATTGACAACCCCTAAGCAGGTTGGTTGCGTTGAGCTATTGTTTTTGTGTAGGTACGAGGGAATCGAGCGTAGCCTCCTACTGGATTGATACCTTGGTTCTCAAAAACTGAGGGAAATACTTACGCTACTTTGCTGCATCATCCCTTCCTCTTCGGGGAAATCCCACGCAGTGCTCAAGCGTTAGCAGACAACTGTAAGGAGCAGGCCAACAAGCAACAACATAAGTATAAGGTTTGGTAGTCAACCATGTGGCTACTCCATTGAAGGCACATGTAAGCACTAAGAAAAATAGCAAACGAATCCCATAACCAACCTGCACGCACGTAGCAGGTATTTCTTTTGTGAATCTAAATGAACACATACAGGCCTAGAAAGGCAACAAGCAAAAACCTAACAATCAGAATCAGTACAGGAAGCATAGAAGGGCATTTCCCCCAATATAATCAACAAGATGAACACAAGCGCACTAAACTAGCAAGAAATTTACTGGGTGTCAATGCACTATGCAAAAAAAATTAGATGACACAAAGGAGCGAGCACAACATCAGGGGCTTGATCCATCAATCAATCGATCGGCGCTCGCCACCGTCTGGCCAAATCGGAGATGGACGGGGAGACTCCCCACCGCCGTCGACAAAGGGAGTCTGATGGGCCGACTCCCCACCGCCGGAGATGGACGGCGTGAGAGGCAGGGGAGCAGTGGCGTGCATGCTTACCGCTGCGGCACGGAGGGCCGGACCACGACGACGATGGTGACAGATGCCGGCGTGGAAGGAAGAGACGCCACCGCGCGGAGGCCGATTTCCCGGCCTTGGCTGCTGCTTGATTGATGGAGACACTGAGCAGTAGTTTCCTGCATGTGCGGGGGCTGGGAGAGGAGAGGAGGTTGAGGAAGGGGGCTGGGAGAGGAGAGGAGGTTAAGGAAGAGGAGGCCGCCGGTGGAGAGGGTCTCGATCTAGATCTGGCTCAGGGTGGGTGGCGTGGGAGTGGAGTGGGCGGGTGGTGGCATAGCAGCAGCACGGTGTGTCCCACCTGCGCTACAACTATCCATCTAGTAGTAGCGCAGATTTTATACCCCACGCTATGACTATTGCCTGTTGACGAGTCAGGGTGCAAATCATTTAGTAGCAGCGTTGGTTTTTTGTGCCCGCGCTACTACTATGCCATACCAGTAGCGCGTTTTTTTCCCGCACTACTACTAAGTAGCAGTAGCGCGGGCCAAATAACCCACGCTACTACTAAATGTCTATCTATAGAGGTTTTACTAGTAGTGTTGGGCCTTTAACGGGGCGAGAGTTACAAAGGGCCTCATATGGGCCGAAAGACATCATGGGCCATACATGGGCCGGAAGTTACAACGGGCTGGAATCATATTGTACAGCCCGGATGAAGCTCGGGGCTTAATTACGATAGGCCGTAACGGTCCGGTAGTAAGCGGGCCGTAAATGGGCTATATACGAAGAGTCCAAACAGGCTTTCCATGGGCCGACCCGTTATGTTTTAACCAAGTCAAATGGGCCGACCTTTTCACCGGAATGGGCCTCTGTTGGGCCGTGCCACATGTCAACGTGTCATAGGCGCCTCCTGTCAAATGAGTGGATCACGTCTATCCGAACGGTTAGCCGACACGTGTTTCCTCCAGCCAATGAGAATTTTACATGTGGAAAATTCCCATTGGTCCGGGCTGTTAACGGGTTATCGGATCAAAAACCGGACCTGATAGCTTAACGGCGTCCTGTTACGGTGGTGCCACGTGTCGGTCACCCTTGACGAAAGCACTTCTATGACGCGCGATTTATCGTCATGGAAGTGGACCCTTCCGTGATGATAATTTTGCTAATGTCATGGAACACTTCTACGACAGCACATGTATGACTATCTCCATTCTGTCATAAATTTGTCATGGATGTACATGCATGACAGAAAATGTGACCTACTGTGAGAAACATGTATCATCATGGAAGTGTCATTTTTTTAGTGTATTCAAGTATCCTTTTATGCTAGCCGGAAATTCTATATCATTTCCTGTCAACAATATGTCATCCACATATAATACTAGAAATTCTACAGAGCTCCCACTCACATTCTTGTCAATATAGGCTTCTCCAAAAGTCTGTATAAAACCATATGCTTTGATCACACTATAAAAGCATATATTCCAACTCCGAGATGCTTGCCCCAATCCATAAATGGATCGTTGGAGCTTGCACACTTTGTTAGCACCTTTAGGATCGACAAAACCTTCTGGTTGCATCATATACAACTATTATTTGAGAAATCGATCCATTAAGGAATGCAGTTTTGACGTCCATTTGCCAGATTTCATAATCATAAAATGCGGCAATTCCTAACATGATTCGGACAGACTTAAGCATCGCTACGGGTGAGAAAGTCTCATCGTAGTCAACTCCTTGAACTTGTCGAAAACCTTTCACAACAAGTCGAGCTTTGTAGATAGTAACATTACCATCAACGTTAGTCTTCTTCTTGAAGATCCATTTATTCTCTTTGGCTTGCCGATCATTGGGAAAGTCAACCAAAGTCCACACTTTGTTCTCATACATGGATCCTATCTCAGATTTCATGGCCTCGAGCCATTTATCAGAATCTCGGCTCATCATCACTTCCTCATAGTTCGTAGGTTCGTCATGGTCTAGTAACATGACTTCCAGAACAGGATTACCATACCACTTAGGTGCAGAACGTGCTCTGGTTGACCTATGAGGTTCGGTAGTAACTTGATCTGTAGTTTCATGATCATTATCATTAGCTTCCTCTCTAGTTGGTGTAGGCATCACTGGAAGTAGTTTCTGTGATGAGCTACTTTCCAATTCGAGAGAAGGTCCAATTAGCTCATGAAGATCTACTTTCCTCCCACTCACTTCTTTCAAGAGAAACTCCTTCTCTAGAAAGGATCCATTCTTAGCAACAAAGTTTTTGCCTTTGGATCTGTGATAGAAGGTGTACCCAACAATTTCTTTTGGGTATCCTATGAAGAAGCACTTCTCCGATTTGGATTTGAGCTTATCAGGCTGAATATTTTCACATAAGCATCGCAACTCCAAACTTTAAGAAATTATAGCTTAGGTTTCTTGCCAAACAACAGTTCATACGGTGTCGTCTCAACGGATTTAGATGGTGCCCTATTTAAAGTGAATGCAGCTGTCTCTAGTGCATAACCCCAAAATGATTATGGTAAATAGGTAAGAGACATCATAGATCACACCATATCTAATAAAGTATGGCTACGACGTTCGGACACACCATTACGCTATGGTGTTCCAGGTGGCGTGAGTTGTGAAACTATTCCACATTGTTTTAAATGAACGCCAAACTCGTAACTCAAATATTCGCCTCCGTGATCAGATCGTAGAAACATTATTTTCTTGTTACGATGATTCTCCACTTCACTCTGAAATTCTTTGAACTTTTCAAATGTTTTAGATTTGTTTTTCAAGAAGTAGATATACCCATATCTGCTCAAATCATCTGTGAAGGTCAAGAAATAACGATACCCGCCGCGAGCCTCAACACTCATCAGACCGCATACATCGGTATGTATTATTTCCAATAAGTCAGTGGCTCGCTCCATTGTTCTGGAGAACGGAGTTTTAGTCATCTTGACCATGAGGCATGGTTCGAAAGCATCAAGTGATTCATAATCAAGTGATTCCAAAAGTCCATCCGCGTGGAGTTTCTTCATGCGCTTTACACCAATATGACATAAACGATAGTGCCACAAATATGTTGCACTATCTACATCAACTTTGCATCTTTTGGCATCAATATTATGAATATGTGTGTCACCACGATCGAGATTCAACAAAAGCAGACCACTCTTCAGGGGTGCATGACCATAAAAGATATTACTCATATAAATAGAACAACCATTATTCTCTGATTTAAATGAATAACCGTCTCGCATCAAACAAGATCCAGATATAATGTTCATGCTCAATGTTGTCACCAAATAACAATTATTCAGGTCTAAAACTAATCCCGAAGGTAGATCTAGAGCTAGCGTGCCGAGGGCAATCACATCGACCTTGGAACCATTCCCGACGCGCATCGTCACCTCGTCCTTAGCCAATCTTCGCTTAATATGTGGCCCCTTTTTCGAGTTGCAACAGAACCAGTATCAAATACCCAGGCTCTACTACGAGCATTAGTAAGGTACACATCAATAACATGTATATTAAATATACCATAGGTCATTTTTCCACCCTTCTTATCCACCAAATACTTGGGTAGTTCCGCTTCAAGTGACCAGTCCCTTTGCAGTAGAAGCACTGAGTTTCAGGCCTGGTTCCAGATTTGGGCTTCTTCCCGGGAGTGACAACTTTCTTGCCATTCTTCTTGAAGTTCCCCTTCTTTCCCTTGCCCTTTTTCTTGAAAATAGTGGTCTTGTTAACCATCAACACTTGATGCTCTTTCTTGATTTCTACCTCTGCAGCTTTGAGCATAGCGAAGCGCTCGGGAATTGTCTTATCCATACCTTGCATACTATAGTTCATCACAAAGCCTTTGTAACTTGGTGGCAGTCATTAAAGAACTCTGTCAATAACACTATCATCCGAAAGATTAACTCCCAGTTGAGTCAAGTGGTTATGATACCCTGACTTTCTGAGTATGTGTTCACTGACAGAACTGTTCTCCTCCATCTTGCTGCTATAGAACTTGTTGGAGACTTCATATCTCTCAACTCGGGTATTTGCTTGAAATATTAACTTCAACTCCTCGAACATCTCATATGGTCGATGACGTTCAAAACATCTTGGAAGTCCCGATTCTAAGCCGTAGAGCATGGCACACTAAACTATAGAGTAGTCATCAGACCGCATCTGCCAGACGTTCAAAGTGTCTACATTAGCGGGAGGGGCTTGTCACCTAGCGGTGCATCAAGGACATAATTCTTCTATGCAACAATGATGATAACCCTCAAGTTATGGACCCAGTCCGTGTAGTTGCTACCATCATCTTTAAACTTAGCTTTCTCTAGGAACGCATTAAAATTCAAGGGAACGGTAGCACGGGCCATTGATCTACAACATAGATATGCAAAAAATATCAGGACTAAGTTCATGATAAATTAAGTTCAATTAATCATATTACTTAAGGACTCCCACTTAGATAGACATCCCTCGAGTCATCTAAATGACCACGTGATTCATATCAACTAAACCATGTCCGATCATCACGTGAGATTGAGTAGTTTTCAATGGTGAACATCTCTATGTTGATCATATCTACTATATGATTCACGTTCGACCTTTCGGTATCCAATGTCCCGAGGCCATGTCTGTACATGCTAGGCTCATCAAGTTTAACCCGAGTATTCCGCATGTGCAAAACTGTCTTGCACCCGTTGTATGTGAACATAGAGCTTATCACACCCGATCATCACATGGTGTCTCCGCACGACGAACTGTCGCAACATTGCATACTCAGGGAGAGCACTTATACCTTGAAATTTTAGTGAGGGATCATCTTATAATGCTACCGTCGTACTAGGCAAAATACGATGCATAAAAGATAAACATCATATGCAATCATAATATGTGACATGATATGGGCATCATCATCTTGTGCCTTTGATCTCCATCTCAGCACCGTCATGATCTCCATCGTCACCGGCTTGACACCTTGATCTCCATCGTAGCGTCGTGGCCGTCTCGCCAACTATTGCTTCTAGAACTATCGCTAACGCATAGTGATAAAGTAAATCAATTACATGGCATTTGCATTTCATACAATAAAGCAACAACCATACAGCTCCTGCCAGTTGCCGATTACTTCTACAAAACATGGTCATCTCATACAATAACGTATATCGCATCTTGTATTGACCATATGACATCACAACATGCCCTGCAAAAACAAGTTAGACGTCCTCTACGTTGTTGTTGCAAGTTTTACGTGGCTGCTATGGGCTTCTAGTAAGAACCGTTCTTACCGCATCAAAACCGCAATGATGATTTATCTAGTTTGTTGTTTTAACCTTCAACAAGGACCGACCGCAGTCAAATTCGATTCAACTAAAGTTTGAGAAATAGACACCCGCCAACCACCTTTATGCAAAACTAGTTGCATGTCTGTCGGTGGAACCGGTCTCATGAACATGGCCATGTAAGGTCCGCTTCATCCAACAATACCGCCGAATCAAAATAAGACATTGGTGGTAAGCAGTATGACGATCACCGCCCACAACTCTTTGTGTTCTACTCGTGCATATCATCTACGCATAGACCTAGCTCGGATGCCACTGTTGGGAAACGTAGCATGCAATTTCAAAAAAAATTCCTACGCTCACGCAAGATCTATCTAGGAGATGCATAGCAACGAGGGGGGAGAGTGTGTCCACATACTCTCATAGACCGAAAGCAGAAGCGTTTGACAACGCGGTTGATGTAGTCGAACTTCATCTCGTTCTGACCGATCAAGCACCAAACGTACGGCACCTCCGAGTTCTGCACACGTTCAGCTCGATGACATCCCTTGAACTCTTGATCTAGCAAAGTGTCAACGGAGAATTTTGTCAACACGACGGCGTGGTGACGGTGATGGTGAAGTGATCCGCGCAGGGCTTCGCCTAAGCACTACGACAATATGACAGATACGTCCATTTGCATCATGCTTTTATATCGATACTTATTGCATTATGGGCTATTATTACACATTATGTCACAATACTTATGCCTATTCTCTCTTATTTTACAAGGTTTACATGAAGAGGGGGAATGCCGACAGCTGGAATTCTAGGCTGGAAAAGGAGCAAATATTACAGACCTATTTTGCACATCTCCAAAAGTCCTGAACCTCCACGAGAATTATTTTCGCAATATATAAAAAAATTTGGGCGAAAGAAGTACCAGAGGGGGGCCACCCACCGTCCAAGAGGGTGGGGGCGCGCCCTACCCCCCTGGGCGCGCCCCCTTGCCTCATGGGTGTAACACCCTGATAATTAAGCTACAGTAATCCCCTGCTAATAATGCCACGTCACCACGATTACTATGGCCGATCTCGCAATGGTTCAAAAACAATTCAAATTCAAATTTTAAATAGAGTCAAAATAATATTTCATTAAAGAGTAAAATAAAAATGTTCACGTTATTCCATAAATTCCCCTGATAATTTACCATGTAGAAACCTACTTCATTTGGTTAACCCAATTAACCCCAGTAACCTTTAAACACGTCCGATAGCATCTAGTTTGGCCATTTTAAATCCTAAAAGTAAATACGTTTTCCAAATAACGTGAGACTTGTTGTGTGGCCTCAAAATATTACCTAGTATTTTTGTGTCAAGTTTCATGACTAAATAAATTCGTATCCTAGGCGAAGTAGATAGAACGCAATATCAAAAAGAAAAGAAAAGAGGAACAGAAAAGGAATTGGAAAAACGAAAAGCTACACTATGCACTTGTAGCCCATTGCTACAGTGCAGGCCCAAGCCCACCATGGCCTTTTTCTTCCTCCTATGTACAGAGAGGAGGCAGTGCGTGTGCGTGGCGTGCATCCATGCCTGCCATGGCCTCCTCCGTCACCGTGTCGATCATCCGCTCATCCTGGAGATGCATAAGAGCCCTCCCGACCCCGTTGACAAACCCTAGCCGCTTCATACCTCCCCATCGCCTCTCTCTCTCTCTTGATCTAAACTCGTGCCCGAGCACATCGTCGACGCAACACCATGGAGCTCGTGGCCAATGGCCTCCTTGCCATCCAGCATGAGGCTAGGAGAAGCGTCGTCGTCGCCTTCATCGACTACACCACCGGATCAGGGCGGAGGAGCTGCAGCCCCGTTCCCCCTTGCCGGAATCTCCTGCGGCTGCGGCCTCGATCCGCCGTCAACCGCACCTCACCGGCCCCCTCGACCTCCTCCGGCTACCCCGAGTTGCTCCTCGTGAACGATGTGAGCAACAACTTCGTCCTCCCCGTCTCCCCCTCTCCCCTTCGCATCCAGTGCCTTAGGCCATCGTCAACGCCGCGCCCTAGTTCCCGGTCATCGCGCTCGTGGTCATGCATCCCCACCCTGCTGCCGCGCTCCACCCTGCTTCCCCACCGCCGCCGCCGGCCGCCTTTGCCCACGACCGCGCGCGCCACTCGGCCCCTGGCCTCGCCGCAGCCCCGCGCGCTGCCTGTGGCTGCTGCCGTCGTTGCCTGCTCTCGCCACTTCCGACCGAGCCGTCTCTAGCCGCCGCTGGCCGCCTCCGGCAGCCGCCGCCCACACACGCGCTCGCCTTCCCCCAGGCCGTGGCCCGCGCGCCTAGCCTCGCCCCCAATGGAACCCGTCGCGCCCCTGCATCGCTGCTCCGGGCCGAGGCCGCCCCCGTCCTGCTCCGTCCGGTCGCGCCCCGCCGCATCCCGCTTTTCTTAACGCCGCCACCGCCCCCTGCAGCCGCTACCGCGCTGCTACTTCCGACCACCGGCGCTCCCGCGCCTCCCCGCTCACGCTAGCTCCCGTCCCGCCCACGCCGCTGCTGCCGCCTCCGTGCACACACGCCCCCGTTCCCCTCGTCCTACACCAGTTCGGGCTCGCGCCGACCACCGCCAACCCAGCGGGCAACTCCGGCGCCCCGTCGGCCATCGCCGGTGCGCCCGGGCTCGCCCTGTTGGGCGCCTGGCGCCAGCGCCCGTCACCACCCGTGGCGCGCTGTGCCTGCTAAGGCCCCCTGGCCAAATGACAAGTGGGGCCCGCCCCTGTTTAAAAAAAGAAAAATAAAAATAAATATATAATTAGAAAAATTAATTAATTAATTTGGCTAATTAAATTTAGTTAACCTAATCAAGTGATTAAACTAATTAACCTTGTTTAAATTAACATGAGACTATGATGAATGGGTCCCACCTACCAGGTTGACCTAGTCAACCTGTGGTCCTGCTGATATCATGTTGATGTCATGCTAACACAATAATTGTATTTTCTAATTAATTTAAATCTTTTAAATCCAAAATTGGTTTTAAATATTTAAAAATAAATATAAAATAATCCGTAACTTAGATGAAAATACTTTCTACATGAAAGTTGCTCAGAACGACGAGACGAATCCGAATACGCAATCCGTTTGCCAACCACAGGTCCCTAGCATAGCGAACATGAAACTCTCCCCCTCCGGTCCGCCTATCCGAAAACGTGAAACACCAGGAATACTTTCCCGGATGTTTCCCCCTTTTGTCGGTAGCACCTAGTACTGTGTTAGGTCACCTCTAGCACAGCGTATTGCCATGTTATGCTTTGTGATGCTTGATTGCTCTACTATTTATTGTGTTCCCCCTTCGTTACTTCTTTCCGGTAGACCCCGAGACCGCTGCCGGTACCCCAGTGATCGACTACATCGATAGTGAACCCTTCTCTTGCCAGAGCAACCAGGCAAGCCCCCCCTTGATCACCAGATATAGCCTATTCTACTCTCTAATACTTGCATTAGAGTAGTGTAGCATGTTACTGCTTTTTGATAATCCTATCCTGATGCATAACATGTCTTTGCTACTACTGTTGTTACCTTTACCTGCAATCCTAAATGCTTAGTATAGGATGCTAGTATTCCATCAGTAGCCCTACATTCTTGTCCATCTGCCATGCTATACTATCGGGCCGTGATCACTCGGGAGGTGATCATGGGTATATACTTATATACATAATACGTGAAACCTATGGTGACTAAAGTCGGGTCGGCTCGTAGAGTACCCGCAAGTGATTCTGATGTGGGGGCTGAAGGGGCAGGTGGTTCCAACCAGGTAGTGGTGGGCCTGGGTTCCTGACGGCCCCCTAATGTTACTTTGTGGTGGAGCGATAGGACAGGTTGAGACCACCTAGGAGAGAGGTTGGCCTGGCCCTGGTCGGTGTCCGCGATTACTTCAAAATAACACGCTTAACGAGATATTGGTATTTGATCTGAGTCTGGCCACTAGCCTATATGCACTAACCAACTATGCGGGAACAGTTATGGGCACTCGACGTCGTGGTATCAGTCGAAGCCTTCGTGACATCAACGACTGAGCGGCGCGCGCTGGGTTGGACCGCGTAACACAACTTCCTTTGTAATGGAGGCTGCTCGGTCTGCTCACCGGCCGTGTATGCAACATGCAGGTGTGCAATGGGCGATGGGCGCAGACCCCTGCGCCATAGTATTTAGACCGGTGTGGCGACCTCTCTGTTGTTCTTAGGTGGGGCCACGATGTGTTGATCTTCCGAGGCCGGGCATGACCCAGGAAAGTGTGTCCGGCTAAAGGGGATCGAGCATGTTGGGAAATGTGGTGCACCCATGCAGGGAAGTTTATCTATTCAAATAGCCGTGTCCCTCGGTAAAAGGACGACCCAGAGTTGTACCTTGACCTTATGACAACTAGAACCAGATACTTAATAAAACACACCCTTTCAAGTGCCAGATACAACTCGGTGATTGCTCTCTAACAGGGCGACAAGGAGAGGATCGCCGGGTAGGATTATGCTATGCGATGATACTTGGTTAACTTACCATCCACTCTCTTCTACTGCATCAAGATGGAGGTTGCGAGAAGCGTAGTCTTCAATAGGACTAGATATCCCCCTCTTATTCGGGCATTCTGCAGTTCAGTCCACATATACTACCCACCTTTCATTGATACCAATGCATATGTAGTGTAGCTCCTTGCTGGCGAGTACTTTGGATGAGTACTCATGGTTGCTTTGCTCCCTCTTATCCCCTTTCCTTTCTTCCTGGTAGTCGCAACAAGATGAGGGAGCCCAGGAGCCAGACGCCACCGACAACGATGACTCCTACTACACTGGAGGTGCCTACTACTACGTACAGGCTGCTGACGACGACCAGGAGTAGTTTTGGAGGATCCCAGGCAGGAGGCATGTGCCTCTTTCGGTATGTATCCCAGTTTGTGATAGCCATCTTATGGCAACTTGTTTAACTTATGTCTATACTCAGATATTGTTGCTTCCGCTGACTCGTCTATGATCAAGCTCTTGTATTCGAGCCCTCGAGGCCCGTGGCTTGTAATATGATGCTTCTATGACTTATTTTGTTTCTAGAGTTGTGTTGTGATAACTTCCCGTGAGTCCTTGACCTTGATCGTACACGTTTGTGTGTATGATTAGTGTATGGTCAAATCAGGGGCGTCACAAGTTGGTATCTGAGCCGACTTCATGTAGGAATTCCCCTTCCAAACTCCTTGGCCGAAGTTGAATCTAGTCATTGCAAAACTTTTAACTAACATGGTTGTGCGGCTTACGGGCCCATGCCGCCATTGCGTGGTATTAGGATCTTTTATTCCTCGTCTATACTCTGGGACTCTGATCTCTCTTCTATTCGGGTTAAAATATTTTCCTAACTCTAACTCTAGGTTCTCGTAATTACTTCCTTCCGGAGAGCCCCTTATTACAGATGATCGCCTACTGCACAAGAGGATTCAGAAGATACTCTCCGAAGGTATCCCGAGAACTTGTGATCATTGCATTTGCAATTCCCTTCCACCGTCAACCCCTATAGATAACTACATGCACTTGCTTCTTACCTTAGTCCCCAGTTGCTCTTGTTATTATGAGATACCTCAAAATACTCGTTGTTGTTCTAAAAATCTTTGTGCCTACTGCCTGACAGTTCCTTGTCACCTGAATACACCTACAAATTAATTCTCACACACACCAAGGATTTGTTTCTCCCTAGTTGTTCATGTGTTTCACCAAAGTCTTTGAAATACTAATTGATCTTTCAAAAATCCTCAACCGCCAGTTGTTTTTGAAATTCTTGCTTGCTTGCATTATGGTTAATCCCATAAGTATACAAATACTAGTGGCATCGTTGGCCACTATCATTTTTAGTCCATTGATTCAATAAGTTGCAAATGTTCACAATCATCAGTCCAATCCTAGGATTAACCTTCCGGCTCAGACGTCATTTAAAACATGAGCTGGATCTCGACCAACCAAATTGCCATCGATTGTACCCCTAAGGCTATTCAACTTATCCATCCCTAATCAGAGCATTACTTCTGATCCCTTGTCTTGGAATTCATAATTCCTTTGCATTTAAGCTTTGACTTAGTCAGTTGTTTCTATAATCTGACCTCCTTGCATTCTTTCCTCCTTTGGTTGAGTACCGATGCTCACATCAGATCCCTTGTGGACCACCAGACCCTTTGTCGAATTTTATCCGACAGTGTCCTTCATATTGAATAACCTTGTGAGCCTTTCCATGGGTATATAATGCCTTTGGTAAATTGTATGCTCGGCTTTGTGAACCATGCTCTACTTTCGAGCTTGTATTATTTACTCCGAAGTTTGTGGTATATGTTCCTAAGATGCCCTGATGGGTTGAACTTACGCCTTCCCTAATCTGTGTGAACCCGAAAGATTTCACGGGTCATACTTATCTGGTATTGCGCTAGGTAAAAATTTCAACAACTAATGTCATTTTTGAAATATGAGAGGTGAATGAAAGGTTATGCGTTGAACAAGTGGGAGTCGACCTTGAATCCTATGTTCATGCACATGGACCCGATGTATACCTTATCATGGAAGCTTCTCTTAAAATAATTATCCCCTTGTTATAAGTTCATCTTGTATCTGTGGACGTGGTTCCGACCATGTTTCTCCTTGATTCCATTTCTCGTGCAAGTTTGAGCACTTGTCTTCTGCAGAGCATTACCCTAGTCCAACCTCTACTTTGATTTGTCATCGAGTATTACCCCCCTGGTATCTCGAGATTATCATGGAACTGCATAACTTATTAGGACTTCTTCATCAAGTGCTACATTCTCACTGATTCCAATTTTTCATGGGCTCTGAGTTATTAAACACTCAAAGACACTGATAACTGACTCAAGTCCGCACCGTGATTAATCAACTCTTGGTAACCTTAATTACTTACGAGTTTGAACTCGATCATGTCATTCCTAGCATGCTTGGCTATATCCTTGTCGTGCCGATTTTAACTATGCTACCTGGTCCTTCTTCCCGGAGCAAAAATATCGACGGTGAGCTAATCTTACGTCGATCTTCCTCGTCATATCAATTGTCCTTGAACAACAAGCTTGATTTCGAGTTTGTGTCGTACCTATGGTTTCAATAACTTTTCGCTTCATCATTCCGTTGACTTGATGTCAACGCTGATCGGTTACATCTTCTTGAAACCTTTCGACAAATGTGTCGTGATCATCATCAACATTCTGAGGTCTTCCAGGATATCAATTGAATTATTGATGAGAAATAACATCCTTGCCCCTCGATGACTTGTATTATCACCGACGACATCATTGCCTTCCCTCTGACACAAACTTGATCTTGTTATGGAGCTCCTTGCTATCCAGCTTATGTTATGTTCCACCTTGGATTATTATCATCTTTTATATCAAGGATGTTGTGAGAAATGCTCCACCTCTTAAGAATTCTTGTTATAGTATTACTTCTCGCCATCTCCGTTCATTTCTTGGTCCCCGTGTGGTTTCTAATCAGAATACCGGCTATCCAACTTTCAGGTGTAAATTCAAAACTTTTAGCAACTCTATTGCTTGGAAGTGAATGGTCGATAGTTTCATTCTACTTCTTTCGTTCATTTAGTCATGATTCTAACATTGATCGTGTGACCCAGCCCATATTTCAAGTGCACCTCTCAATCAATGTTCAATTGTGTATGCTTTCCTTGAGCACACCATTATATCATTTGATCTGACAAATGTTATCTCCCTGTTCACATGATTGTGGAAACCCATGAGCCATTAGCCACCTCCTCACCCTCTCCTTGGCTTAATGATGAACTCTTTTTTCGGAACTCGCTTCCATAGTTCGTTTCCCGAGAATCTTACAATGTCATCTCGTCAATTGGTGTTGCGCCTTTTCTTCTCAGGCATCCTGAGTCTGAGGTATCCTGACACCAATTAGATCTGAACCTCAATCACATATGATGGTGGGAACATATTTCCAAGATTAATAACAATGGTCTTTATCTGACCCGGTAAGGTGATATCGTGCCTAGCACACCTGGCCGGAGGACCTATTGTTACCGTTTCCTTTTTAGCAAGGCTATCCTTTCTTCCGTGAGGAAATTGTAAGACTTATTCTACAAGCCGTTCCTAATGGATCCTTTGTGTTTCTACAGTCTGATCTTCACCTGAAGACCATGCCAATGCTATCTTGAAACATGTGTATGGTACTCCGATTGTCAACAAGAACATTTGAAGCCCAATGCTAAATGTTTCCTGCTCAATTATCCAAACACCGTTGTATGGGTAATGTCAGGAAATTTCTCTCCCCGTACCTAAAGAGTTTTCTACATTATATCATGTCATGGATATCATGCTCTACTTGTCCTTGGGATGGATATACCCTTGAAATATGTGTTTAAACACATTTTCCTTTCCATTGTTATGTTTAATCTGATAATCATATTTTCCTTTCCATTGTTTGTTTTAACCTTTCTTCTGATCTATATAATCTAAGAAGTATTATTCTTGTGCTGATGTAAACACCTCGGTGTATAATTCTTTCAGCAAGACCCTGTTACTATTGTTGATCACATTCCGGTAACCCACTGATGGACGAGAACTTTGCCTATTGGTCCGCCTTGTTTCGACGAGTAGGAAAATGGTTCTCTTCGTCCCTCTCCCTTGGTAACAATGTTTTTGCCGACATAAATGACCAGCTATCCTCTGACATGCCTTACTTGCATGATCATGCAAGACATCACCGCCTTCCTACCATTAACCCACATGGTGGGCTCATAACCCGCAGTTCCATAGGATCGAAACCCGACTCTCCTATATAGCCCCTGTTCTTAAGGTTGTTCCTCGCACTTGGCCTCGTATGTAATTCATGAGCCACTTTCCGAGAGATCATCAATTATGGTATCGGACACAATACTTATTCCCATTACTTTGAACCCCTTCCACGCCCTGTTTCTGGCATCAAACGATTGCGTGCCCGCTCGAAACTTCCCATGGTACCTCCTTACTTTGCTCTCAATATTTTCTTAAGTTTCAATTCAAGAGATACTTCCGCCACCTTCCTCGATGTTAGCTACCAGATAGTCAACCTTGCAGTTATGTCCTCCCGGAATAACCCCCCTCATTCTACCGTAAGTATGATGGAGATCCTGAAGATAGGATGTCGGCTTCATCATGATGACCTGGAGTAGAGAAATGAAGACATCAACGAGAAGAGTCAACCTCTCCGAGAAGAGCAACCAAGACCGAAAAGACACTTTAGAATTTCATCACCAATACCTTCCCCTTAACTCTACCTCTTAAATCTCGGGACGAGATTTCTTGTAGTGGAGGACATTTGTAACACCCTGATAATTAAGCTACAGTAATCCCCTGCTTATAATGCCACGTCACCATGATTACTATGGCTGATCTCGCAATGGTTCAAAAACAATTCAAATTCAAATTTAAAATAGAGTCAAAATAATATTTCATCAAAGACTAAAATAAAAATGTTCATGTTATTCCATAAATTCCCCTGATAATTTACCATGTCGAAACCAACTTCATTTGGTTAACCCAATTAACCCTAGTAACCTTTAAACACGTCTGATAGCATCTAGTTTGGCCATTTTAAATCCTAAAAGTAAATACTATTTCCAAATAATGTGAGACTTGTTGTGTGGCCTCAAAATATTACTTAGTATTTGTATGTCAAGTTTCATGACTAAATAAATTCGTTTCCTAGGCGAAGTAGATAGAACGCAATATGAGAAAATAGAAAAGAGGAACAGAAAAGGAACTGGAAAAACGAAAAGCTACACTGTGCACTTGTAGCCCAATGCTACAGTGCAGGCCCAAGCCCACCACGACCTTTTTCTTCCTCCTATGTACATAGAGCAGGCAGTGCCTGTGCGTGGCGTGCATCCATGCCAGCCATGGCCTCCTTCGTCGCCGTGTCGATCATCCACTCTTCCTGCAGATGCATAAGAGCCCTCCTGACCCCGTTGGCAAACCCTAGCCGCTTCATACCTCCCCATCACCTCTCTCTCTCGATCTAAACTCGTGCCCGTGCACATCGTCGACACAACACCATGGAGCTCATGGCCAACGGCCTCCTTGCCGACCAGGATGAGGCCAAGAGAAGCGCCGTCGTCGCCTTCGTCGACTACACCACCGGATCGGGGCGGAGGAGCTGCAGCAACGGCGCCCGCACCCGTTTCCCCTCGCCGGAATCTACCACAGCTGCAGCCTTGATCCGCCGTCAACCGCGCCTCACCGTCCCCCTGGACCTCCTCCGGCTACCCCGAGTCGCTCCTCATCACCGATGTGAGCAGCAAATTCGTCCTCCCCGTCTTCCCCTTTCCCCTTCCCATCCAGTGCCTTAGGCCATCGTCAACGCCGCGCCCCAGCTCCCGGCCATC
>NC_041382.1:724023764-724066526 GCF_002162155.2 Triticum dicoccoides | reverse complement strand
CGCCACTTGCGACCGAGCCGTCTCCAGCCGCCGCTGCCCGCACACGCGCTCGCCTACCCTCGCCCCCGCCGGCGCCCGTCCTGCCCCTCCATCGCCGCTCCGGGCCGAGGCCGCCCCCGTCTTGCTCCGTCCGGTCGCGCACCGCCGCATCCTGCTTATCTCAACGTCGCCACCGCCCTTGCAGCCGCTGCCGCGCTGCTGCTTCCGACCGTCGGCGCGCCCGCGCCTCCCCACCTCCGCCGCTGCTGCCACCTCCGCGCACGCACGCCCCCGTTCCCCTCACCCTGCACCAGTCCGGGCTCGCGCCGACCACCGCCGCCCCCGCGGGCAACTCCGGCGCCCCTCAGCCATCGCCTGTGCGCCCGGGCTAGCCCCGTTGGGCACTTGGCGCCAGCGCCCGTCACCGCACGCGGTGCCCTATGCGTGCTAAGGCCCGCTGGCCAAATGACAAGCGGGGCCCGCCCCTATTTAAAAAAAAGAAAAAGAAAATATGTAATTAGAAAAATTAATTAATTAATTAATTTGGCTAATTAAATTTAGTTAACCTAATCAAGTAATTAACTAATTAACCTTGTTTAAATTAACCTGAGACTATGACGAATGGGTCCCACCTACCAGGTTTGACCTAGTCAACCTATGGTCCTGCTGACATCATGCTGATGTCATGTTGACACAACAATTGTATTTTCTAATTAATTTAAATATGTTAAATCCAAAATTGGTTTTAAATCTTTAAAAATTAATATAAAATAATTCGTAATTCGAATGAAAATACTTTGTACATGAAAGTTGCTCAGAACGACGAGACGAATCTGTATACGCAATCCGTTTGCCAACCACATGTCCCTAGCATAGCGAGCATGCAACTCTCCCCCTCCGGTCCGCCTGTCTGAAAATGTGAAACACCGGGAATACTTTCCCGAATGTTTCCCCCTTTCGCCGGTAGCACCTAGTACTGCGTTAGGTCACCTCTAGCACCGCGTATTGCCATGTTATGCTTTGTGATGCTTGATTGCTCTATTATTTATTGTGTTCCCCCTCCGTTACTTCTTTCTGGTAGACCCCGAGACCGCTGCCGGTACCCCTGTGATCGACTACATCGACGACGAACCCTTCTCTTGTCAGAGCAACCAGGCAAGCCCCCCTTGATCACCAGATATCGCCTATTCTACTTTCTACTGCTTGCATTAGAGTAGTGTAGCATGTTACTACTTTTTGATAATCCTATCCTAATGCATAGCATGTCTTTGCTACTACTGTTGTTACATTTACCTGCAATCATAAATGCTTAGTATAGGATGCTAATATTCCATTAGTGGCCCTACATTCTTGTCCATTTGCCATGCTATACTATCGGGCCGTGATCACTCGGGAGGTGATCACGGGTATATACTTATATACATAATATGTGAAACCTATGGTGACTAAAGTCGGGTCGGCTCGTAGAGTACCCGCAAGTGATTTCGATGTGGAGGCTGAAGGGGCAGGTGGTTCCATCCAGGTAGTGGTGGGCCTTGGTTCCCTAGGACCCCTACTGTTACTTTGTGGCGGAGCGACAGGCCAGGTTGAGATCACCTAGTAGAGAGGTAGGTCTGGCCCTGATCGGCGTCCGCGATTACTTCAAGATAACATGCTTAACGAGATCTTGGTATTTGATCTGAGTCTGGCCACTGGCCTATATGCACTAACTAACTACACAGGAACAGTTATGGGCACTCGACGTCGTGGTATCAGCCAAAGCCTTCGTGATGTCAGCGACTGAGGGGCGCGCGCCAGGTTGGACCGCGTAACACAACTTCCTTTGTAATGGAGGTTGCTAGGTCTGCTCACCGGCCGCGTACACAACATGCAAGTGTGCAATGGGCCCAGACCCCTGCGCCATAGGATTTAGACCGGCGTGCTGACCTCTCTGTTTTGCTTAGGTGGGGCTGCGACGTGTTGATCTTCCGAGGCCGGGCATGACCCAGGAAAGTGTGTCCTACCAAAGGGGACGGAGCATGTTGGGAAATGTGGTACACCCCTACAGGTAAGTTTATCTATTAGAATAGCCGTGTCCCTCAGTAAAAGGACGACCCGGTGTTGTACCTTGACCTTATGAAAACTAGAACCGGATACTTAACAAAACACACCCTTTCAAGTGCCTGATACAATTCAGTGATCGCTCTCTAACAGTGCGACGAGGAGAGGATCGCTGGGTAGGATTATGCTATGCGATGATACTTGGTTAACTTACCATCTACTCTCTTCTACTGCTTCAAGATGGAGGTTGCCAGAAGCGGAGTCTTTGATAGGACTAGCTATCCCCCTCTTATTCTGGCATTCTGCAGTTCAGTCCACATATACTCCCCCCTTTCATTGATACCAATGCATATGTAGTGTAGCTCCTTGCTTGCGAGTACTTTGGATGAGTACTCACGGTTGCTTTGCTGCCCCTTTTCCCCTTTCCTTTCTTTCTGGTTGTCGCAACCAGATGAGGGAGCCCAGGAGCCAGACGCCACCGACGACGACAACTCCTACTACATTGGAGGTGCCTACTACTACGTGCAAGCCACTGACGACGACCAGGAGTAGTTTAGGAGGATCCCAGGCAGGAGGCCTGTGCCTCTTTCGATATGTATCCCAGTTTGTGATAGCCATCTTATGGCAACTTGTCTAACTTATGTCTGTACTCAGATATTGTTGCTTCCTCTGACTCATCTAGGATCGAGCTCTTGTATTCGAGCCCTCGAGGCCCCTGGCTTGTAATATGATGCTTGTATGACTTATTTTATTTGTAGAGTTGTGTTGTCATATCTTCCCGTGAGTCCCTGACCTTGATCGTACACGTTTGCGTGTATGATTAGTGTACGGTCAAATCGGGGGCGTCACAGTGGGCCCCCTGGTGGCCCTCCGATGCCCATCTTTGGCTATATGGAGTCTTTCATCGAGGAAAAAGTCATAAGCTAGCTCACGGGATGAAACTCCGCCGCCACGAGGCGGAACCTTGGCGGAACCAATCTAGGGCTCCGGCGGAGCTGTTCTGCCAGGGAAACTTCCCTCCGGGAGGGGGAAATCATCACCAACGATCCTCTCATCGGGAGGGGGTCAATCTCCATCAACATATTCACCAGCACCATCTCATCTCAAACCCTAGTTCATCTCTTGTATCCAATCTTTGTATCCAAACCTTAGATTGGTACCTGTGGGTTGCTAGTAGTGTTGATTACTCCTTGTAGTTGATGCTAGTTGGTTTACTTGCTGGAAGATCATATGTTCAGATCCATTATGCATATTAATACCCTTTGATTATGAACATGAATATGCTTGTTCCCGAAGACATGGGAGAAGTCTTGCTATAAGTACTCATGTGAATTTGGTATTCATTCAATATTTTGATGAGATGTATGTTGTCATCCCTCTAGTGTGTCATGTGAACGTTGACTACATGATACTTCACTATTATTTGGGCCTAGAGGTATGCATTGGGAAGTAATAAGTAGATTATGGGTTGCTAGAGTGACAGAAGCTTAAACCCTAGTTTATGCGTTGCTTCGTAAGGGGCTGATTTGGATCCATATGTCTCATGCTATCGTTAGGTTTACCTTAGTACTTCTGTTGTAGTTGCGGATGCTTGCAATAGGGGTTAATCATAAGTGGGATGCTTGTCCAAGTAAGGACAGTACCCAAGCACCGGTCCACCCACATATCAAATTATTAAAGTACCGAACGCGAATCATATGAACGTGATGAAAACTAGCTAGACGATAATTCCCATGTGTCCTCGGGAGCGCTTTCCTTTACATAAGTGTTTGTCCAGGCTTGTCCTTTGCTACAAAAAGGATTGGGCCATATTGCTGCACCTTATTCACCAAAGTATCTGTTACCGATAATTTCAGTGCTTGCAGAAAATACCTTGCTGAAAACCGCTTATCATTTCCTTCTGCTCCTCGTTGGGTTCGACACTCTTACTTATCGAAAAGGCTACGATAGATCCCCTACACTTGTGGGTCATCAAGACTCTTTTCTGGCGCCGTTGCCGGGGAGTGAAGCGCCTTTGGTAGGTGGAATTTTGTAAGGAGAAATTTATATAGTGTGCTGAAATTTACTGTCACTTGTTACTATGGAATGTAATCCTTTGAGGGGCTCGGGGTATCTTCACCCCAACCAGTAGGCAGAGAGTTGCTCCTCAACCTACTGATCCTACTGAAAATGTTTAATTTGATATTCCTTCGGGTATGATAGAGAAACTGCTAGCTAATCCTTTCACAGGTGATGGAACATTACATCCTGATTTGCACCTAATCTATGTGGATGAAGTTTGTGGATTATTTAAGCTTGCGGGTATGCCTAAGGATATTATCAAGAAGAAGGCCTTCCCTTTTTCTTTTAAGGGAGATGCATTGACATGGCTTAGGCTATGTGATGATATTGGATCATGGAACTACCAACGACTGAAATTGGAATTTCATCAGAAGTTTTATCCTATGCATCTGGTTCATCGTGATCGTAATTATATATATATATAATTTTTGGCCTCGCGAAGGAGAAATCATCGCTCAAGCTTGGGGGAGGCTTAAGTCAATGTTATATTCATGCCCCAATCATGAGCTCTCAAAAGAAATGATTATTCAAAAATTTTATGCTCGGCTTTCTCTCAGTAATCGCTCCATGCTCGATACTTCTTGCACTGGATCTTTTTTGATGAAGACTATTGAATTCAAATGGTATTTATTGGAAAGAATTAAACGCAACTCTGAAGATTGGGACCTCGATGAAGGTAAGGAGTCAGGTATAACACCTAAGTTTTATTGTGTTAAATCTTTTATGGATACAGATGCTTTCCGTGAATTTAGCACTAAATATGGACTTGACTCTGAGATAGTAGCTTCTTTCTGTGAATCTTTTGCTACTCATGTTGATCTCCCTAAGGAGAAGTGGTTTAAATATAATCCTCCCATTGAAGTAAATGTAGTTGCACCTATTAAAGTTGAAGAAAAGACTATCACTTATAATGATCCTGTTGTTCCTACTACTTATATTGAGAAACCACCTTTCCCTGTTAGAATAAAGGATCATGCTAAAGCTTCAACTGTGGTTAACAAAAGTAATATTAAAACACCTACTCCCTCTGAGAAAATTAAAGTTGAACCTAGTGTTGCTATGGTTAAAGATCTCTTGGCCGATAATATTGATGGGCATGTTATTTACTTCTGCAATGAATCTTCTAGAATTGCTAGACCCGATACTAAAAATAAACATAGACCTATTGTAGGCATGCCTGTTATTTCTATTAAAATAGGGGATCATTTCTATCATGGCTTATGTGATATGGGTGCTAGTGCAAGTGCAATACGTCATTCCTTATACAAAGAAATTATGCATGATATTGCACCTACTGAGATAGAAGAGATAGATGTTACTATTAAGCCTGCCAATAGAGATACTATTTCAAAAGTTGGGATTGTTAGAGATGTTGAAGTCTTGTGTGGGAAAGTTAAATATCCTGCTGATTTTCTTGTTCTTGGTTCCCCACAAGATGACTTTTGTCCCATTATATTTGGTAGACCCTTGTTGAATACTGTTAATGCTAAGATAGACTGCACTAAGGATATTGTTTATTTTGGTTTAGGGGATATGTCTCATGAGTTTAATTTTGCTAAATTTTGTAGGCAACCCCATGATAAAGAATTTCCTAGTAAAGATGAAATTATTGGTCTTGCTTCTATTATCGTGCCTCCTAGTGATCCTTTAGAACAATATTTGCTAGACCATGAAAATGATATGTTTATGAATGAAAGAAGGGAAATAGATGAAGTATTCTTTAAACAGGGACCTATTTTGAAACACAACTTGCCTGTTGAAATCCTAGGCGATCCCCCTCCACCTAAGGGTGATCCCGTGTTTGAGCTTAAATCTTTACCTGATACTCTCAAATATGCTTATCTTGATGAGAAAGAGATATATCCTGTTATTATTAGTGCTAATCTTTCAGAGCATGAGGAAAATAAATTATTGAAAACTCTGAAGAAGCACCGTGCTGCTATTGGATATACTCTTGATGATCTTAAGGGCATTTGTCCCACTTTATGCCGGCACAAAATAAAATTGGAGTAAGACGCTAAACCAGTTGTTGATCACCAATGACGGTTAAATCCTAAGATGAAAGAAGTGGTAAGAAAAGAAATACTAAATCTTATGGAGGCAGATATAATTTATCCCGTTGCTGATAGTCAGTGGGTAAGTCCTATCCATTGTGTCCCTAATAAGGGAGGTATTACTGTTGTTCCTAATGACAAAGATGAATTGATCCCACAAAGAATTGTTACAGGTTATAGAATGATAATTTATTTCTGCAAATTAAATAAAGCTACTAAAAAGGATCATTACCCATTACCTTTTATTGATCAAATTCTAGAAAGATTATCCAAACATACACATTTTTGCTTTCTAGATGGCTATTCTGGTTTCTCCCAAATACCTGTGTCAAAAGAGGATCAAGAAAAGACAACTTTTACTTGCCCTTTTGGTACTTTGCTTATAGACGTATGCCTTTTGGTTTATGCAATGCACCTTCTACTTTTCAAAGATGCATGACTGCTATATTCTCTGACTTTTGTGAAAAGACTGTTGAGGTTTTCATGGATGATTTCTCCGTTTACGAAACTTCTTTAGATGATTGCTTAAGCAACCTTGATCGAGTTTTGTAGAGATGTGAAGAAACTAATCTTGTCTTGAATTGGGAGAAGTGCCACTTTATGGTTAATGAATGTATTGTCTTGGGGCATAAGATTCCTGAAAGAGGTATTGAAGTTGATAAAGCTAAAGTTGATGCTATTGAAAAGATGTTGTGTCCCAAGGACATTAAAGGTATAAGAAGTTTCCTTGGTCATGCCGGTTTTTATAGGAGGTTCATGAAGGACTTTTCTAAAATTTCTCAGCCTCTGACTAATCTCTTTCAAAAAGATGTCCCTTTTGTCTTTGATAATGACTGTGTAGAAGCATTTTAAATACTTAAGAAAGCTTTGATTTCTGCACCTATTGTTCAGCCTCCTAATTGGAATTTACCATTTGAAATTATGTGTGATGCTAGTGGTTATGTTGTAGGGGCTGTTCTAGGACAAAGAGTTGATAAGAAATTAAATGTTATTCAATATTCTAGTAAAACTCTAGACAGTGCTCAAAGAAATTATGCTACTACTGAAAAATAATTTTTAGCAGTTGTATTTGCTTGTGATAAGTTCAGACCTTACATTGTTGATTCTAAAGTAACTGTTCACACTGATCATGCTGCTATTAAATATCTTATGGAAAAGAAAGATGCTAAACCTAGACTTATTAGATGGGTTCTCTTGCTACAAGAATTTGATTTGCATATTATTGATAGAAAGGGAGATGAGAACCCCGTTGCAGACAACTTATCTAGGTTAGAGAATGTTCTTGATGACCCACTACCTATCGATGATAGCTTTCCTGATGAACAATTAGCTATCATAAATGATTCTCGTGCTGCTCCATGGTATGTTGATTATGCTAATTACATTGTTGCTAAATTTATACCACCTAGTTTCACATACCAGCAAAAGAAAATTTTCTTCTATGATTTAAGACAATACTTCTGGGATGACCCACATCTTTATGAAGAAGGAGTAGATGGTGTTATTAGACATTATGTACCTGAGCATGAACATGAATAGATCCTACGTAAGTGCCACTCCGAGGCTTATGGAGGACACCACGCTAGAGATAGAACTGCACACAAGGTATTGCAATCCGGTTTTTATTGGCCTACTCTCTTCAAGGATGCTCGTAAGTTTGTTTTGTCTTGTGATGAATGTTAAAGAATTGGTAATATTAGTAGAAGTCAAGAAATTCCTATGAATTATTCA
Organism: Triticum dicoccoides; assembly: GCF_002162155.2. Taxonomy (NCBI): domain Eukaryota; kingdom Viridiplantae; phylum Streptophyta; class Magnoliopsida; order Poales; family Poaceae; genus Triticum; species Triticum dicoccoides. The sequence continues at coordinate 724,058,661 of NC_041382.1, read as the reverse complement.
CTTGTTATTGAACCATTTGATGTTTGGGGCTTTGATTACATGGGACAATTTCCTTCCTCTAATGGGTATACACATATTTTAGTTGCCATTGATTACGTTACTAAGTGGGTAGAAGCTATCCCGTCTAGTAGTGATGATCATAACACCTCTATTAAGATGCTTAAAGAAGTTATTTTCCGAGCTTGGGAGTCCCTACATATTTAATGACTGATGGTGGTTCACATTTTATTCATGGTGCTTTTCGTAAGATGCTTGCTAAGTATGATGTTAATCATAGAATTGCATCTCCTTATCATCCATAGTCTAGTGGTCAAGTAGAACTTAATAATAGAGAGCTTAAATTAATTTTGCAAAAGACTGTTAATAGATCTAGAAAGAATTGGTCCAAGAAACTTGATGATGCATTATGGGCCTATAGAACTGCATATAGAAGTACTATGGGTATGTCTCTGTATAAAATGGTTTATGGTAAAGCATGTCACTTACCTCTTGAGTTAGAACATAAGGCATATTGGGCTATTAAAGATCTCAATTATGACTTTAAATTTGCCGGTGAGAAGAGGCTTTTTGACATTAGATCACTTGATGAATGGAGAACCCAGGCCTATGAGAATGCCAAAGTGTTTAAAGAAAAAGTTAAAATATGGCATGATAAAAGAATACAAAAATGTGAGTTTAATGTAGGTGATTATGTATTATTATACAACTCTCGGTTAAGATTTTTTGCAGGCAAACTCCTCTCTAAATGGGAAGGTCCTTACATCATCGAGGAGGTCTATTGTTCCGGTGCCATAAAAATCAACAACTTTGAAGGCACATGTAGCGACCCGACCCGAATGGATCAAGTCTCTGTGCTTAAGTGTCATCCCTGGATAGGTATGCTGATACACACAGTACTCGAGGATTTATAACAGAGGTAAATCACATGTATAAGTAACGTAAGATACTATTACCTCAATCCAAAATAGCGGAAGTAACAAGGTTGTGGATTCCCATCAACACCAACGGCAAAGTTGAGTGTAGAAATCTTAACCCTAACGTATCACTTACTCATCACAAGATAAACCTACAACATGAGACGTTGCAGCCACAAAGGGTCAGTACATTGAATGTACTGGCAAATTCACGCCATAGAGAGAAATGATGAACAATGGCTATCACTACATGCATATATGGCTGGTGAAAAAGCTCTATGGTTATAAGGTTTTTGCGAAAAGCCAATTTTCCCCTACTGCAACGGAATACATTTTAATTAACTATCATGGTGGTTGTTGAACATTGATAATGGTTGACAGCATTCTCAATCCCAATTAAGTAACATCATTAAACCCAACAAAATTATTTAAAGTCACATGATGAGATTCAGATGATAATCCAAGTACTAGATACTCAAAACGTCCATAACCAGGGACACGGCAAATCATCATTCGTTTATACACTCTGCAGAGGTTTGCGCACTTTTCCCCACAAGACCCGATCTCCTCCGTTGGATTTCTCGCACTACATGGTGTTTGAGAAACGGATGACCGAGACATTGTATTTCAGAAGCGTTTGAACCTTACGATGGGTAGACCGTACCACCTACTACCCCTACATCTTCTAGTCTACCACTATAAGAGTTCACACGACTTAATCAACTATGCTAGATCCCATAATAGCTTGTGGCTGCACACGGAAGTTTCTAGTATGAATAATCTCATGATCCCTTTGAACCTGGGTGGCGGTCCATAAAAAAACAGCCAATCCTGGAATACCCAGGTGCCTAGACAGGCAATCGCTAGAATACCTAGGTGCCCCAGTCCACCCAGATGTGTGTTAAAGTTGCCACCTTAAGTAAACCATCAATTAACAAACTCACATCTGTCATGAAATACTCTCAAACCCAATCCACGTCTACGAGCATAGCATGGCAATATAAGCATAACGTAATAGTAACTCCCAAGGTTTGAATGCAGGGCAATAGGTTCCTACCTCATCAACTACTTCCCAATACCCACATGTTATCAATCCTACTCCTGCAATGTTTGAGGGTGGGACTAATGCATAAAAACTGGGTATGAAAGGAATATGATCAAAGTGTGAACTTGCCTGCAATGTTGATGAAGATGATTCGCACTCAAAAATCTTGATAGATCTACTCATCACACTTCGGTCAATCTATCGTACCAAATCAATAGAACCACACATAAGCAATCACTCTACAGATCAGAAAGAACGAAGAAGACGATTCGGAAAACACCAAAACCAAGCAAATAACTCGTGCAACATAAAACAATTTCTTACAATACCAAAATTATATGAATTTGGCCTTATCAGAAAGTTTAGGTCAAGAGCTTCGATTTGCAAAAAGAATCAACTCAAACGGAGCTACGAAACTCAAGTTATGATCAAATGAAGTTTAAATCTAAATCTGATCTAATTCAAAGTTTAAAACTTTCAAAAACATGTTTGAGTTGTTTTATTGGATAGAGGGGATCATAACGAAGACGTGGGCGTTGGTTTCGTTGGATTTGGACAAACGAGTGAAAAGTAATGATCGTTTGAAGTTCAGGGACTAAACTGTAAAGAAAGTTCATCACGAATAAGCCCCTGACGTAAATAAACAGAGAAAAAGAAAAATCTAAATAGCGAACAATCGCTACCGAACACTACCGAACAAAATCGTTCGCTAGAGAACCCTAACTAATGAACGTCCATTAAATAAACCTTACTAAAAAGAAAACCGATCTAAACCTAACTAACCGAAAAGAACCGAAATAAAACCGTTCTAGGGTTTTACCGGTCGGGGCGGTTTTTCGTTGGAAAACCAGCAGCGAAACTCCGGTGGCTTCCCGCGGCGGCGGGCGTTGGCGAGGAGCGGGGCGATGGCTGTGGGCGAGAAGCGGCAAGGCACATCGCGGCAGCGGGGAGCGCTGGCGTGGTGCGGGCAGGGTGGCAGCGCTGGCGGCGGTGCGGCGCTAGCTGCGGCGGCGAAGTCCGGCGGCAGGCCGTGGTGCTAGGGCGCAGCGGCGAGATGCGGTGAGGTGCGAGGCGAGGGAGGAGGAGAGACAGGCCCCGGGGCGGCGCCTTTTATGAGGAGGGGCGAGGAGGCGGCGTGGGGAAGGGACAGGAGGAGGCCGGGGCGAAGACGGCGGTGCCGGCGGTGTCGGGCGGGAGCTGGACTCCCTGCTGGAGGTCGGGGACGACCGGGGTGCGGCGTTGGGCCGGCTGGGCCGTGGCCTGGCTGGCTGGGTCGGCCCGGTCCGGTCGGTCCAGAAGTTAAAAAAAACATTTTCCAGAGAAAGAAAAATAAAACTAAATAAATAAAAAATTTACATAGGCATATAATATATCAAAATTTTCAGAAAAAGATTTCCTACAAGATGAACATTTTCCTAGCATTAAATAAAAGTCACACAAATTCAGATGATTCAAAGAGTGCTACTGGTCTAATAAAATCCAATAAAAATCATTTTAGAAATACCAGAATGAATTCAAATTTATTTATCTCCAATTTTCTGATGTAGGGAATCATGTTACCCTATTTTCCATATATTTTATTTTTGGAGAAAAATAATTTGAATAAAACTCAAATAACTCCAAATTGAAAATAAATTCAAAAAGATCTTTAAATGTGATCTTTGAAACTCCCAACTCATATTTCATAATTTGAAGAAGTCATTTTATCTTCTCTCGTGAAAATCATTGAGTTGCATAAAGTTTCTGAATTGGAAAATATTTCCCAATGGAATTCAAATATTTTTCAAACACCCTTTTCATTTATTTAAATGGAAGAAGTCATGTCATCTTCTCTCTAGGGTTTTGTATTTGAAAAGAATTTGAATTCACGAAGATCATAAATGCAAAATGAAAGTTTGGGAAAGTCCTTTTATTCCCTCTCATTTAACTTTCAAAAAGGTTTCAAATTTCATTCAATTTCACACAATCAATCAAACAATCAATAAAATCTATGTATTTATTATAACATTCCATAATTTAGAATTTTGGGATGTTACAAACCTACCACCCTTAAAAGGAATCTCGTCCTCGAGATTCGGAGAGGCTAGAAAGAAATAGGTTAGGTTCGGGGTCTCTTCAAAATTTCATCAATCGTGTCCGGGGTCTGGGGTGCTACCACCCTTAGAAGCATGGTTACGGTTCCATCAAAACTCATATACTCCATCCATATTGTTAACAGTGTCGGTCTTCTCAGATCTTCAGGATAATTCCTTATCTGGGCTCTTTCGGTAGTGGCATAACCTTTTCCTCAATTCTTCTGTCTTTCATCTTGGTAAGGTTCTTCTGTGACTGGGTCTTCTTAGCTGACGGGTCTGGTGCCAAAACTAAACAACTATCGATATCTCATGGTGGTCAACAATTTATGGTTTCTCCTGGAGGAAACGGGTCTAGGTTGATCCTCACCATATAACCTATGGTTGGCAAAAAGCTGTCGTGTACAAGGGAAAAATTCTTATACCATTCTAAAGTTTAACAAGGTTTAATATCGTCGTCTCTCTACTATAGGCAAGTCTATCAGATTTACCATCCCATATAGCAAGGCGAACAATAAGAGTAAGTCGGTATGGTAATCAATCCATCCCGCACCCAAATCATTACCTTGTACATGGTTTAGCGAATCTCGCATTCTAACACTCGGTCATCCTCACAAGCATTGCAGAATTTCTCTTGTCGACGAACTAATTTCGGATAATTCCATGGATTCTGCAAGCCAAACAAACATCTATCGTTCCTTCACAACTCTCAGGTTTTGTGTTACTCCTATAAAATTGTTTGCCGATAAATGTCGTATCGTCCTCCAGGGTTCTTCCTTCAGCAAGGATGTGCTTGCTTCTTGGCAGGTCCTGGGGCCTGTGGGTTATGGCCCATCTCATCACTTGTAGTCCTTGAACTTATCATCGAACAACTGATCATTATTCCAACTTCCAACTTCCTAGTATTCTTAAATCCATCCAATTGTATTGTCTTCCTTCCTTCTATTGGCACCAAACTAGGACATGATTACTCAGACTCATCATGGAGTTTCCATTGATCCATATTTCCGACATCATACCTCCTTTATATCCAATAGTAATTTATCTGTTCATCCTCGTGGGATATCCCACATACTGAGATAAAAACTTATACTTATGGAGTCCATATTCCACTTCGTGGAACATCATTATCCTTTCCAGGGTCAAGCGTCCTTACAGGGGAATATTGGCCATCTCTGCATGCCACTTCTTCAACTGGGAAGCGCAAAGCACATCATGAACTCCTGACAGTCCTTCGGGTGACTCCAGCTTGTTGGCCACTTATCCCATATGCTCCAAAACTCGGTATGGTCCTACAAATCTCGGGGATAACTGTCCCTTAACTCCAATCCGTTTAACTCCTCGGAGAGGGGACACATGAGACATGCTCTATCTCCAATTTCATAGACTACCTCCTTGAGTTTTTGAGTCTACATAACTCTTCTGCCTGGACTGAGCTACCTTCAGTCTATCTCGAATAAACTTAACATTCTCTTCTGACTCCTTGATCACATTTGGTCAAAACAACTGACGGCCTCCAACTTCGTCCCACACACTCTTGGGGTATCACACTTATCGAGACAAAACTCGTATTCATATTGTCCGAAATCCACTCAGTGGAGTATCCTTATCTTTTCCAGGGGTCAACGGTTCTTACAGGGTACTACCACCCTTAAAATGCACAAATCTTCCATAGACCATATTTCTCATATCCTCAGAATGGCCAAAATTCTTTTTCATAGAGTAACAACTCATAAAATCCATATCAGTACCAACGATGCTAACTTTATTCATTCTCAAGTGATTACAATCTCTCGCTTCTCCATTACATGTCTCAACTCAACACCTCAATATAAAAGAAAATGTTCTCACTTCTACTACTCCATTTCGTTTGTTGCAAACTCAACTATCTAGCACAAGTTTCCTTCTCCTTGGGGCATTCTTTGGCAAAGTGCCCTGCTCCATTACAACTAAAACATATTACTTCTGACAAGTATCGAGGTTTCCTTTTTGGGCAACTGTTGAGGTAGTGCCCTGACTCCTTGCACCTATAACAGGTGATACGACTCAGGTCCTTCCTGGAATCCAATCTGCTTCTCTTCCTAGACATTTCCATGCCAATCATGGCTTCTATTTCTTGTGGGTCATATTCTACTTCCTCTGTCGGGAATTCTACTAGATCCCCATTCATGCAATTCTGGGAGAGGTGTCCTTCTTCTCCACATGAATAGCATGACTTGGTGCAGGTTTTAATTGGTTCTTCTTTGGGTGTGTCCCCCACCTTTTCCTTCATCAAAGTTTCTTCTAAAATTTCCATGAGGGCTCATTTCATTACTTCTTTCTTCTATTGGATGGTTCGTTGTACCATGGGGTAAATGTGACACTGAGCAGGATAGTGGGTAGTCCCTTCACACAAGAAACAAGTAATCTGCCTACTTGGGCATTCTTCAACTGGGTGACTTCCTTCACAATTAGGGCATTCATCCTTGTGTTCTTTATGGGTGTGTCCTATTTCTCCACAAATCTTGCATGCACAAGGTTTCTTCATATCCTTTCCATAAGGCTTCAACTTCTGGGACACAAGCCGAGACTTTGGCAGAGTCAACTTAAATTCTTTCCAAGTGGTTACTCCTTGCCATCCATTGATGGTTTGGTACATCCTCCACCAAGTAGCAGCACCTCTTTCAAAGCACTGAAGAGCATGTTGGGTCATATCATGTCCAACTATAGGGTTATTCTCCATGTGATCCTCCATGTTTTGAATCCATTGGTCCATCTCCAATTGACTCATCGGTCTAGAAAATATAAGCTCACCTTCATTCATCCTCTATTGGGTCCATGGGTTTGGGGTGAGATAAGAGAGATAGAGAGGGATACACACAATACAAACAAAAGTTTTGAAAAGACAGATTTTATTTGTGGCTGTCGGGAAAAACATCAAACAAATGACAGCTCACAAACATCGCATCTAACGTAGGTATATAACAGGGGTTTGGTCTTCTAAAGGTCAATAAATCTTCAACGTCTCCAATCTCTTCAAGCCTTGTTCATGTCTCCAATGGCTTCTTCCGATCATGCTTGTCTTTCTCAAGTTCTTTTGCCAGCTCATCTTTGTTGTAGCAAAGTCTCTCGTGACATCCTTGAATATTCTGGAGTTGCATTCCAAACTTCTAGGTTTCAACATCCTTGGCATGAGCCATGGTCATACTGTCCTTCAGTTCCTAACAAATCTCCGGTATCTCGAGGTTGTAGCTCCTCCAGCTTGGCTACTTTCAGCTGTTGTTTCCAGAGTTTTTCACGAAATGCTTCCTTGTCTAATACGGCTTCATAGAGCTCCACCTTAAACTTCTTGATGTACTACTCCAGATCCTGGTGATACACCGGCTAAGGTTAAAACTTCATCTTACTGATAGGTGTTCCATCAGTCTTCTTCCATCAAATCCATTCTGAAGAAATGCATCCTTAACTCAGCACGGTGACAATAGCATCAGCGGGAGATGACATCACGGATAATCGTGTTTCTGCTCTTGTCATTCCCATGAGCTATCATTCCATAGTTGATATCTCCTGCCCTAGAGTTTTCTTTGACAAAACTTTGAGTTCTCATGCTCCTTGTTTCAGTCTTTCTCCGATACACCTTGATCTTGGGTATTGACAACTTCCATAGTCTGCCAAGTTCCATAAGGGTAGCCTTCCTAGGTCATACAAATCTGGGAATTCTTCAGAGCCTTCCAATTCTCCTAGTCTTCAGAGTCTTCAACTGTTGTAGTTTCCATTATTCAGATGCACGGAAAATACTCTTCATTCCGAAGAGGTCTTAGTTGTCCGATATCTTGTAATTCTTGGAGTGGTCTCATCAGTTGAATCTTCGTGTGGTCAAAAGGGGAAAGGGGTATGGTCTCACTAAAGGGAATTTTTGAATAAGCTCAGAAGAGAAGAGAGGTAAAAGATCTTTTTGAAAGGGAAAGTTGTAGAGAAAAAATCTTTGCAATGGGTTTGCCAGTTTCTAGGGTCATGTCCTACAGTCAACATGTGCTCTGATACCAGTTTGTAGCAACCCGACCCGAATGGATCAAGTCTCTGTGCTTAAGTGTCATCCCTGGATCGGTATGCTGACACACACAATACTCGAGGATTTATAACAGAGGTAAATCACATGTATAAGTAACATAAGATACTATTACCTCAATCCAAAATAGCGGAAGTAACAAGGTTGTGGATTCCAATCAACACCAACGGCAAAGTTGAGTGTAGAAATCCTAACCCTAACGTATCACTTACTCGTCGTAAGATAAACCTGCAACATGAGACATTGCAGCCACAAAGGGTCAGTACATTGAATGTACTGGCAAATTCACACCATAGAGAGAAATGATGAACAATGGCTATCACTACATGCATATATGGCTGGTGGAAAAGCTCTATGGTTATAAGGTTTTTGCGAAAAGCCAATTTTCCCCTACTGCAACGGAATACATTTTAATTAACTATCATGGTGGTTGTTGAACATTGAGAATGGTTGACAGCATTCTCAATCCCAATTAAGTAACATCATTAAACCCAACAAAATTATTTAAAGTCACATGATGAGATTCAGATGATAATCCAAGTACTAGATACTCAAAACGTCCATAACCGGGGACACGACTAATCATGATTAGTTTATACACTCTGCAGAGGTTTGCACACTTTCCCCCACAAGACCCGATCTCCTCCGTTGGATTTCTCTCACTACATGGTGTTTGAGAAACGGATGACCGAGACATAGTATTTCAGAAAGTTTGCACCTTACGATGGGTAGACCATACCACCTACTACCCCTACGTCTGCTAGTCTACCACTGTAAGACTTCACACGACTTAATCAACTATGCTAGAGCCCATAATAGCTTGTGGCTGCACACGGAAGTTTCTAGTATGAATAATCTCATGATCCCTTTGAACCTGGGTGGCGGTCCATAAAAAAACAGGCAATCCTGGAATACCCAGGTGCCTAGGAAGGCAATCGCTAGAATACCCATGTGCCCCAATCCACCCAGATGTGTGTTAAAGTTGCCACCTTAAGTAAACCATTAATTAACAAACTCACATTTGTCATGAAATACTCTCAAACCCAATCCACATCTACGAGCATAGCATGGCAATATAAGCATAACGTAATAGTAACTCCCAAGGTTTGAATGCAGGGCAATAGGTTCCTACCTCATCAACTACTTCCCAATACCCACATGTTATCAATCCTACTCATGCAATGTTTGAGGGTGGGACTAATGCATAAAAACTGGGTATGAGAGGAATATGATCAAAGTGTGAACTTGCCTGCAATGTTGATGAAGATGATTTGCACTCAAAAATCTTGATAGATCTACTCGTCACACTTCGGTCAATCTATCGTACGCAAGCAATAGAACCACACATGAGCAATCACTCAACAGATCAGAAAGAACGAAGAAGACGATTCGGAAAACACCAAAACCAAGCAAATAACTCTTGCAACATAAAACAATTTCTGACAGTACCAAAATTATATGAATTTGGCCTTATCAGAAAGTTTAGGTCAAGAGCTTCGATTTGCAAAAAGAATCAACTCAAACGGAGCTACGAAACTCAAGTTATGATCAAACGAAGTTTAAATCTAAATCTGATCTAATTCAAATTTTAAACTTTCAAAAACATGTTTGAGTTGTTTTAATGGATAGAGGGGATCATAACAAAGACGTGGGCATTGGTTTCGTTGGATTTGGACAAACGAGTGAAAAGTAATGATCGTTTGAAGTTTAGGGACTAAACTGTAAAGAAAGTTCATCACAAATAAGCCCCTGACGTAAATAAAGAGAGAAAAAGAAAAATCTAAATAAGGAACGTTCGCTACCGAACACTACCGAACAAAATCGTTCGCTAGAGAACCCTAACTAATGAACGTCCATTAAATAAACCTTACTAAAAAGAAAACCGATCTAGACATAACTAACTGAAAAGAACCGAAATAAAAACCATTCTAGGGTTTTACCGGTCGGGGCAGTTTTTCGTTGGAAAACCGGCGGTGAAACTCCGGCGGCTTCCCGCGGCGGCGGGCGTGGCGAGGAGCGGGGCGATGGCTGCGGGCGAGCAGCAGCAAGGCACAACGTGACAGCGGGGAACGGTGGCGCAGTGCGGGCAGGGCGGCAACGCTGGCGGCGGTGCGGCGCTAGCTGCGGCGGCGAAGTCCGGCGGCAGGCGGCGGTGCTAGGGCGCGGCGGCGAGATGCGAGGTGAGGGAGGAGGAGAGACGGGCCCCGGGGCGGCGCCTTTTATGAGGAGGGGCGAGGAGGCGGCGTGGGGAAGGGGCAGGAGGAGGCCGGGGCGAAGACGGCGGCGCCGGCGGTGTCAGGCGGGAGCTGGACTCCCCGCTGGAGGTCGGGGACGACCGGGGTGCGGCGTTGGGCCGGCTGGGCCATGGCCTAGCTGGCTGGGCCGGCCCGGTCCGGTCGGTCCAGAAGTTTTTTTTCAAAAAAAAACATTTTCCAGAGAAAGAAAAATAAAAACTAAATAAATAAATTTTTTACATAGGCATATAATATATCAAAATTTTCAGACAAAGATTTCCTACAAGATGAACATTTTCCTAGCATTAAATAAATTTCACACAAATTTAGATAATTCAAAGAGTGCTACTGGTCTAATAAAATCCAATAAAAATCATTTTAGAAGTACTAGAATGAATTCAAATTTATTTATCTCCAATTTTCTGATGTAGGGAATCATGTTACCCTATTTTCCATATATTTTATTTTTGGAGAAAAATAATTTGAATAAAACTAAAATAACTCCAAATTGAAAATAAATTCAAAAAGGACTTTAAATGTGATCTTTGAAACTCCCAACTCATATTTCATAATTTGAAGAAGTCGTTTTATCTTCTCTCGTGAAAATCATTGAGTTGCATAAAGTTTCTGAATTGGAAAATATTTCCCAATGGAATTCAAATATTTTTCAAACACCCTTTTCATTTATTTAAATGGAAGAAGTCATGTCATCTTCTCTCTAGGGTTTTGTATTTGAAAAGAATTTGAATTCACGAAGATCATAAATGCAAAATGAAAGTTTGGTAAAGTCCTTTTATTCCCTCTCATTTAACTTTCAAAAAGGTTTCGAATTTCACTCAATTTCACACAATCAATCAAATCTATATATTTATTATAAAATTCTAAAATTTAGAATTTTGGGATGTTACAGCACAAATCCGAGGGTGGTGAACAGTCAAAGAATCAAACATTATATCTCAGGTAATCCCATAAATGTTGAAACTAAAGTTATTGAAACCGTAACCCTGGAGGAATACATAAGGGACACTTTCCAGAACGTTTCAGACTCTGAAAAGAAAAAGGTACGTGGTGCGGTAAGTAAACCAACTCCAAAACGGTTCTAATGGCAAATTTTCTCCGTTTTGGAATATTTAAGAAAATAGGAAAATAAGAAGTAGACCGGGAAGGACACGAGGCTTCCACGAGGGTGGAGAGTGTGCCCTACCCCCTTGGGCGCGCCCCCTGTCTCGTGGGCACCTCGTGTGCTCTCCGGACTCCGTTTTCTTGCATGATACTTCTTTTGGTCTGTAAAAATTCACTATATAATCTCCCGAAGGTTTTGACCACTGTATCATGCAAATATCTTCTGTCTTTGTTTCGAGCTATTTTTCTAACAAATCTAGATCGCCATGGCGTCTTCAAGTGCCCCCAAGGACAAGTTCTTCGAGAAGGTCATCAACCCCTACCTCGCGGAGGTGCTGCAACACCCTCAAACCATTGAGATGCGTGAGGGGTTAGTGCATATCTACGATGCTGAGGGACTAAGGAGGATCGGAAGCATGGAAACAAGGCTCGAGGCATTGGAGAAACAAGTTTTCAAGTGGCAGGAGATGGTGGAACGTGGACTCGACTCCAATCATATAATGATCATGGAGTTCACCAACAACCACAAGCTGGATGACAAGAACATTGGGGAGGCTATCTTCAAGCTTCACGAGAAAATCGAGCGCCTCCAAGCCCAGATCTATGACCTATAAAACTAAAACTATGAGTATGAATATAGATTCAAGAGGATGAGTTTGGCTGCAGATTTGAGGTTCCCGGAGACTCAATCATCCTTCTATGATGGTGAGCCTATGCCTTGGAAGATGGACGACAAGCCTACATCATCAACAACTCCATCATCACCACCTCCGAGGAAGGAAACATAAACACATGGGTATGGGCACTCCCCTTTGCAACTGCCAAGCTTGGGGGAGTGCCCCGGTATCGTATCACCATCACCTTTATCTTTACCGTTTTTCTTAGTTCGATCCTTTTGGTAATATATTGATCTAGTAGAATAAAGTTTTAGTATGATCTAGTTGTGAGTTTTGCTTTATGATCCATCTATTTAATCGAGTCCGTGAGCTTTATATAATAAAGATTAGTGTTGAGTCAAGGGCTTGATTATTTTGCTATGATCTTGAGGGAATAGAATAAAAGAAATAGAAATAAAGAGAAATAAAGAGAACATATGGATCTTATGGAGAGTAATGACTTCACATATATAGAGTATGATGAATAAAAGTTGTTGAGAGTTGACAAACATAGTTTTGGTCATCGTTGCAATTGATAGTAAGTAATAAAGAAAGAGAGGTTTTCACATATAAATATACTATCTTGGGAATCTTTTATGATTGTGAGCACTCATTAAAGTATGACATGCTAAAGAGTTGATCTTGGACAAGGAAGACAATGTAATGGGTTATGTTTTCTCACATCTAAGATAGATTATATTGTCATGGATCATCCAACATGTTGAGCTTGCCTTTCCCTCTCATGCTAGCCAAATTCTTTGCACCAAGTAGAGATACTACTTGTGCTTCCAAATATCCTTAACCTAGTTTTGCCATGAGAGTCTACCATATCTACCTATGGATTGAGTAAGATCCTTCAAGTAAGTTGTCATCGTTGCAAGCAATAAAAATTGCTCTCTAAATATGTATGATTTATTAGTGTGGAGAAAATAAGCTTTATACGATCTTGTGATGTGGAAGAAATAAAAGCGACGGACTGCATAATAAAGGTCCATATCACAAGTGGCAATATAAAGTGACGTTCTTTCGCATTAAGATTTTGTGCATCCAACCATAAAATCATATGACAACCTCTGCTTCCCTCTATGAAGGGCCTATCTTTTATTCTTGTCTTATACTTCATGCAAGAGTCATGGTGATCTTCACCTTTCCTTTTTACATTTTATACTTTGGCAAGCACAATGTGTTGGAAAGATCCCAATATATATGGCTAATTTGATGTGGGTTTTCATGAACTATTATTGTTGACATTACCCTTGAGGTAAAAGGTTGGGAGGCAAAACTATAAGCCCCTATCTTTCTTTGTGTCCGATTAAAACTTCACAACCATAAATATCGCATGAGTGTTAGCAATTGTGAAAGACTAAATGATGGTTGAGTACGTGGACTTGCTGAAAAGCTCATATTGACTCTTTCCGATGTTATGATAAATTGCAATTGCCTCAATGACTGAGATTATAGTTTTTTGTTTCTCAATGAAGTTTCTGATTCATACCTGAAATTGTGATGGAATTATTACTTTAGCATAAGAGATCATATGACAATATATATATATATATATATATATATGTTGTTGTTCTAAGAATGATCATGATGCCATCATGTCCGTACTTTATTTTATCGACACCTATATCTTTAAACATGTGGACATATTTTTCGATTTCGGTTTTCGCTTGAGGACAAGCGAGGCCTAAGCTTGGGGGAGTTGATACGTCCATTTTGCATCATGCTTTCATATCGAGACTTATTGCATTATGGGCTGTTATTACACATTATGTCACAATACTTATGCCTATTCTCTCTTATTTTACAAGGTTTACATGAAGAGGGGGAATGCCAGCAGCTGGAATTCTGGGCTGGAAAAAGAGCAAATATTAGAGACCTATTCTGCACATCTCCAAAAGTCCTGAAACTCCACAGGAATTATTTTCAGAATATATAAAAAATATTGGGCGAAATAAGTACCAAAGGAGGGCCACCCACCGTCCACAAGGGTGGGGGCGCGCCCTACCCCCTGGTGGCCGTCCGATGCCCATCTTTGGATATATGGAGTCTTTCATCGAGGAAAAAATCATAAGCTAGCTAACGGGACGAAACTCCGCCGCCACAAGGCGGAAACTTGGCGGAACCAATCTAGGGCTCTGGTGGAGCTGTTCTGCCGGGGAAACTTCCCTCGAGGAGGGGGAAATCATCGCCATCGTCATCACCAATGATCTTCTCATCAAGAGGGGGTCAATCTCCATCAACATCTTCACCAACACCATCTCATCTCAAACCCTAGTTCATCTCTTGTATCCAATCTTTGTATCCAAACCTCAGATTGGTAACTGTGGGTTGCTAGTAGTGTTGATTACTCCTTGTAGTTGATGCTAGTTGGTTTACTTGGTGGAAGATCATGTGTTCAGATCCATTATGCATATTAATAACCCTCTGATTATGAACATGAATATTCTTTGTGAGTAGTTACGTTTGTTCCCGAGGACATGGGAGAAGTCTTGCTATAAGTAGTCATGTGAATTTGGTATTCGTTTGATATTTTGATGAGATGTATGTCATCCCTCTAGTGGTGTCATGTGAACGTCGACTACATGACACTTCAGCATTATTTGGGCCTAGAGGGAGGCATTGGGAAGTAATAAGTAGATGATGTGTTGCTAGAGTGACAAAAGCTTAAACCCTAGTTTATGCGTTGGTTCGTAAGGGGCTGATTTGGATCCATATGTCTCATGCTATGGTTAGGTTTACCTTAATAGTTCTGTTGTAGTTGCGGACGCTTGCAATGGGGGTTAATCATAAGTGGGATGCTTGTCCAAGTAAGGATAGTACCCAAGCACCGGTCCACCCACATATCACATTATCAAAGTACCGAATGCGAATCATCTGAACGTGATGAAAACTAGCTTGACGATAATTCCCATGTGTCCTTGGGAGCGCTTTCCTTTACATAAGAGTTTGTCCAGGATTGTCCTTTGCTACAAAAAGGATTGGGCCATATTGTTGCACCTTATTTAGTTTCATTACTTGCTACCCGTTACCAATTACCTTATCACAAAACTATCTGTTACCGATAATTTCAATGCTTGCAGAAAATACCTTGTTGAAAACCGCTTATCATTTCCTTCTACTTCTCATTGGGCTCGACGCTCTTACTTATCAAAAAGGTTACGATAGATCCCCTACACTTGTGGGTCATCAATGACCAGCGGCGTAAACCATGGAGGGGGCGCCACACATGGTAGGAATCAATGATGTGTGTTCTAGCGGTGCCCCCCACATATATATAGGTGGGAGAGGGAGAGGGTCTGCAAGGGGCGCCCGAAGTAGGCGTAATCCTACTTGGGCGCCTCCTACAAGTCGGCCTCCCCCTTCCATAAGTGTCGGAGGGGGAAGGAAAGAGAGGGGGAGGCCGAATCCTCCCATTTCCTTTTCCCTTTCCTCCTTTCATTTCCCCCTTATTTCGGCCTATAGGGGGAGCACCAGCCTGTTAGGGCTGGTCTGTCCCTCTCTTGGCCCATTAGGCCCATATAGCTTGCCGGGGGTTGCCTGGAACCCCTTCCGGTGACCCGATACATACCCGGTACCCCCGGAACACTTTCGGTGTCCGAATACTATCGTCCTATATATGAATATTTACCTCTCGACCATTTCGAGACTCCTCATCATGTCCCTGACCTTATCCGGGACTCCGAAGTACATTTGGTCACCAAATCACATAACTTATAATACAAAATTGTTATCGAACGTTAAGCGTGTGGACCCTACGGGTTCGTGAATTATATAGACATGACCGAGACACCACTTCGGTCAATAACCAACAGCGGAACCTGGATGCTCATATTGGTTCCTACATATTCTACAACAATCTTTATCGGTCAAACCGTAATGACAAGATAAGTTATTCCTTTTGTCATCGGTATGTTACTTGCCCGAGATTCCATCGTCGGTATCTTCATACCTAGTTCAATCTCGTTACCAGCAAGTCTCTTTACTCGTTCTGTAATGCATGATGTCGAAAGTAACTCATTAGTCACATTGCTTGCAAGGCTTATTATGATGTGCATTACCAAGAGGGCCCGGAGATACCTCTTCGATACTCAGAGTGACAAATCCTAATCTCGATCTATGCTGACCCAACAAATACCTTCGGAGATACCTATAGAGCATCTTTATAATCACCTAGTTACGTTGTGACATTTGATAGAACACAAGGTATTCCTCTGGTATTCGGGAGTTGCATAATCTCATAGTCAAAGGAATATGTATATGACATGAAGAAAGCAATAGCAATAAAACTTAACAAGAATTATGCTAAGCTAACAGATGGGTCTTGTCCATCACATCATTCTCCTAATGATATGATCCCATTTACCAAATGAAAACTCATGTCTATGGTTAGGAAACTTAACTGTCTTTGATAAACGAGCTAGTCTAGTAGAGGCTTACTAGGGACACTTTGCTTTGTCTATGTATATCCACACATGTATCAAGTTTCCGGTTAATACAATTCTAGCATGAATAATGAACAATTATCATGATATAAGGAAATATAAATAACAACTTTACTATTGCCTCTGGGGCATATTTCCTTCACCACCTTGCCTCCATCATCACGGTCTGTGAGGCCTTCCTCCGTATTGAACCACACTTCGGCATGTGGCTGAAGATCTTCAGCGTCAAGCCGAAGTCCAGCAGCTCCGAGCTCGTGGAGTGTGGAGGCAACATGATCAGCAAAAACCAGAAGGTCGGCTAGTTTAAAAGCACCTTTATAGAGACCGTCAAGGAGTGGCAGCGCGAGTGGTTTCACATCATTGAGCCGCTTGCCGCTAGCCAGGCTGAGTTGCCGGTGTTTTTGGCTGGGCCTCCAAGGAAGCTTATGTCCTGGAAGAAGAAGGACCTTGCCTGGGGAAACCCCAATGAGGTGGAGGTTTTCACCAAAAAGATCTAGTGGTGGTCTGGCAGAAAAACCTCCAACTGGTGATGTGCTACATGTCATGCTCCACCACCGCATCCTCCCACTTCAACTTCGGGCCACCTGGATGTGGGAGCACAAGCCTGAGGATGCAGCACCCGTCCACCAGTTCTTTTGCTCCACCTCGGCCAGAATGTGTACGCGGCTATTCAAGCCATCCGAGGACGAATTCCCTTCGGATGAGCATCACCTTGGCTTTGAAGTTGGCTACGACGCCCCCGAGGTAATCTTTTAATGCACAGTTCTATATTCTGCGTTATAGACCTCGACTAACCAACTGGTCTCATACTAGCAGAACTGGATATCCAAGCTGTAGTGGATGTTGTGCCCGGCACTGCTACCCGAGAGGGAGAGGACCCCCTGCTCACGGCCCTCCTAGCTGAGGAGCTGCACGTAGTCATACCCAAAGGGTCAAAGCTTCAGAAGGGCAAGGCGGGTCTTCGGACCCAGGAGACCTCGGTCACCTGATCCGAGGAGACCCACGCCTCCTCCACTCACAAGGACGACATGGAGGAGTACATGGGGGAAGGGAACCCTTTCCTTAAGGGAAAGAGGGCGGCGTTCGAGGACACCAAGGCCGAAGTGCGGCTGAAGGACCAGAAGAGGGCGTGGAAGGCTTCTGCTGAGCCCGCCAGCAGGCCCGCCCTGCCAGCAAAGATCACCTTCTCCGATGAGTCAGATGACGACCTCCTCGTGGTGGGGAAGGAGAAGCCAGATCCCCAGAGGTATGTCGTCGTAATCATACTTGGTTTTCAAGAACTCCTTTCTTCAAGATGAAACTCATATAGGTTATTCTCTTTAGTTGACCGATGGTGCACCTAAGCGACGGCAATTCAAGCAGACCGCCGCTCGCCAATGGGAAACCTGATCTTGCCACTCCTCCTCCAGCTCTCGAGGGGCTGGGGGAGGTGACATACGGACCGGCCCCCCTAGCTAATACCATGAGGGCTGAGATATCGGTCATCATGGTCGTGGTTGATACCTCGGCCCAGGATGGCTAAAGGGACGAGGTCCCCGAGGTCATCAAAGAAGGGCTGTGCCAGACATCGGTCCAGCCGAGGCCGACTCCGGAGCCAACGCCATAGCCGGAGGCCTTCATGCCCAGCACTTCGGTGCTTGGTTTCAAGGTTCTACCTCCCCCGCCTCCCGCTCTAGGGTGGGCTACCGCGTGATGGACCAAAGAGATGGGGGTAGCCTTAACGGGCTCCTCCATCAAGCAAGAGCATCGTGCACTAATCGGCGCGGTGATGCAAGGCTTGTGGTCTGCAATGGCCGGGATGCGTGAGTTCTTCATGGGCCTCGTTACGAGCTTCGAGGTAAATTTCTCTATATTTTGTATTAAGAGCAATCTCCATGCTTAGGACTATTGGCAAATCCGTGCTTTTTCCCGAAGACTTTTTCATCTGAATCACTGCATAGTGCTTAGATGCCGTAGATAGTGAGTAGCCCCCGACACCAAAGCTAGTTTTAAGAAACTGGCTTTGGAATCAAAGCAGAGTAGCGAAAGGTGATAAAAAAGTAGCCCCCAGGACTCTGGCGGGCATAAAAAATTTGAGTCCGGAGTACTTATATTGGGAACAGGGACTAAGTAAGAATTGTATGTCTATAGGCTTCGACCTTGGCTCCGATCTCCGCCTCCGAGAAGATTCCAGAGATGAACCGCAAACTCACGAGGTATAAAGAGGACCTTGATATGATGAACAAGCAGATCGAAAATTCTGAAGGTAAGTTAGAAATCTGAGATGTTGTCAAATTTACTTTGAGTAAAGATAGCTTGTTTGAATTAGAAGCTAATGCTGAACTATTTGAATGATAGCTGCTTGATGTCGCTTGAAACTGCGTCGGTATTTCCCCAAAGAGGAAGAAATGATGCAGTACATCTACAGTAGGTATTTCCATCAGTTGTAAAATCAAGGTATCAATCCAGTAGGAGAACCAAGCAACACTATGTAAATGGTACCTGCACACAAAGAACAAATACTTGCAACCTGACGCATAAGAGGGGTTGTCAATCCCTCCATGGTAAAAAGATAGATAAATTTGTGGTAGATTGGATAAATAGCTCTCGATAAAACACGAAATAAAATAAATAAAGAAAAAGTACAGCAAGGTATTTTGTGGTTTTGGAATAATATATATATATATGAAAATAAAAGCAAATGAAAATGGATATCAAGGCAAATATGATAAAGAATAGATCTGGGGGCCGTAGATTTCACTACTGGCTTCTCTCGAGAAATAGCACATGGTGGGTAAAAAATTACTGTTGGGCAATTGATAGAATATCAAATATTTATGACACTATCCAAGGAAAGGATCAATATATAGGCATCACGTCCAAGATTAGTAGACTGACTCCTTCCTGCATCTACTACTATTAGTCCACACATCGACCGTTACCAGCATGCATCTAGTGTATTAAGTTCATGGAGAAATGGAGTAATGCAATAAGAATGATGACATGATGTAGACGAGATCTATTCATGTAGGAATAGCCCCCATCTTGTTATCCTTAATAGCAATGATACACGCGTGTCTTGCTACCCCATCTATCACTGGGAAAGAACACCGCAAGATTGAACCCATCACACATCACCTCTTCCTATGGCAAGAAAAATCGATCTAACCAAAGATTCGAAGAAGAAATACGAGGCTATAAATAATCATGCATATAAGGGATCAAAAAAGACTCAAATAATATTCATGGATATAGATCTGATCATAAACTCAAAGTTCATCGAATCCCAACAAACACACCGCAAAAAGATTTACATCAAGTAGATCTCCAAGAGACCATTGTATTGGGAATCAAAAGAGAGAGAGAGAGAGAGAGAGAGAGAGAGAGAGAGAGAGAGAGAGAGGAAGCCATCTAGCTACTGCCTACGGACCCTTAGGTCTATTGTGGCTTACTCACGCATCATCGGAGAAGCACCAATGAGGACGATCAACCCCTCCACGATGTTGTTAGATTGGATCTCGTGGTTCTAGAACTTGCGGTGGCTGGAATTGTGTTTTGTCGACTCCCCTAGGGTTTCCGGAATACTGATGCGGCTTGAACTACGTCAAAATTTCCCAAAGAGGAAGGGATGATGCAGCATAACTACGGTAGGTATTTCCCTCAGTGATGAGACCAAGGTTATCAAACTAGTAGGAGAACCATCCAACAACACGTAAACAACTCCTGCACACAAAGAACAAATACTTGAAATACGACGTAAGAGAGGAGTTGTCCATCCCTCACGAGTAAAAATATATGTAAAATTGTAGTAGGTTGGATACATAGATCTCACGGGAATGCGAGATAAAATAAATAAATAAATAAAAATTGCAGCAAGGTATTTTTGTATTTTTGGATTAAGAGTTCTGAAAATAAAAGAAAATAAAAATAGATCGCAAAGGCAAATATAATAAAGAAGAGACTTGGGGCCGTAAGTTTCACTAGTGGCTTCTCTCGAGAAAAACAACAACAGTGGGTAAACAAATTACTGTTTGGCAATTGATAGAACTTCAAATAATCATGAAGATATCCAGGAAAAGATCATTATATGGGCATCACGTCCAAGATTAGTAGACCGACTCCTGCCTGCATCTACTACTATTACTCCACACATCGACCACTATCCAGCATGCATCTAGTGTATTAAGTTCATGGAGAAACGGAGTAATGCAATAAGAACGATGACACGATGTAGACAAGATCTATTTATGTAGAAATATACCCCATCTTCTTATCCTTAATAGCAATGATACATACGTGTCGGTTCCCCTTCTGTCACTGGGATCAAGCACCGTAAGATCGAACCCATCAGAAAGCACCTCTTCCCATGGTAAGAAAAATTGATCTAGTTTGCCTAACTAAACAAAAGATTCGAAGAAGAAATACGAGGCTATAAGTAATCATGCATATAAGAGATCAACAGACTCAAATAATTGTCATGGATAAAAACATAGATCTGATCATAAACTCAAAGTTCATCGGATCCCAATAAACACACCACAAAAAGAGTTACATCAAATAGATATCCAAGAGACCATTGTATTGAGAATCAAAAGAGAGAGAGGAAGCCATCTAGCTACTAACTACGGACCTGAAGGTCTACAAAAGACTACTCACGCATCATTGGAGAGGCACCAATGAGGATGATGAAACCCTCCGTGATGGTGTCTAGATTGGATCTATGGTTTTTGTAACTTGCGGCTGCTGGAATTAATATTCGTTGACTCCCCTAGGGTTTTTAGAATATTGGGGTATTTATAGAGCAAATAGGCGGTGCGGGAGGCCACCGAGGTGGGCACAACCCACTTGGGCGCGCCTAGGAGCCCAGGCATGCCCTGGTGGGTGGTGGCTCCCTCGGGGCACCCCGTAGTGCTTCTCTGGCCCATTGGGTGTCTTCTGGTCCATAAAAGTTTCACAAAAAGTTTCACTGCATTTGGACTCCGTTTGATACTGATTTTCTGCGATGTAAAAAACAAGCAAAAAACAACAACTGGAACTGGGCACTATGTCAATAGGTTAGTACCAAAAAATGATATAAAATGATTGTAAAACATCAAAGAATGATTCATAAAATAATAGAATGGAACAATCAAAAATTATAGATACGTTGGAGACGTATCAACATCCCTAAGCTTAATTCCTGCTCGTCCTCGCGTAGGTAAATGGTAAAAATAGAATTTTTGATGTGGAATGCTGCCTAACATGTTCATCACATATTCTTTCTTTTATAGCACGGACAATTGGACTTTTATATGGTTCAAAGCAATAGTCTAGTTTTGGCATGAGGACTTTAATACTCAAGTATATTAACAAGAAACCATGTCTTTCAAAATGTCAATGCTAAAGCAAGTTATCCCTAGCCCACTGTGCTCAATCATTGATCCATTCATGAAACACACTTGCATATTAGTTACACCCAATGCTCAAGCACGATCATAGTGCCCCTTAGTTGGTGCTTTATAAGAGAAGATGGAGACTCAAGTAAAAATAAAAATTGCATAAAGTAAATAGATGGGCCCTTCACAACGGGAAGTAGGGGTTTGTAGAGGTGCTACAGCTCAAAGAGAAAAAGATAGAGATAAAACATTTTGGGTGTCATGCTTTTCTTGTCAACGAAAACGATCGAGTAGTTCCCAATACTTTCCATGCTAGATATATCATAGGCAGTTCCCAAATAGAAAATAAAGTTTATTCCTTTTTCCACCATACTTTCACTTTCCATGGCTAACCGTATCCACGGGTGCCTTCCATACCAACACTTTGCAAGGAATTTATTATTTGAAAAATAAAGTAAAATCATTTTTCATTCAGGGACTGGCATCCCAAATACCTTTGATGTACTCTCGTGCAATGACCAGTGAATACACACTCATGTTGAGAATAACACATCTATCATGGAAATATATTAGCCACCCCCTACCGTTTCATGAGCGGTACGAGCACACAAAAGATAAGTTTATTTTGAAAATTAGAGATGGCACATACAAATTTTCTTAGAACGGCAAAAGAATACCACATATGGGTAGGTATAGTTGAAGGAAATATGACCTAGAGGCAATAATAAAGTTGTTACTTTATATTTACTTATATCATGATAAATGTTTATTATTCATGCTAGAATTGTATTAACCGGAAACTTGATACATGTTTGGATATATAGACAAAACACTGTGTCCCTAGTAAGCCTCTACTAGACTAGCTCGTTAATCAAAGATGGTTAAGTTTCCAAACCATAGACATGTGTTGTCATTTGATGAACGGGATCACATCAATAGGAGAATTATGTGGTGGACAAGACCCGTCCGTTAGCATAGTATATTGATCGTTCAGTTTTATTGCTATTGCTTTCTTCATGTGAAATACATATTGCTTAGACTATGAGATTATGCAACTCCCGGGTACCAGAGGAATGCCTTGTGTGCTATCAAATGTAACAACGTAACTGGTTGATTGTCAAGATACTCTATAGGTATATCCGAAGGTGTTTGTTGGGTTGGCAAAGATCGAGATTAGGATTTTTCACTCCGAGTATCGGAGAGGTATCTCTGGGCCCTCTCGGTGATACACATCATAAGAGTCCTTGCAAGCAAAGTGACTAATGAGTTACTTGTAGGATGACGTATTACAAAACGAGTAAAGAGACTTGCCATTAACGTGACTGAACTAGGTATGAAGATACCGACGATCGAATCTCGGGCAAGTAACATACTGATGGACAAAGGGAATTACGTTTGTTGTCATAACGGTTTGACCGATAAAGGTCTTCGTAGAATATGTAGGAGCCAACATGAGAATCCCGGTTCTGCTATTGGTTATTGACCGGAGAGGTGTCTCGGTCATGTCTACATAGTTCTCGAACCCGTAGGGTCCGCACGCTTAACGTTCGATGACGATTTAGTATTATATGAGTTATGTGATTTGGTGACCGAATGTTATTCGGAGTCCTGGATGAGGTCACGGACATGAAGAGGAGTCTCTAAATGGACGAGAGGTAAAGATTGATATATAGGACGATGGTATTCAGACACCGGAAGTGTTCAGGAGGGTATCTGGTACTTATCGGGTCACCGGAAGGTGTTTCGAGTACCCCCGGCAATCCTATGGGCCATATGGGCCTTGTGAAGGAACACACCAGCCATCAAGGGTCTGGAAGAGGATAAGGAAAGGGGGGGAGGGAAAGGGAAGTGTGGATTAGGATTCCCACTTCCTTCCCTCACCCCCTCTTTCCTTCCCCTTCATACATAGATGGAAAGGGGGGCGCAGGGCAAGGCAGGGCCCCTAGGGGCGGCGGCCAACCCTAGGGTGCCCCTGGCTGCCTCTCCTGCCCCTACCACCTATATATATGTGGGGAGGGCACCTAGAACACATAACAACAATCGTTAGCCATGTGCGGCGCTCCCCTCCACAGTTTACACACCCGGTCATATTCTCGCGGTGCTTAGGCGAAGCCCTGCACGGATCACTTCACCATCACCATCACCACACCATCATGTTGATGGAACTCATCTACTTCCTCGACACCTTGATGGATCAAGAACACGAGGGACGTCATTGCGCTGAACATGTGCAGAAGTCGGAGGTGTCGTACATTTGGTACTTGATCGGTCGGAGCTAGAAGAAGTTCGACTACATCAACTGCTTTGTCAAACACTTCCGCTTTCGGTCCATGAGGGTATGTAGACACACTCTCCCCATCTCGTTGCTACGCATCTTCTAGATAGATCTTGCGTGAGCGTAGGAATTGTTTTTGAAATTGCATGCTACGTTTCCCAACAGAGGCATCCGAGACTGGTCTATGCGTAGATGATATGCACGAGTAGAACACAAAGAGTTTTGGGTGGTGATCGTCATACTGCTTACCACCGATGTCTTGTTTGGATTTGGCGGTATTGTTGGATGAAGCGGCCTGGACCAACCTTATATGACCATGTTCATGAGACCGGTTCCACCGATAGACATGCAACTAGTTTTTCATAAAGGTCACTAACGGGTGTCTGTTTCTCCTACTTTAGTTGAATCGAATTTAACTGCGGCTGGTCCTTGTTGAAGGTTAAAACAGCAAACTTGATAAACTACTATTGTGGTTTTGATGCGTAGGTAAGAATGGTTCTTGCTAGAAGGCGGTAGTAGCCACGTAAAACATGCAACAACAAAGAAGAGGACGTCTAACTTGTTTTTGCAGGGCATGTTGTGATGTGATATGGTCAAGACATGATGTGATATGCGTTGTTGTATGAGATGATCATGTTTTGTAAAAGTTATCTGCAACCGGCACGAGCCTTATGGTTGTCTCTTTATTGTATGAAACGCAAACACCATGTAATTGCTTTACTTTATCAATATGTGTTAGCAATAGTTGTAGAAGCAATAGTTGGCGAGACTATGATGCCCCCAGTCCGATGCGCCAGGTGTCTTCCAGTTATTCACTGTCTTTGCCATGTCATTTGCTTGCGTGTTGCATCTTTCCAGGTCATCATGTGCATTGCATCATCATGTTTTCAAAACTTGCATTCGTCCGGGTTCCCCAGTTTCGTCCATTGTCCATTCTGAGCCCAGACACACTTGCACGCACCCGCGGCACCTCCGAAATAATATTTTATAAGTGACAGGAAAATGTTCTTGGAATGGGATGAAATTTGGCGTGTGGTGTTGTTATGTTGTCATTAGACCGCCTGTCAAATTTGATCGCGTTCAGAGTTTGTTTGACGCCCCAACGGATAACTATAGCGGCAATAGTAGCCAGTCTTTTCGTCGGACGTTTTCGGTCTCCGAAAATCGCTGCCGAGTCTCCCTCTCTCTTTCTCTCTCTTCTCTTCTCTCAGCCTGAGGCCTTCTGCACAGTCCTCAACCTACCACCAGGCCCAACCTAACCTCTCTCGTCAGCCCGTGACCCTCCTCGCGCGCGCGTCCGTAAAGTTGTCCCGGACCCGACCCGGACAATCGTTACCTTCGTGTCCGGATCATCACCAAACATCTACAGAACATCTCCATTTTTCTTTTTGGACTCCCTACCTATTTTTTCTCCAACGTCCGATTTCAATCGGAGGGACGAGCTAGCCCCTACCAAAAAAGCTACTTGTTATATATATATATATATATATATATATATATATATATATATATATATATATATATATATATATATATATATTCGGTCTAACCCTAAATTTTAGCCGAGTTGTCCCATTTTTTCCCTCACCCGCCGCCGCCACACTCCCGCATCCACTTCGGGATCCTCCCAGATTGGATTGATCCAATCGACCAGTGCCACATCGCCTCCTCCTCCATCCACAGCTGTCCTCCTCTGCTCGTTCTTCCCCGAGCATCTCCTTCTTGTCGGTGCTTCCCCACGCATCAAGCAGGAGCCGCAACCCCTGCTTCCTCTCGTGCTTCCCGCACGCCGCCGCAAGCAGCACCAACACCTGCATCCCCGTCGGCCTTTGGCCCTGCAGCAACCTCGCCGGAGCACCGAATTAGGAGGCTTCTGCACCATGGCGTCAAATGAAGCTTTGTAGCCGCCATGCCCGACGCCTCCCAGGGAGCTCCTTGCAGCCGTCCGTCCACTCGGTCTCATGCCGGACCTCGCCAGTGAGACCTCGACCGCCGCGCGCCCTTGATTCTCTCCTTTATGCCCTCTGCCCTCCCTAGCTCTTCCCTCTCCTATTTTCAACAAGGAGTACGACCACTTCATCCATGGCGCCACCCCTCGCCTCGTCTCGATCCGGTGGATTCGAACGCCAAGTCCTTGCCGTCCAGGAGCTCCAACCTCGCCCTACCGCATCCTAGTGAGATCCCGACCGGCTGGAACTCGTCTGCTTCACAAGTCTCTGAACCACGCCGCCTTGTCGTACCTCACCGAACCAGAAGGAGTGAGCTCCATGGACACCCATCCCCTTGCAGCACCAGCCGCCGCTGGGAGCCTCACATCGCGCCGCTCGAGTTCTGCGTCCTCTGCCGGACCTCCTCTACTTCGCCTTGGTCCGCCGCCGCTTCCCATCGCATCACCCTTCGCCAAGTTTAGTAGCCGCCGGCG
This sequence comes from Triticum dicoccoides, assembly GCF_002162155.2. NCBI lineage: Eukaryota > Viridiplantae > Streptophyta > Magnoliopsida > Poales > Poaceae > Triticum > Triticum dicoccoides. The sequence continues at coordinate 724,032,071 of NC_041382.1, read as the reverse complement.
ACCTCTGTTCGTTCTGCACGCATCAAGCAGAGTAGCTCGATTGACCCCGCTCTTAATCGTCTTCGTTGACCCGTTCTAGTTGATCGCTAGATCTACACCGCGCGTGGGCCAGCCGGCCAAGCCGCTCCCCTGTGCCGTGCAAGGCCCAGCGCCGCTGGCCTCCTCTGCCAAGCCGGGCCGAGGCCCACTAGGTGAAGACACCCCCAGCACCTCCTTTTTTTCCTTCTGTTGGGCTGACCAGTTTTGGCCTGTTTCATGTTTTTTTCTCCAGAACAATTTTCCTTTTAATCCAGATAACGCAATTTTATAGAAAACCCCTTGCGCAACATGCATATAATAACTCACAACTAGTGCATCTTATTAAAACAAACTTTATATGTAAAATGCTTAGAATTTTGTGTAGATTAATATTTTGCAACTTTCATGCATGTTAAAAATGTTTAAAATGTTGTTTGTGTTTATTTTGCCTAATGACATGTTAAAATGCTTTAATTCATAACTAATTAACCGTAGCTCCAAATCTAATAATCTTTATTTGTAAATGGGGTAGAAAAATGCATAGATTATCATGGCGACTTTACTTGGCATGTTAAAATATGGCTTAGGGAAGAACAATACCAAATCTAGTATATGCTCATGAGGATTTCTCCGGACTTGTTACTTGTTGTTCCGACCTCATTTAAACTTGCCTAGATAGGTAGTTTTCTTATGCTTCACCTCTTGCCATGCTAACCAACATTTAATATTGTTGAGTACATAAACGAGAGAGAACTAAATAATTGATGTGGTGTTCCGTCAATATGCAACTCGTTGCATATTGAGCTCCACTTAATTTGTAGGATTGCTTGTGCACTTTGCCATGCCATGCTTCATTAAACCGGACATGCATCATACTTGGTTGTGCATCATGCCATGCTGATGTGATGGTTTTTTACCATGTTGTCTGCTTCTTTCCGGTGTTGCTTCTTCGGGTTGGTTCCGATTACGTCACGTTTGTGAGGATCCGTTCGACCATGTCCATTTGTCTTCTTCATAGACTCGTTTTTCTTCCTTGCGGGATCTCAGGCAAGATGACCATACCCTTGAAATCACTTCTATCTTTGCTTGCTAGTTGCTCGCTCTTTTGCTATGCCGCGATACCTACCACTTGCTATAGCATGCCTCCCATATTGCCATGTCAAGCCTCTAACCCACCTTTCCTAGCAAACCGTTGTTTGGCTAAGTTACCGCTTTGCTCAGCCCCTCTTACAGCATTGTTAGTTGCAGGTGAAGATAAAGTTTGTTCCATGTTGGAACATGGTTATGTTGGGATATCACAATATCTCTTATTTTATTAATGCATCTATATACTTGGTAAAGGATGGAAGGCTCGGCCTTATGCCTGTTGTTTTGTTCCACTCTTGCCGCCCTAGTTTCCGTCATACCGGTGTTATGTTCCTTGATTTTGCGTTCCTTACACGGTTGGGTGTTATGGGGACCCCTTGATAGTTCACTTTGAATAAAACTCCTCCAGCAAGGCCCAACCTTGGTTTTACCATTTGCCTCACCACCACCTACTTTACCCTTGGGAGTCGCACTCCCGAGGGTCATCTTTATTTTAAGCCCCCCTGGGCCAGTGCTTGTCTAAGTGTTGGTCCGAACTAGAGTCCTTTGCAGCGCCACCTCGGGGGAACTTGAGGGCTAGTTTTAGTTGTACGGAGCACTCATCTGGTGTGGCCTTGAGAACGAGATATGCACAGCTCCTATCAGGATGTCGGCGCATCGGGCGGTCTTGCTGGTCTTGTTTTACCATTATCGAAATGTCTTGTAACCGGGATTCCAAGTCTGATCGGTCTTCCTGGGAGAAGGAATATCCTTCGTTGACCGTGAGAGCTTGTGATGGGCTAAGTTGGGACACCCATGCAGGGTTTTGAACTTCTGAAAGTCGTGCCCGCGGTTATGGGCAGATGGGAATTTCTTAATGTCCGGTTGTAGAGAACTTGAAACTTAACTTAATTAAAATGCATCAACTACATGTGTAGCCATGATAGTCTCTTTCCGGCGAAGTCCGGGAAGTGAACACAGTTTTGGTGTTATGCTTGAACATAAGTAGTTTTAGGATCACTTCTTGATCACTTCTAGTTCACGACTGTGCGTTGCTTCTCTTCTCGCTCTTATTTGTGTATGCTAGCCACCATATATGCTTAGTGCTTGCTGCAGCTCCACCTCACAACCCCTCTCCTACCCATAAGCTTAAATAGTCTTGATCTCGCGGGTGTGAGATTGCTGAGTCCTCGTGACTCACAGATACTTCCAAAACAGTTGCACGTGCCGATGATACCAGTGCAGGTGACGCAACCCAGCTCAAGTGGGAGCTCAATGAAGATCTTGACCGTTGTCTTGTTTCGTTTCCTGTTGATCAATAGTGGAGCCCAGTCGGGACGATCAGGGATCTATTGCATTAGGGGTTGTCTTTCTTTATTTGGTTCCATAGTCGGACCTTGATTGTATCTGGATGATGTAATGCTATATTTATGTATTGTGTGAAGTGGCGATTGTAAGCCAACTCTTTATCCCTTTCTTATTCAGTACATGGGATGTGTAAAGATTACCCCTCTTGCTACATGCCTACTATGCGGTTCTGCCTCTAAGTTGTGCTCTGACACGTGGGAGATATAGCCGCATCATGTGTGTTACAGAGATGACCACGATGCTACGATGGAGATCAAGGTGTCAAGCCGGTGACTATGGAGATCATGACGATGCTTTGGAGATGGAGATCAAAAGCACAATATGATGATGGCCATATCATGTCACATATTTTGATTGCATGTGATGTTTATCTTTTATGCATCTTATTTTTCTTAGTACGGCATTAACATTATAAGATGATCCCTTAACAAAAATTTCAAGGTATAAGTGTTCTCCCTGAGTATGCATCGTGGCGACAGTTCGTCGTTTCGAGACACCACGTGATGGTCGGGTGTGATAGACTCTACGTTCACGTACAATGGGTGCAAGAAAGTTTTGCACATATGGAATACTCGGGCTAAACTTGACGAGCTTGGCATGTACAAACATGGCCTCAGAACACCGGAGACCAAAAGGTCGAACGTGAATCATATAGTATTATGATCAACATAGAGATGTTCACCATTGATGACTACTCCATCTCACGTGATGATTGGATATGGCTTAGTTGATTTGGATCAAGTATCATTTAGATGACTTGAGGGATGTCTATCTAAGTGGGAGTTCTTAACTAATTTGATTAATTGAACTTAATTTATCACGAACTTCGTCCTGATAGTATTTGCAAATTATGTTGTAGATCAATAGCTCGCGATGTAGCTCCCCGTTTATTTTTTGATATGTTCCTAGAGAAAAATAAGTTGAAAGATGATAGTAGCAGTGATGCGGACTGGGTCCATGATCTAAGGATTATCCTCATTGCTGCACAGAAGAATTATTTCCTTAATGCACCGCTAAGTGACAGACCTATTGCAGGACCAGATGTAGACGTTATGAATGTTTGACAAGCTCGGTACGATGACTACTTGATAGTTTAGTGCGCCATGCTTAACGACTTAGAACCAGGACTTCAAAAAGGTTTTGAACGCGACAGAGCATATGAGATGTTCCAAGAGCTGAAATTGGTATTTTAGACTCATGCCCGTGTCGAGAGATATGATACCTTTGACAAGTAATTTGCCTATAAGATGGAGGAGAATAGCTCAACCAGTGAGCATGTGCTCAGAATGTCTGGGTACTACAATCGCTTGAATCAAGTGGGAGTTAATCTTCCAGATAATATAGTAATTAACAAAGTTATCTAGCCACTACCACCAAGTTACTAAAACATCATGATGAACTATAATATGCAAGGGTTGACGAAAACGATTCCCGAGCTCTTCGCGATGCTGAAATCGGCGAAGGTAGAAATGAAGAAAGAGCATCAAATGTTGATGGTTAGCAAGACCACTAGTTTGAAGAAAAAGGGCAAAGGGAAATAAAGGGAATTTCAAGAAGAATGGCAAGCAAGTTGCCACTCCCGTGAAGAAGCCCAAAGTTGGACCTAAGCCTGAAACTGAGTGCTTCTACTGCAAAGGGAATGGTCGCTAGAAGCGGAACTGCCCCAAATACTTGGAGGATAAGAAGGATGGCAAGTGAACAAAGGTATATTTGATATACATATTATTGATGTGTGCTTTACTAGTGTTCGTAGCAACCCCTGGGTATTTGATACTGGTTTAGTTGCTAAGATTAGTAACTCAAAACGGGAATTGTAGAATGAACAAAGACTAGTCGTTAAAGATGAGGTGACGATGTGTGTTGGAGGTAATTCCAAGGTTGATACGATCACCATCGTACACTCTCTCCACCTTCGGGATTAGTGTTGGACCTAAATAAATGTTAATTGGTGTTTGCGTTGAGCATGAATATGATTGGATCATGTTTATTGTGATACAATTATTCATTTAAGTCAGAGAATAATTGATGTTCTGTTTACAAGAATAAAACCTTCTATGGTCATACACCCAATTTAAATGATTTATTAAATCTTGATTGTAGTGATACACATATTCATAATATTGATGCCAAAAGATGCAAAGTTGATAATGATAGTGCAACATATTTGTGGCACTACCATTTAGGTCATATTGTTGTAAAGCGCATGAGGAAACTCCATGCAGATGGGCTTTTGGAAGCACTTGATTATGAATCATTTGATACTTGCAAACCATGCCTCATGGGCAAGATGACTAAAACTCCATTCTCCGGAACAACGGAGCGAGCTAATGACTATTAGAAATAATACATACCGATGTATGCGGTATGATGAGTGTTGAAGCTTGTGGTGGGTATCGTTATTTTCTGACCTTCACAGATGATTTGAGCAGATATGGGTATATCTACTTAATGAAACACAAGTCTGACAGATTTTGAAAGTTCAAAGAATTTCAGAGTGAAGTGGAGATTCATCGTAACAAAAAAATAAAGTTTCTTTGATCTGATCGCCGAGGCGAATATTGGAGTTACGAGTTTGGCCTTCATTTAACACTAATAGGAAAAGGGCTATAGCTAATATGGACATTAATGGCGCACCATATATGTGGTGCGCCATTAGTGTCCTCATTACTAATGGCGCACCACACACATGGTGCGCCATTACTAACAAATTTTTTATTTTTCCAAAACTATTAACGGCGCACCAAGGAACAGTGCACCATTACTAGTTTTAACTAGTAATGGCGCACCACACACTCTGTGCGCCACTACTAACATTTTTTTTACTTTTTTCAAAACTAGTAATGGCGCACCAGGGTAGAGTGCGCCATTACTAGTTCAAACTAGTAATGGCGCACGACAACCAAGGTGCACCACTACTAACAATATTATATATATATATTGCAAAAATAGTAATGGCGCACCACGTAACAGGTGCGCCATTAGTAACCAGGGTTACTAATGGCTCATTATTAGGTGGTGCGCCATTAGTAACCTGAGACCAGCTAGATATTTTGGACAGCCACCTACCACACTCATTTTCCCCACTTCATTCTCTCCACCTCCTCCTCCAAGCTTGTCTCGGCTACCTCCTCCTCCTCACCTCATTTGCACCATAGATTCACCCAAATTAGGTGGTTAAATTTCCTTTTTTTGATAGGTAAGTAAGGGGAAAGCTTCTTTATGTTGTAGATCTACTTTTTTCTCCCTCCAACAACGTGCACATGCACTTTTTAAGTCCTAGATCTACATATGTTTGTGGTGTTGCATATGTTTGTGGTGTTGCATATGTTTGTGTTTGCAGGTACCGGTATTTGAAATGCGATAGTTGCCAATATTTTGCCGGAATGTTGATTCATTTCCGTTTTGGCGAGAATTTGGCACTATGCATTATTTTTGGTCCTATTTTTAGGCAAAGTCATGCCAATTTCTTTTTGGTTCCAAAATATCATTTTGCTCTACCGCGCAGGCGACCATGGTCCGCACGATGACTGAAGGCATCGTGAATAGGTTTTTGAGCTCCGCGAAGGCCGAGATGCTTCAAAAGAACGAGACGGAGATAAGATGTCCGTGTCGAAGATGCAAGCTGAAGAGCCTTATGGACCCGGATTCCGTACAGGTGCGGGACCACCTGCTCTTGCGTGGTTTCATGGATGGCTATCAGTGGCAAGGTGATGAAGATGACCATGAAGTCATCCATGGGGGTCGGGCAAGAAATGAGGAAGGGCAGCAAGACAACCGCGGCGAGGGCGGGCGAGAAGACGAAGAATCTCCAGGACATGATCATGAAGTAGATGCAATACACAGTCATCATGTAGAAGATGCCGGACATGATGATGAGGAAGATGCCGGAGTAGACGAAGGGCATGATCATGAAGATGAAGATGCCAGAGCAGACGACGATGGACCATCGATGGGCTGGGTGCAGGACCCTCATATTCAAGAGCTGCTTCTCAAGCAGACGGATAACGCAAGAGCTGCCGCCCGAGAGAAAGCCAAGCTGGATCAACTGGAGATAGACGCGGTTACTCCATTGTATGAAGGATGCAGGCCCGAGGATACCCACCTGAAAGTAACGCTCATGGCTCTAGAGATGAAGGTAAAACACAAAATGACCAACGCATGCTTCGACGAGAACATGTCATTCTGGCACGAACATCTTCCCAAGGGCAACAAGTGCCCGACCAGTTTCGAGGAGGCGAAGAAAATCATGTGTCCTCTGGATTTACCGCACGTGAAATACCATGTGTGCATGAACAATTGCATCATTTATCGGGACGAGCACGCGGAGTCTACCATATGTCCGGTGTGCGGCGTCACTCGATACAAGAAGAGGAAGAAAGCTCCTCGAAAAGTGGTGTGGTACTTTCCGATCACTCCTCGTCTGCAGCGGTATTTCGCGGACCCTAAGCTAGCAAAGCTCCTGCGTTGGCACGCGGATAGGAAGGAGAAGAAGCGAGAAGATGACAAAAATGATCCGGAGATAAATAAAAAAGACAAGATGCCGAGTCACCCTAAGGATGCGAGCCAGTGGCAAGTGTTGAACTTCGAACACCCAGAATTTGGGGACGATCCAAGGAACATCATGCTGGGCACGAGCACCGATGGAGTCAATCCATTTGGCAGCCAGAGAAGCACATATAGCACCTGGCCTGTGTTTGTGTGGATGTACAACCTTCCCCCTGGTTGTGCATGAAGAGGAAGTACATTCACATGAGTATGCTAATTGAAGGGCCGAAACAACCAGGGAACGACATCAATCTGTATTTGGGGCTGCTGAAAGAGGAGCTAGACACGCTGTGGAAAACGCCAGTCAATACGTGGGACGCCGCAGAGAAAGAATATTTCCCTATGAGAGCCGCACTGCTCACGACGGTGCACGACTATCTCGGTTACGGATATGTCGCGGGGCAGGTGGTCCACAGATTTTCTGGATGCGTCAGGTGCATGGATGACACAATGTATCGATAGCTAGATAGAGATCCCTGGTCTTCGAAAATCATGTTCATGGGACATCGACGGTGGCTTCGCGACTATGACTCATGGAGAAAATGCAAGGATCTGTTCGATGGTGAAACCGAACCCTGAAGAGACCCGCGTATGAGGAGCAGCGAGGAAATAGACGAGCTGTTGAAAAATTGGAAAGATTGCCCACTGCCGGGAAAGAAGCAAAAGGCGCCAGAGCCAGGAAAGAAGCGAAAGGCGCCAGAGCCGCTGCTGAAGTTATGGAAAACGAGGTCTGTTTTCTGGGACTTGCCGTACTGGAAGATCCTCCGCGTGCCTCATAGCCTTGATGTCATGCATATCACGAAGAACGTGTGCGAGAGTCTGCTTGGTACCCTGCTCAACATGCCAGAGAGGACCAAAGATGGGCCAAAAGCAAGGGCAGACTTGAAATCAATGGGCATTAGGGAGGAGCTTCATGCTAATGATGATGATGACGATGAGGCGAAGCAGGACACAGAAAGTCGTCGCAAAGGCAAAAAGGCCAAGAAGACCAGAAATGACTACCCTCCCGCGTGCTTCACTCTAAGTCAGGAGGAGATCAAGCAGTTTTTCACCTGCCTCATAGGAGTAAAGCTTCCTTACGGTTACGCGGGGAAGATAAGAAGATACCTAGACTCAGCGAAGCAGAAGTTCAACGGGATGAAGTCTCACGACTGTCACGTGCTGATGACGCAGATACTTCCAGTTGCAATCCGTGGGATCATGGACGCGCACGTCCGTGTAATGCTATTTGGCCTATGCAACTTTTTCGACGTCATCTCTTGGAGGTCGGTTGGCATGAGGAAACTCAGAAGGCTACAGGAAGAGATCATG